>NC_044038.1:71375207-71678124 GCF_901765095.1 Microcaecilia unicolor | reverse complement strand
GTCTGTACTATATTATCTGGCACATACATACATACAAAATCGGGAATGTTCCCTTGTCAAGTGTACATCCGCTGAGAGGCACAATACAGCTTTGTAAGTCATAAATAGAAATAAAACAAACAAAAAAAAAAGGTAACAATTGAAATCCTGCTCTCTAAACTGTATATGATGAAAAAATAAATAGCGGCAAGCCCTTCCCGAATCCTCAAGTTACCACTCAGCGGAGTGAACAAGGCCTACATAAGTGCTCTCTAGCGTGTAATCTGGAGCTGGTGGTACTTGTGTCAGTTACATTACTTGACTCATTCAGTGAGCGGTCTTGGAAATCTCTTTCTAGTAACCATTGCTGTGTCCATGATATGAAGTCAAAACTACTTCTGGCACTTTTTATTTCCAACTTTCTCAGGCCTCATTACTGTTTTACAGGAGTGAAAATTCTGTGAATGTGGTTTACTGAGGAAATACTGGAGACTTGAAACGGCGGCGTCATTTGTGTTAGGAAAAAAGTGTCGACACCAGTCTTCTGTACACCTTGTAACCAAAGATGCTCACACAAGCCTTCAATTTCATGGTAACGTTTTTGAAAATATATTCTAGAGAAATGCGTATAGTCGCGAGACTGTGCGTCCCTGCATGGCTCGGCTGATTCTAGACAGGAGATGCTACGCTTCTGCATAGCTCCGCTCTCTGTAGGAAGGAGGCTGTGCAGTCACTGCATTGCTCAGCTCTCTGTAGACAGGAGCTTTGCTGTCCCGCGGCTCCAGGATCAGCTTGCATCGAGCTGGGAATTTTATTAACATCCACAAACACTTTGCAAATACCCATCGGGCCCGTGCCATCGATTTTTAATTAGGCTTCTGTAATATGCAGAAGATTATAGCAAGGACACTCGCAGGGCCCTGAACACATCAAAGGATGAGAAGGCAGCCAAGAGGAGAGTACTGCGGGGAACAAAAGCCATACAGCTTCCGCTTTTCTCCAAAAATTAGATCAATATTACACCCCTCCTCTCTCTCTCTCCCATTCTTTAGATTCTCGATAACAGACTGTGCTGCATTTGTAATAAATTAGTTTTAAGACCGATACATTCACAGGAATAGCAGCGATATCTCCTGCATCTCATATACCCAAAATAGAATTTGTTTTAGATTCCTACACTGTATGTAGATTTTTTACCCTGGTGGTATTATGCCAGTTGTGCTAGCTGTGTTTCCAGTAGATTGCCAAGGGTTTCTTAACGGGACAGGTGGGGTGGAAAAGGTAATTCAGTGGTCCTTTTGAAACTCCTCTCTCTCTCTCTCTCTCTCTCTCTCTCTCTCTCTCTGTTTCTCTCTCTCTCTCTTTCTCCCTCTCTATTCTATTCACATCTTTGAAATAAATCTTGGTTTGACACAAGCCTGGGTCATGTTAAATGTGTGTGTGTGTGTGTGTGTGTGTGTGTGTGTGGGGTCAAGTTAAATGTGATGTCACGGAACCCTGATCCTAACGTCATAAAAGCTTGGTAAAAATAATAAGATCCCCGAGTGTCTCCTTAAAAAGTTGCCAAGAGGAGCAAGATGCTAATGTTACGACCGCCGACTCTACAACACTGGAAATGATTACAGCATAGTCTGATTTACCAAAGCACAGAAGATAGATAAATAAGGCGTAAAATTGCTCCTCTAAATACAGTGGACATCTTCTTTTTTCTTTTTATATAAGACAGATGAGCAACACAACACCATTGTCTAAAAGTACAGAGAGTGACCTGAGGAATAATTGTCAATCACTACCAACCACTAGAACATTCAAAGGAAATGTCAGAAAAACAGGTCTAGTCTTCCAACAACACTACTGCATCGAATAGTTAGGCTACTGCCTGTCTCCAAGTCTAATAGGAAGTTTAAATCTTACATTTCTGTTTTGTTCCCTTCAGTTGACTAGTGGGGATTCTAAAATTGCAATATCCAAAAGTTAAATTCAGGTCTTTTAACTTAGCTCCATTTCTTTTCCACCTCTTCCTTTTGTTTTCTTAATTCAACCGAGATAAGTCCTACGATCGGAAGTTACTGCCAGACGAATGTGACGCTTTTCTATAATTGGAGGGGGAGGGGGGGAGGTATCCTACAGAACTGAAACATTTTAATATTTGGGTTACTTTCTACTTTTGAATTATTGACCTTTCCCTGACACCTCAACATCTTTATTTTGCAGTTAGGGACCACCAAACAATAAAACACATAGTACTACCTGTAGTCTATCAGGATCCACCGATGTCATCTTATCCTAAATCCTAATGGGACTCAACTGTTTAAAAATCTGTATTTAAAGGATAATAACACTTGCTGCTGATACCTTCTCTAAAGTTCTTAAAGACGGCCAAACCCTGTTTCTTAATATTCTATACATAAAGGAAGCCTCATTGAAAGGCTAGGTCTATTTTCTACATGAAGAGACCTGCCTGCCTGGTCTCTATAATACCAACGCCTAATTCTGATGGAGGGAGGGGGTCATTTTCTTTGTTGCTTTTTTATATTGAACTTCTCTATGATTCTGAGTAATTTCTATAGACACACACGTCTATCACTTGAAACCTCCTCCGCACCAGTGGAAGAAAAAGACTGAACCACTTTCCTGAAGAGGCCTTCCTTAAGGTTATCAAATCAGAAGAAGCAACTGCACTTACTGTGGTCATTGTCAAGGTCAAAGATGAGAAATCTGCTGGTATGGAGTCTAGGCATCTCTATCGTGTACCCCCTTAGCTTTCAAAAGAAATATCCCAGGGCCCCTGTGAGATCTGAGCTCAGCATTTCAGAGAAGGAGAAAGCATTGAAAGACTGGGAGAAATGGAACTATAGAAAGGAATAAAAGAAAAAGTGAAGAGAAGGTAACATGGAAGACGGAGAACAATGGAGAAAAGTAGAATAAGGAACAATTTTAGAGAGAGGGAGAGATTACGACAGAGATGAATAAAAGAGGGTTTAGAGAATAAGTAAAGAGTTAAAAAAAAAAGAAAGTGACCAACATCGTAATATTCAATGAGTATTTACATGATAACGTGAATGAGGGGCTGTGTTAACACAGGATATTTAGCTTTATTTTATGGAGTTTTACATAGCAGCAGCAGATTTGCTGTGAGATTACCAGACCAGCTCTCCCATCTTCCTGTCTCTGGAGAGACAAGAGGAAGAAGAGAAAAGACCTTCGGATTTAAAAGATTGAAAGTCTTATCCTCAGGTAGACCTGAAATTTGAAACAGTTAATCACATCATCTTTGTTTATATATTCAAATATACCTGCATTTAATGCTTACCATTTAAAAAAAAACTGTCTCAAGGATGTGTGTAATAAGAGAGAAAGAGAGAGTGAGAGTAGAAAAATGAATGGAGGAAAAAGGTTGATAGGAAACAGATGTGAATTTCTGGACACAGGCTTCGGAGATCAGAAGCCCTTTGATAATTTGTTAATTTATCAAAGTGACGGAAGTTTGATTCGCATCATTCATAACGATAGACCGTTAATTAAACTTGTAAGGTCACTTACACCGACGACTTATTCACTGTGTTCACTAATTGAACTTTCAGCGCCTCATTCTACACACAATTTGTTCAGTCCTGTCAGGATACTTTCAGCATTACCTCGTGCTTAACCCTCTCCCCTTTCCACAGTCTGTCACTCTTTCTGTCCTCTGATTATCTGTTACACAGTCTCTGCTTCCCACACTGTTACTATTCCTCTTTTTCTCTCCTTCCTTTCTTTCTGTGGTCTGTCTCTTTTTCCACACTTTGCCACTCTTCGTGTGTCTTTTCTATGGTTTGTCATTCTTCCTGGCTTCTTCATCCCTGTCATGTGCCTTTACTGTCATGGTCTTCTTTATACAATCTCTTACTTTTTGTCTCGCTTTCCCAAGTCTCATAGGGGTCCTTTTAAAAAGGCGGGCTATGAAAATCCTTGCAGTAATGTAGGCATGGGGTTTGGGCACGCGCTGATCCATTTTTTAGCGCGCCTGTAAAAAAGGCCTTTTAGTTTGCCGAAAATGGATGTGCGGCAAAATGAAAATTGCCGTGCATCCATTTTGGGTCTGAGACTTTACCACCAGCCATTGACCTAGCGGTAAAGACTCACACAGTAATTGGGCGGTAATGACCTACAAGCGCCAAATGCCACTTGGCACGCATCCGTTATGCGCGCCAGAAAATAAAAAATATTTATCAGATGTGCGTAGTGGATGTGCGCCAAAAATGAATTTACCACAAGAGCCATGCGGTAGTCAGGTGGTAACTCCATTTTGGCATGCGTGGGCACGCATAGATGCTTAGGTGGCTTAGTGAAAGGACCTCTCAATTTCATGTATTACTTCCTATGATCTATCACTTTCTCTCCTTTCAATAGTTTTGCATTCTCCATTTCTCCTTCCAAGCTTCTCTTCCCTTTTCTCCTTTCCACATTCTGTCACTCTCTCTCTTCTTTCCAAATCTTTTATTTCTCCCTCTTCTTCACCAGTTTTTCATTTTCTCTCTCTTCCTTTCTATTCCATGTTTTCTGTTCCCTGATTTTTTTCTCTTTCCCACTTCATTCATCTTCTCTTTTTTTCTGTTTCTTCATATGCTCTTAGCATTCCCTTGTTTATCTTTAACACCTCTATATCTTCATTCCTTTACTTGTCTTTTTCCTTTATTTTCTCTTCCTCTTACATCTTGTATTTTCTTAAATATTTGCTATTTCTTCATTAACACCCCCTTGTTAATGAAAAAGTAGAATTTTTAAAAAGCACTTTTCCCCTCTGCTCCCTCCTGGGTGGGGCAAACACACATACCCATTTCTTTGGTATGATTTTGTTTATTAGGACTTTACTGAGAAATCTGTTAACATATATCCCAGCCAGGATAATAAAAACCTTTACATTCTTCAGGGTTAGGGGTTACTTCATGTAATATTTTCTTTCTGACATGAATCATTCTTTCTCCAGATTGAGATTTTATATTCTTTTCCTCTTTCTCTTCTATTTTTAATGACCTTATATTTAACCTCTGCAAACTTTCTTATCATAGTAGTGGGTACGCAGAAGTAGAACCGAAAGGAATGTATCAGTTTATGTAGAGTCATTATTTGAACATTCAACTGTGTGTGTGTGTGTGTGTGTGTGTGTGTGAGAGTGTGAGTGTGCATGTCTTTCCTCCTTCTCTCTTTATACTCAAACATACACACATGCATGACACTATCTACTTTTCCACGCATGATTGTTTCTATATATGGCTTTAAAAGTATCTCTCAGATTCGGAATACTTTATTGGGATGACAATTTATAAATGTGTTGCCAAAATAACACATAAAGATTTTATTTTTAGAAGCTCTATTTGGGTTTGGACATATGAAAGCCAGCATTTACACATCCAGGGACCCTTTTACTAAGACACGTGGGTGCTTACGCACATACAATGCATGTCAAATTAGAACTAATGCCTGGCTACCGTGTGCCCCGGGTGGTAATTCTAATTTTGATGCACATCCAAAATGTGCAGCAGAAAATCATTTCTATGTTGTACCACGTGGCACTAACTGGGTGGTAATCGGCAGTGTACACACGCTGACGATTACTGCCCAGTTAATGTGCCCAGTTAATGTGCTTTTCCTACCATCTCTATGCTGATGACTCCCAAATCTACCTTTCTACCCCTAATATCTCACCTTGCATCCAAACCAAAGTTTCAGCGTGCTTGTCTGACATTGCTGTCTGGATGTCTCAACGCCACCTGAAATTAAACATGACCAAAACCGAGCTTCTCATTTTTCCCCCCAAACCCACCTCCCCACTCCCCCCATTTTCTATGTCTGTTGATGGCTCTCTCAATCTCCCTGTCTCCTCAGCTCAAAATCTTGGGGTCATCTTTGACTCTTCTCTCTCCTTCTCTGCTCATATCCAGCAGATCGCCAAGACCTGTCGTTTCTTTCTTTACAACATCCGTAAAATCCGCCCCTTTCTTTCCGAGCACTCTACCAAAACCCTTGTCACCTCTCGTTTAGACTACTGCAATCTGCTTCTTGCTGGCCTCCCACTTAGTCACCTCTCCCCTCTCCAATCGGTTCAAAACTCTGCTGCCCGTCTCGTCTTCCGCCAGGGTCACTTTACTCATACTACCCCTCTCCCCAAGTCGCTTCACTGGCTCCCTATCCGTTTTCGCATCGTGTTCAAACTTCTTCTACTAACCTATAAATGTACTCACTCTGTTGCTCCCCAGTATCTCTCCACACTCGTCCTTCCCTACACCCCTTCCCGTGCACTCCACTCCATGGATAAATCCTTCTTATCTGTTCCCTTCTCCACTACTGCCAACTCCAGACTTCGTGCCTTCTGTCTCGCTGCACCCTACACCTGGAATAAACTTCCTGAGCCCCTACATCTTGCCCCATCCTTGGCCACCTTTAAATCTAGACTGAAAGCCCACCTCTTTAACATTGCTTTTGACTCGTAACCACTTGTAACCACTCACCTCCACCTACCCTCCTCTCCTCCTTCCTGTACACATTAGTTTATTTGATTTGCTTACTTTATTTTTTGTCTATTAGATTGTAAGCTCTTTGAGCAGGGACTGTCTTTCTTCTATGTTTGTGCAGCGCTGCGTACACCTTGTAGCGCTATAGAAATGCTAAATAGTAGTAGTAGTAGTAGACCTTACCGCTAAGTCAATGGTAAGGTCTCAGGACAAAAACGGACACACGCTGATTTTTATTTGGCTGCACGGCCATTTTTGGCAAAAAAAGGCCTTTTTTGCAGACCTGCTGAAAAATGGACCTGCGCACATCCAATACATGCATCTACACCAGCACGGGCCATTTTTCAGCATACCTTAGTAAAAGGGCCCCCCATATTGCAAGGATACCGAGTATAGAAAGCCAGGATATGGAAATCTAAAACTGCAGTATGTTCATATGGCAGGGGGCATGGTCTGGATGTATTTTGGGCAGGACTGGGAAGGGGCTAAAACATGGATGTCCAAATCCAGTTGTAGAAGAGGAAGTGACATCCATGTCCAAAATGATGGACATCAATTTGGCATGTCCAGGTTATAGAAAAGTGCTCCAATCGAGCAGCTCTCCACTGAATGGAGTAAGGGATGTCACAGTAGGTATTTTTCTGTCTTGGAGGGGTCGGGGAGGGCTCACACTTAAAAATAAAAAGGAAAAGAAAATTAAATACAGCTGTAGTGGGATTTGAAACAGCAACCTCTGTGCTCGAACAATTAAGCTATTCCTCCACACAGAGGCCATTTTATAATATTGATGTTTCTCTGCTGCCACAAGACATCTATGTCCCTTGTTTGCCCTGTTTATAGTTTGGATGTTTCAGTTGTAAAATGGATGCTCACGCTGGATGAAGGCAGCACTTGGATGTCCATTTCTATGTATTTTAGAACAAACTGTATGTGGGCAGATCCTGTTCTAAAATACATGAGAAATGGGCACCCATATGTGATGTACAGATTTGGATGTCTGTATTCTGAGCTAGATGTCCTTTCTAAAATGTTGCTCCATGTATCCTAGATTTGTTCGATTAAGTTGTATCTGAACAGACACTGAAGTTTCCAAGGCTCTGCCATAGAAACTGGGAAAGAGTAGAATCTGCATTGTCTTGTTTATACCAAGCTCTGAGGATCTCATATCAAAAGAATCCAAGGAGAGAAATGGCATATGATGAGATCAGGAAAGCTACAGGCCATAATCATCCACAGGGGTTCCTCTTTATATACATGGACATGTACTTGCTACTTGGGGCTCTTCACTTTGTAGTCTATTCCTGTGAATTTTCAAGTGGCTTCAGCTAATATCAGGAAGAGAAGAGACTCAAAACCAGAGCCATTGCTGAGGTAAAGAGTCAGAGACTGAGAAGATGCTGAGAACTGGTGGGAGATACCAGGAGAAACTAATTCTCTTGAGAATGCCATCTTGTGTACTTTCACTATAGAAATTTTAGAGGGCTTTCTCCAACCAAAGAGGGAAAGGCAGGAGATGATGTCACACAAAGTCACTGCAGTAAGGGCTCAAGAGCGGCAGGAAGAGACTACGGGGGAAGTTATCAATGTGGGCTTTCGTTAACATGTGTTATTTTACCACTAACTTGTATCTTTAAGGTTCAACAATTTTTATTCATGACAGAACAAAAGCACACAAAGATGAACAATACAAGTACAATAATGACAGGAAAAAGATAGCCACCAAACAAGGAGTCGTCAAGAAGTTTTATCCCCCCCCCCTATACTCTCCCATCTCTAGAACACAAGACCAAAAAAAAAAAAAACGCCGGGCCCATGGCCTTTCATTCTTGAAGTTACAGACCCCCATGAAAAGACCACAGTACATTTTTACCCCCCTCCCCCACTGAACCCCGAACCCCTCCCACCCACCAACTCAAAACCTATCCTTGGCACAGTCCTCCCAGTACCATGCCTTAAATAAAATACTGTTCCCTACATTTACATATGGTTCAATAAGAAACTACATCCTCTAGGACTCAAGGTATGCAGGTAGGCATTCCACACCGGTAGAAAAAATGTCTTCTTCTTCACAGAGCCTCGTGCTGCTCTCGCCTCCCATGTACCCAGCTAGTACACCTGATTATGCCAGTGCCACTCTGAAAGGGCCTCTGTTAAAGCCCAATACTGAAAAATACATTTACGGACAACAAGGCACAACAGTAAAACTTTACCATTATATCCAACCCTATAAGCCCCTTGGACATCTAAAAATAGCTGCTCTATCAAACCAAGAACAACCCCATCCAGACCAGAGACCATGTACTGAACAACAGCTGACAAAAACTGTTGAATCATAGGACAGGCCCAGAAGGTGTGCCCCAAGGTACGAGCAGCCCACCACATTTAATACAAAGAGGCGACGGTGCTCTATGTACATAAAACAACTGCATCTGGGAGAAATAAGTGCGATGGATCACTCTAAAATAGCATTTTTGGATCCAGGCCCCAGGAACCAAGCAAGGGAGCACCCCAATGGCAGCCCAAGGATCCCATGAATCCAAACCCTACCCTAAATCAGTCGTCCAATGGCCCTGAAGGCCTGGCTCAGCAAGACAGCAGGAAGGGAAAGAATATAATGACACAGCTGACAATAACCAAAGTGATTACCTCATTGAACTCCAACTCTAACTTGTGTCTTTACAGTAGCCCACATTGTAACTGCTGTCTATAAGGAAAGAAAAAAGAAATGTCTCTAGAAATTGAAATCACTTCTATATGTAATGAAAGTGAGCCAAAGTATAGGGCTATCAAGCAATTCTGACATCATTGATGAGGTTGGCTCTTAGGCATTGTTGGAATGAGGCATTATGACATCACAATATCAGCTCTGGTTCTCAAATGCCCAAACTCTTCAAACTAAGAAGGGAAGTTACCATTAAGAAGTGCTATTGACCACTAACTTGTGCTATTTTAGCATAGGTCACATTTTATACAATGAGACTCAGTTACTAATAACTGTAGTAAACAGTAAATACTCCCCCCCCCCCCCCCCCAAGATAAAGGCAGACACTACTTGGCAGAGAGAAGGTAGAAGCCTCAATACCTCTTCTGCAGGACAAATCGGTACAGATATATTGAATTGTTGAATTTATAGTTATTGTATTATCTTTGTATATATAATTTGCTATGTTTCTGTGTTGATTACTGTGTGTATTCTACTCTAGAAAACATATTTGTACTACCTTATTGAGAGATTTCATGATTGATTTCATGTCCTTGGGTCTACCAAATTCCACCAAAATTGGCACTTACATGACCACAAACCAAAAGTAAAAGGATTTCCACATGGGAGACATAAAGAGAGTGCCAGATGGATAAACATGTGCTTCTGAGTTTCTAAACACTGCTTGGCCTCTGTGTGTATAGATGTATGCTGTGTAACTACACAGCTACTTTTCCCTCCTATGAAAAGTACACAGGATGCACGCTTTTTTCACTGGGGAAAATATGTGCAGTGCTATAGCAGTGCACTTTCCACAGCTGAGAAAATAAACTGATGGGGGGGGGGGGGGGGGGGCGGAGCTAAGGGAGAGTGCAAGAGTGATGGTATGTATGCAAATGCCTCCCCTCTAATGCATATTGTATTATTTAAAGATGCTAAATTAACTCAGGGTGCAGCTCTTTTAGGCTCTCTCCCCTCTCCTGGTCCATTGGGCATCCAGACCAATCAGAACAGTTCTCTACTGGGCTACAGAGCCATGAACTTTCATTTGCATTGATCTGAGAAATTGTCCTGTTTTAAGTTAGCCATTTAGCACAGCTATTTTGAGCCTCAGTCCTTGGTCAAAGGTCTGCAGTTGCACTGTCTTGCAGAATCTGGTACAGACACACATTCCCCTGCATTTGATATAGGTCCCTGAAACTTGGCTGGGGATCCCAGATCTGCACACAAACTAGTTAGTTAATGAGCCATTGGTGTTGATTGGCATTCATTTGGATTTATGGGTGGATCTGCCCTGCACTCTATTCTATAATATGTGCCCCTAAATTTTTATAGCACGCAAGTCAAAAGGGGGCATGGCCGTGAGAGGGGTATGTGGCCATGGGAGGGGTGTGTATGTGGGTCAGGGGCATTCCGCAAAATTAGGTGTGATTTACATGCCCAACTGCCATTAGTTGCACACCAGCATTTATTTCAGCAGACATAAGTGCCGCGTTCAAACTTTTGTGCGAGATCCGCGCTAAGAGGGTCTTGTACAAAGGCGTGCTAGTGTTTTTATCATGTGCTAATCGTTAGCATGCACTAACTCTAGAGATGTCCATAGGAATATATGGGCATCTCTAGTGTTTAGCACACACTTAGTTTTAGCGCACGCTGAAAACGCTAGCACGCTTTTGTAAAAGGGGTCCTAGTATAGTACAGATCTTCCCAGAGCCTAACGGGCACCATTTAGAGAATTCCCCTCATTGAGTCTAGCCACTAGTAATTGCCATGGTGTAGTGACTGGCACTTTCTCTCCCTCTATCCTTCTGCAATACCTGACCAGCTTGAGGAGCAGAGAATCAAACCCAAGATCTGACACTGCCACTGAGAGTAGTCCTTTGTGTGTGGTGGGGGGAGGGGTGGGAGGAGGTCTACAATTCCCTCCTGCTCCTTTGGGCTTTCAAATCATTTGAAACTGATCTCCTTTAGGGCTATGGTACCATAATCCTTCATTCACAACAACCCGAGGTCGTCCCCCCCCCCCCCCATTTTATATCCCTTGCATCTCAATGAACATTGCAGCGATGTTCTCAGAGTAGGGATGAAGACCATAGTTCCCTTCAGATACAGTAAAGGGGACTCTAATTCTGGTCACTAGATGTCATCATTGGATGATTGCCATCCTGTCACCCCTTCTCCTTCTTTTCCCACAGGGCTGTATATGCTGTCTTCACAGTATCCCCAGCCCTGGAGCAGAGTCAGCCTGGAATTCAAACCCAGATCCTCCACAGTGAAGTACAGTGCACTAGCACTGAACTATCAGGCTGGTTGGCTATCTTGATTTTGAATGTGCCTGGATGAGTGTTTTTTCTAACCTCAGCAGTCACCTTGTGAAGGGGATCACCTAAACCTACCTGCTGGAGACAGCTTCTTGTAATTAGGGGCTTCAGTTCCAGAGCAGAGCTTAATGCTGTCAGAACAAAACATAATCGAATTTAAATAACAGGGACATGGGGGGAGCCACTGCTTGCCCTGGGATTGGTAGCGTGGAATGGTGCTACTAATTGGGTTTCTGCCAGATACTTGTGATCTGGATTAACCACTGCTGGAAGCAGGATACTAGGCTGGGTGGACCATTGGTCTGACCCAGTATGGCTGTTCTTATGTTCTTATTACTGGGCAGTTTATTAGCGATTTAGTCTAAAGGATTTTAGATTTGTTTGTCAGGGCACAGCACCTATTGTGCTTAAGTGTCTGACTGTCCATACACATTTTTCAGAGGCACTACCACTGTATGGATTTACATGAAAATTGGAACATGGTTGCTCACTAAAAGTTGTGGGGAATTCAGAGTCTGGTTCACATTTATCCAGTTTGGAGTGCATGCATGTACTATCTGTGAGTAGCTGTTTGTCAATACTGTTTGAGGCTAGCAAACACTGTGATATCATTTATTATGAATTTGCTCTACTGATATTGGTTGCTACTGTGCTATGTTATGAACTACTGTGAAAGCTGCTCTCTTGGTATTAGTTAATAATCCCAAAGCTGGAAATGAGATCTAGATGAGATGAGTAACCTTGATTAATTTACTCTGTAACCCCATAGTCTCCAGAATGCATTGCTATTCTGTTTTATGTGTGTCCCACATGTAGCTAGTTATCATTTTTATAGATGTCTTTACTTTCAGATATTGTTTAACAAGGCTAGGGTATCTGATCCCTAGGCAAACCTTCAGCTGCGCACCTCCTCCATTCAGGTCCAGCATCTCCCCTCCCCCTCCCTGTAGTTCAGCACTTTCTTCCCTTATCCCCCCTCATGGTGCTAACATCTCTCTCCTTCCCTACTCTCTTCCCCCCATGGTGTTCGGCATCTCTGTCATTCCCTACTCTCCCCTCTCCTAATGTTTCCAGTATCTCTCTACTTACTTTCCCCCCTCTAGATTAATTCCCCTTCCTTTTCCTCCTCCCTGCCCCAAGGTGTTCAGTGGCTTTCCATCCTATCCTGAGCCCTCTGGGGCAGCACTGATGTGGCAATCAGTGTATTTATGGAAGATGTTGTGGCCATTGTGGGTCCTTGAGTATATGCACATGCTCAAGGACCACAGGGACCTACTGTATCAATGCTGGCTCTGGTGGTACAGAATAAGAGAGATAACATTTGAAAAACTCTTTCCCCTCAAACATGATTCTGAGGGGCCCTGTTGATATCTTTTTCTGAAACTCAAGAACCACGAAGTGAAACCAGGAAGGGAGGGATCTCCTGCCTGACATTGCACTGATTTATCTGGTATAAAGTAAGAGAGAAACCTATCTCCACCTCAGTTTATCTGAAAAATGAAAGAAAATAAAATGGATAAGACCAAAAGAAACTTTAGCAAATGTAACCCCTCTCCAACAACAACAACAACAAAAACAATGTTGTGAAGAATGGGACTTTGAAAATAGAGGCGGGGGAGGGGAGAGAGAGAGAGAGAGACTGACTTTTATAGCAAAATATTATTTATTTATGTCATTTTTCTAACTAAATCAAATGGGCTCATACAGTTACATAGTAACAGTGAACTCCATCATGGTTATAACCCTGAACTCATTATTTTTCTGTTTGTTTTTCTCCCTTACCAGGAAGAAACACTTCTGACCTTTGGAGCTACCCTTTCTCCTTATCTGGGTCTCCCTCTTGGGACAGTCTTTTTTCATGGTATGCTCAAAATGTTTCAAATGCTGATGTTTACTTTTAACTAATTATCCTGGTGCTTTCATACAGAGTTCTTTTCTCTTGTCTCCACTGCCTTCTCTCCATCTCTTTACCCCCCCCCCCCCCCCACCCTTCTCCCTTGTTAAAATTGTGTGGTTGCCATATTAGTCCACTTTAATGGTAACAGATAGAAACAAAATACATTTTTTTTGTCTAGCTGTCAAGGCAGAACCATCTTCTTCAGGTCAGAAAAGATGACAATATGAAAATATATAAGTGAAACAACAAAGCGTTCCAATGACAGTCTCACAGAGAAAGGTAGGGATGACGAGAAAGAGGAGAGATGGATGGGTGATGAGAAGGTGATAAAGCTGTATAATTTTATATAGAGAGAGATATTTTGTTAAGAGATCCGAGTTTCCTATCTTGCATTATAAACCATAAAATACTGCTTTGTCACCTTCTGATCACCCATCTATCTCTCCCTGTTTCTCATACACATACTCCTGCTCCACCTATACCTTTCTCCTAAACTGTCACTGGAACACTTTGATATTTTACTTGTATATTCTGATGTTTGTCATCTTTTGCTCATTTCTGACCCGAAGAAGAAGGTTCTGTCTTTGAAAGCTAATAAAAAATGTATTGTTAGTCGAATAAGAAGATATCATCTTATATTTTTTCTTTTGGTTTAGTTTTATTTATAGTACCCTCTTGTTAAGAACTTGGAAAACAAAGCAGTCAGCCTCAGCAGACTGCTCAAAAAGTATATTTATATTTACACTCCCAAATAAAAATCCGTTGTTTTCATCCTAAATCGACAATGAAAGCTATTTCTTCAACACTTTTGGACCCCTTTTCTTAATCTTTTCTTGTATTTTGGTTTCTTTATATTTCCACCTGTCTCAGCTCTTTGCCCCTCTGTTACTCCTTCTTTCACTGTATCTCTGTCTCATCCCCTCTCGTTTTCTTTTGTCATTTGCTTCCTCTGTTATAAGGCATCTCATTCCATCTTCTTCCTTCCACATGTCCTACAACCTCTGACTATTTCTATCCCTGTGCTTGTGTGTGAAAGAGGATGGACAAACCTGGTATGCTCCTCTTTGCCTGTTTCCTTTTGGCTGTACTCTTGGTTGGCCTGCAGCCCCTGCCTGACCAGCTCCCCCTTCGCACCAGCCCTGTCTCTCCCACCCCGGACGTGTCGAAATCAATTAAAATTTAGATTGGAAGCCCTGCGCGGCGGTAAATATTAAAGCAGGGGAGCTCTGCTAATTCAAAGCATCGATCAGGTGGGATGAGAGCAATAAATTATTTTGACAAGAAGCAATCCTTCGCAGCCAGCTCCTATCCTAGGTATTGATTTTCTCTCCGCTAGTTTCTGTACAAGCCAACGGCTCTTCCCCAACTCTCCCTAACCCTCCTTCCTCTCCTTTTACACTTCTCCCTACTATGCCTTTTCCCCTGTCTTTTCCTGCCCTCCGTTCTTCCCTTTTTCTATCATTTTTAGCTTATATCCCTTCTTTTTCTACTCCTCTCTGTTCCTCTGCTTCTTCCCCTTTCTCAGCACCCCCCATCTCATCTTTATCATCTTTTTCCTTCTCCCCCTCCTTCTTCTGATCTCCTTCACTAGCCACCCAGGTCAGATAAAAGAGCAACTAAAGCTGTCAGCTTAATATCTCTAAGCACATTGCACATCAACTGCAAAACAAAACACATCCTGAGCTTTACATGCCATTCTCTCTCTTCAGTAACTAAGCATGTTAAAATGGAAAAATAAAATCCTGACATTTAACTGCACAACCACAGGCCAAAGAAATACACCATTATTCAAAGGTTTATTTTTTTCTACTCTGTATGACAAGTTTTCCAACTAAAAAGAAGACTTAGGAAAGCGGGATGGTTTACTTTTCTGGATTAGTAGGGTATTAATAAGCTGCACTTTGAAGAGGATTGGGCTTCACTCTGTATCTTCTAAATATTAACAGGATCATTCAGAATCTCATGGTCAAAAATCTTCATGTCAGGAGAGGCAGGCTAAGTCAGTCCTGGTAGCATATGAGCCAGAGTATAAACACTATTTGAATAATTAAAAGTAACTCTTGTTCAGGGCTATGATAATGATGAAAATAAAGGAATGGATTAGTCTAGATGACCTCTCCAGGTCCTTTCTAGCTTAAGGTTTTTAGGATTCTAGACTAACTCTTGAAGTCCCTTCCAGCCATCTATTTCTGTCATCCTATGTAATCTCTTCATGTCCCTTCTAGCTCAAGGATTCTAGGATTCTAAACTAACTCATGAAATCCCCTCCAGCCTTGTCTTTCTGTCATTCTTAATCATCTCTCCAGGTCCTTTCCAGCTTAAGTCTAGATTAAGTTAGGATTCTAGACTAACTCTTGAAGTCCTTTCTAGCCATCTATTTCTATCATTCTAAATCACTCCTTTAGGTCCCTTCTCTACATCTAGCCCTACTGTTCTACTTTTATGGATCATTTCCTGAAGATCCTATCAATTAAACTTTCTGGATTCCAGGTGACCACTTGAGAACCCATTCAGATCTGGGGTTTGGTGATTCTAGATGACCCCTTGTGTTCTCTTCTAGCACCATATATCCACAATTCTAGATGACCTCTTCCTACTTGTCTTTTCTATGATTCCATTTTTCTTCCTTTACATGAGCTAGGTACAAAGGACAGTCACATCAGAGTTATTGTAGTATCCCTTTTGACAAGGCTGCTAGCATTTCTTTATAGCTTTTGTTTACTGCAGAGAGCTGAAAATCCCACATATAGCACACAGCCCTGAGAGTGATGAAAGCCTAGCATTGTTAAGGATTCACTCATTCTATCTACTCTCTCTCTCTCTCTCTCTCTCTCTCCCTCTCTCTCTCTATCTCAGGTATCTTATCTGTCAATATCTTTGCCTTTCTGTATAAAAACCCTTTGGGTTAAGTTTTCCCCACCCCCTGTAGTTGTTCTATGGATGCTTTTCTTCCTAAAGAGTGTACCCTCTTTGCTATCAACCAATCCCTTCTCCCCTGCATATGTAGTCCTGTCTGTGGTGTGAATACTCTATAATATTGTAGGTCTTGAAATTTCTAAGACAAATTGTGATATTATGCTAATAGCTTGTTGATTTGTAATTGTTTGTATATTATAATTATTTACATTGATACAACCATAGGTGATATATTATAATAAACAAACAAATAAATAAATAAATAAATAGTGATTGCTCCTGACAAAATGAAATTGTTTTGTGGATGGAGAGTATCTTCTGAAACAGAAAATTTTCTCTGCCCCCAAATTATGCCTGAACAAATTCCAGGTACGTGATGTGTCTACTCATAGAAAGATACAAGCTTAAAGTTCAAGTTAAGATCCCTCTCAGTCCTTGCAAGATGGCTCCAGCTGTCTTATTTTGATGGTCCTGCTCTATGTCATCCCTGGGGATCCTTCATGCATCTTATCTCTAATGTTCCTCTTTCTCCTCATTCTCAGGACTCCTTACATTGCCCCATTCACCAGAGCTCTTCATTCCATAGGATCCAACTATTCAAAATGATTGGGGATGCTTAACTCAATACAAGTGAATGCTTCCTGGTTAGAGAAATGGAGTTTGCTCAATACTGGGGGTGCTCAAGCACCCACAACACCCACAAAGCTGGCACCCATGCTTTATACCTCTCAACCCCAGGGACTTTTAACATTCTTCATCCTCAGTAGCTCCTCACACCATTAATCCCTGAAGGCATGCATGCTCCTCATTTGCCAGAACTTCTCATACCCCTCATCAACAGGAGTCATTTGTGTCCTTCATCCAAGGGTTCTATCATGCCCCTTACATCCAGAGATTCCTTAAACCTTCAATCTCCAATGCTTCCTAACACCTTTAATCCCTTGGGATATTTCATGTCTCTCACCGGCAGATCCAACAGATACCCTTATTTTCTAATGTGCTCTGTACACTAAATAATAATAATAATAATAATAATAACCTTCACACTCTGTAATAATGAAGCATACATTTCTCTAAGAAGGAATGTAGTTTTAAAATGCATGCTTCCACTCTATCACCAGAAAATGATACATACATCCTTTTAATGCTTCCAGAGAAAAAAATAATATATATATACCCAAAAATTGCACAACCCCAGAGAAATTCATATATCCTCTCTGTATTCACACAGAAGATGCATACATCACTTTTATGCTCCACAGAAAATATTTATATCCTTCAATACCCCCAAAGAAAATAAAAGTAATCCTTTCTATACTGTCATATAAAATCCATTCTATAGAGAAAATACATACATCGTTTGTGCTCCTACAGAAAATGCATAACCTTTCTATGTTGTGGAAAAAAATGCACACATCATCTCCATACTATGAATTCTGGCCGATCTTTTCACATCGTTTCATTTATTTCCACCAACTGATTCAGTGACCTCTAACTTCAGAACTTGTTTGACACTCACTCAAAGCTGATAAAATATGCACATATGTAAAGAGGGAACAGTTATTTATCTCTTCAATTAAAGACTTAGAGGACACTCCATGAAACAAAGTAGCAACTGATTTAAAACAAATTTAAGAAAGGATTTTGGTAGTCAGAACTCAGTTCAGCTGTAGAATTAGTTGCCAGAGGATATGGTCAAAGCCAGTAGTATAATTTGGTTTTTTTTTTAAAGGTTTAGGCAAGTTTCTGGAAGAAAAATTGATTAACATTAGTCAGGGAGGCATGCTGAGCACCACTTGTTACCAGCTGGGTGTGGGAAGGAGCAACAGTGAATTAATTTCTTTATTAGAATCTGTTGGTTATTCTTCCAAGTAACCCAGACTGGCCAGTGTCAGAGACTTGATGGGACACTGGTTTGACCCAGCATGATGCTTCTTATCCTTGTGCTGGTTTGTGTGTGTGTGTGTGTGTGTGTGTGTGTGTGTGTGTGTTACCAACAGCATACCTATGGGGGGGTCTTTTACTAAGCAGCGGTAGCATTTTTAGTGTGCACTAATGATTAGCACATGCTAAATGCTAGAGACACCCATAGGAATAATTGGGTGTCTCTAGCATTTAACGCACACTTTTTTTTATCACATGCCAAAAATGCTACTGTGGGGCCCTATTTATTTCCACCTGGGATAATGTGAAGTCACTAGGCAAAGCAAATACATACATACATTTCACTTTCAAATCCTTACGCCTGCTTTTTAATTCACCAAATTTGCACCCACAAAGTGTATGGGTGAAATATGCCAGTCAGCATAGACAATGGATTTTAGAAGAGAATACTTACAGAAATGAATTAAAACAAGAATAAAAAAAAAGTGAAATATGAAAAGATAATATGGAATAAGAGAAAAATGATGGGAGATTTGGGTACTTGGGAATGACACCTGTTGTTTGAGAGGACTTCAGGACTCCAAAGATTTCTTAGGTGGCAATACATTGTCACCAAGACTTAGCCACTCCAATGCCATGCACTTAGCTCCAGTTACATAACAACATCTTGGCAGCAAGAATACTAGTGTAAGTGCTCCCCACCCCCCCCAAAAAAAGCGGGCAGGCAGTACTAATGTAAATAGGCATTGGTGCATCTAAAGTTAGGCATCAACAGTTATACCAAGTCAGTGTAACTCTTTGCACCTATTTGTGCCCTGAAGTGTGCATAACTTTTAGTATTCTATAAGTTTAAGTTATGCGCATATCTCTGAGACATGCCCATGACCTGCCTATACTCCAGCCATGTGTGCACTCCCTCATTCTTACATGCTAAGCAATTTTGCTGCATATGTTATTGAATAGCACCTAGCAGTTACACATATAATTGCCAATGAGCAGCACCAATCATGTATGTATGCGCTATTATTCTATAACTTATGCGTACAATTGGGTGTCTGTGATATGTCTCTCTGTTATCAATGTATAATCTTTAACCCCCATACACTCTGAATTGCGGTTCATAAGTGTAACATTCATTCTGCCTTTCACTTCCCTTCTCTCTCTTCCTCTTTTTCATTCTTTGATCCTTTCTTCTCCTCCTACATGTTCATCACTCCACCTTCTTTCTGTTGTTTTCTTTCCTTTTCCTTTTCTCACTTTCCTCTTTCTCTCTTCCCCTCACTTTCAATCATCCTTTCTTTCTTCATACCCCCATCTGTCTCCTCTTACGAACTACTCATCCCGGTTGGTGATCATTTGGGCTATGGGAGTCTGCTCTTGCCTCTTACTCTAATCATAAGCAGAGCAGGAACAGACCAATGCTGAGATCTATTCTTCAAATGCAAAGTTTCTTCTATGGTGGTGGAAGGAGAGGGAGAAGAGAGGAGTGGGAGAGAGCAGAAATCACACTGATACCTTGAAGCATTGCCATGATTCTATGAAGTTTCTGGCTTCTGTAACGCTCCTACAACAAGCACAACAAAATTTCATATTTGAGGTCAAGAAACATCAACTGTCCTTTTTCTGATATTGATGCAAGGTGCTTCCCTACCCCTCCTCATTTCTGCTTATGGAACATGATTCAGCCTATTCCACTCTTAGAAAACATTTTCATGTGGGTTATAATATATATTCAAAGTTTAATGCCTCACTTCATACTTAATTTTCCCTTCATCTTGAATTTTCTCTTTATCCTTATCTACCTGCCTGACCTCTACAGATCTCAAGCACTTTTGGAAAGGTACCCTTCTTAATGTCAAGCCATCAAGAAGTTCCATGGCATGGCACAGTGTAGGCTGTAGCTGCCGCATGTTGAGGACTGAAAGTGTAATCTCGCCTTTCATTGTTGAGGAAGATACCACATCTATCCCTGACTTCATTCCTTAACTCTTTACCAGAGAACTTTCAGAATCATGTCTCCCATTTACCAACTATTTTTTTTTTGTCATTCACTTTCCCATCTCATTCCAGGGTAATGCCCCTCTCATGTTCCTCATTCCTCTCTCTCCTTTGACAGCTCTCACTTCCTACTGATTTTCACCTCTTCTCTGATCTCATCCCTCCGCTACACCTTGTGCTCTTCCCTTTATTCCTCTCTTCCATCTCTCTCACATTCTGTTATTCCCGCATTCCTCCATGGAAAAGTTTGCTTGCCACCTTTTCCTCTTTCCTAGCCCGAATCGCCTCCTCCTGCTTCCTCCCCTGGAAGATCAACACCTGTGCCCTACTGTCATACCTTTCTCCTCCTTCCCCATTGAAAATCTTTGTTTTCACATTTCTCAGCTCTCCCCATCCCTTGCTTTCCCCTTCACTCCATCCTTCTCTTTCCCTCTTCTCTCCCCATCCCTTTTCCCCTGTCCTCTGTCCCTCCTTCTGCATTTCATCCTTTATCTTCCTGCCTCTGCCTCCACTTCCCCCTTCCTCTTTCTGATTTTTCCCCATGATCTCTCTCTCTCTCATCATTCTTCACTTTTCTGTCTCTTCTCTCTGTGCTCTCATGTCTCTCTCCTTTCCCTCCTCTCATTCCTCTTCTCTGCTTTTCATCCCTTCCTTCCTTTCTTTCCACCACCTATATTCCGTCTTTCCTATTTCCCCCAACTTCCATTTTGTCTCTACATATATTTGCTTTTTACTCTCTTTCTCTTCCCTCCTATCCTTCCTATCCTATTTCTCCATCCTCCATCCTTCTCTCTCTTGTCTGTCTCTGTCTTTCCCCCATTTCTCCTACCCAGTTCTCCCTGCCCCAACCCCTCTCTCTAACTTCTCTCCCTCCTCTTTCACACTTTTGTCCCTTCTCTCCTTCCTCCCCTTTGATCTCTCACCTTCCTCAGCCTTCCACCTCTGTTCCATCCATTCTCTCCTTCTATCCCCTCCTGCTGCTTTGTCCCACTCTCCCTCCCCTTTTTCACTCTTTCCCCCTTCTCTTTATTCCACCCCTTTATCCCCCTCTCTTCCCTACCAGTACCTCCCCTTTCTCCCTCCTCTCTCCCTTGCTTCCCTCCTCTTTGCCCCTCTCTGTTCTCTCTACTCTTTCCCTTACCCCAATTTCCTTCTCCTGCATCTCTTCTGCACCCCATCTCTCCTCTTCTTCCACTTTTCACTTGCCTCTCTCTTCCCTCCCCTCCCCCTGCTCTTGCCATGCTGAGCGCGTCCACAGCCGGCCCTCATTGAGCGCACAGAGGCAGTTTAGCCCTGATGGATACACACACTTGTCTCTTAATCTCCGGAGCCTCTGATCAATACACTATTTCCCTTTGTTGCCAGAAAATTCGATCCCTGCCCTAGAATTAGGTTCCCTGCTTTAATCTAAACGGAAACCGGCCCCAGTTAGCTGTGGAGAGAGGAAGGGGAGTGAGTGAGGCAGAGGGAAATGGGAAAAGACAGAAAAAAAAGAGAGATACAGGAAAACAGAGAGAAGAGATTGAGGAGAGAGAGAGAGAGAGAGAGAGAGAGAGAGACAGACAGACAGACAGACAGACAGACAGAGAGACATAAAAAGACCGGGGGGGGGGGGGGGGGGGAAGGGGAGAGAAACAGAGGCAATCCTGCACAGAAGAAAATCAACCTAGAAGAAAATGGAAAACAATTTCGGGGAGGTCAGGGCTGTTCAGACTGATTCAGCTCAGAAAGGTTACAGACCTTTTTCAGACCTTTTCTACCCCCCCCCCCCACCCCGCTCTTGAACTACAGCAGTCTGCTGTGCATCTCTCTGTCTCTGCCCCTCCCCCCACCTCCCCGAAAACTTACATCAGGACATGTTGTTCGTCCTGCTTCCCCTTCCCCTCATACTCCCCATTGGCAAGGACCACCTGCCCTCCCCTGTCAAACCCCGCAGCCCCTAAAAAAGCCCGAACCCAAATTCTCCCGAACACGTTACTTACGCTCTGTAGAGACCATCCAGTCCCCGCTCCCGAGCAGCCGGCTCTGCAGAGCTTCAGAAAGTTTCGCCTCTCTTACATTCGGCACAATTTGGGGTCCTGAGATTCTTCTTCTTCTTCTCCTTTCCTTTCTTTTCTTTTCGAATGGGGGAGGGCGGTGGTTAAACTATGTGAAGGGAAACCAAGAGGAGGGAAAGGAAACTAGGAGGAAAAGTAAAAAGGGAAGAAGAAAAGAAAGTGTCAGAAAAACAGGAGAGAGAGAGAGAGGATAAAGGGAAGGAGAGAGTGAGAGAGGAGAGAGGAGAGAGGAGAGCTTAAAAGCGTTTCTTTCCTCTGCTCCCATCAATAGCTCCCGCAAGCAGCAGAAAATATATGTACACCACTGCCAGTGCCTCCGATCGATGGAATATAATTTTCCTCAAACTCGGAAAATAAAGTTCATAGCTGATCAAATTTGAAAACAGATGTCGAATCGCGATCCGAAATAGGATTCGATCTCTCTGAATGGGCTGTAGATAATATTTGGCTGGGCACTTGATGAAAATGACTGATTTCATTTACAGGGGGGTGGGGAAGGGGGGGTCTGTCACGGAGAGCTAGATAAAAAAAAAACTTGTTTGCTGAAAATGGTTTTTTTCCCCCCCTTGTTGTTGGTTGTGGGTTTGCGCTTGGAAGACCCTAAAGTGTGATAAATAGGTGCTGGAGGCGCATGCGCCCTGGGTGGGGGGCCCCCACTACTGACACCAAAAGCCAAACCCTCCCCTCTAGAATGAAATGAGAAAGTGCTGTCGGAGGACAGGAGCCGCTTCTCTGCATCCCCTGCCTGTAGTAACAATTAAATATCGACCGCTCCTCACTCCAGAGGTGCAGCTTCCATCCTGGCTGCCACTGCACCCAAAGAACGAATCTGTCTTCCAATCTCGCCTGGCTTCCCTTGCTTTCTAGTTTTACCTCTCTTTTAATTATTGCAATTATTTTGCTTGTATGTATTTTAAGGAGCAGAAAAGCCAGATGCTAGAAGGGCCATGAACTCAAAAGAGAGAGGATTTGGAGCAAATTCTTTCTAAATATTATTTTAACACTCATGCTCGCTTGGTGGGTTAATCCCCGGGGCTGTAAATAACTCCTGATTTCCCCTTAGCTGGTTAAGGAGAAAGAACTTAAGTTGGACAGAAGCTCAGGAAGAGGTACATACGCACCCGCCCCTCTTCTGCCCTCCCCTCCATCCGCCCTACCTGCTGTCTCTCTTCTGCCCCCCTCGTCCCTGATGGAAACTTGGACATGTGTGTTCGGGATCGTTGGCAGGGGGTTGTCTCCCTCTTCTCCCCTCTAATCCTTTGCTTTCCCCCCACCCTGTTTTCTAAGGTGGAGACCAGATGTTTTGACCTAGGAGCAGACTACCTTCTTTGGTCTGGTTGCTGTTTAATCCTGGGGGAAAGGTGTTTGGGGATGGGGGGGGGGGAAACTGAAGACAGGGGGGGGGGTGTACTGCCTCTTTGAAAGGAAAGGGGGCCGGGGAAAAGCTGTGTGTGTTTTTCTGTGTGTCTGCTCTCCTGGAATTATGAAAAATACCACCATGGACACTGGGCTTCAACTTCGATTAAGGGAGATGGGACATGACAGGCCCCGATCAATAGCCATACAGTCCTATAAAGTGTCAAGTAATGAATCAATTTCGACTAAATTTTCCATTTTTCAGAAGCCGTTCGGAGAGAGGAGAATATCCTCTTTTGTAAAGATATTATTATCGATTTCGGCGGCAATTTGACATCAGGGGTAGTTAATTCCACTCAGAATAAAATTGAAAACACTTGAGAGAAGAAAGAGGGGAGAGAGTGAATGAGGCAGCAAGAGACAAAGGGGGGAGAAAGAGGATGAAAGGAGGGGGCAGAGGAGAGGAACTATGGGGGCATGAGCTACAGGGGCGGGAGGAGGGAAGGAATTAGAGAGAGGGAGAAGAGAGAGAGAGAGAGAGAGAGAGAGAGAGAAGAAGAAGGAAAAAGGGAAGAAGCTGCCAGAAATCAACACAGGGAGAAGCAAAAGAAATGAGAAAGAAAAAGAAATAAGAGAGGGGAGATAAGGTGAGAGAGGAAGGGCAGAGTAGGCTAAGAGAGAGAGAGAGAGGGAGGAGAGGGAGAGGGCAGCTTGACACCATATCCCATATATGGAAACCCAAGGGGAAACAAGTAAAAAAGGTTTAAGAGAGCAGAAAGAAAACAGAATAACCTGGGGGGGGGGGGGGGAGCCAGAGCCCTTCCAAAGAGGAAATATTTCCAGGGGTATCTGAGAGGGAGAGGACGCCAAGACACACAAAAATAGGCAGACACAAACTCTGAGTTGCAAAGCCCATAAACAGAGATAGAGTAATGTTATCATTTGGCAAATACAAAAAGAGAAAATATTCCTGTATACATGATCTTATTCTAGCCTTTGTGTGTCTGTCAGGTCACTTTCTCTGCCATGTTCAAAAAACACCTTTTTTTAATATCTACTATATCAAAAATGAACTTCATTCGGATGCCAGGGTATGTTGGACTTTGTGGAGCATCTAGTGACGGATTAGTGGTGCTTAGGTTCACCTGATTTAGTACCCCAAATTGACCTAAAAGAGTTGGAATTGGTAGAAAAATGGAAGGAAATTCTTTTGAGGATTATTGTGGTTCCAGGCAACATAACGTGCACTAAGGAGGAATAGTGCACATTCAAGTAAAGTAAAAGTGCACTTAACATAGGCAGGCTGCACACACTTCCGCCCCCGATCACACACTTAAGGCACACAATGTCAGAGCATGAAGCAAGCTTTCTTTTTGGGGAATAGATGGCCACAGCTTTACTAAACCACATTAAACATAACCCTAGGAAGCACCCAAGCCTTGAGTTCTATGTTGTAAAGATTTCCGCTTTCTGCTATGTCTTTCCAGCTAGGGAGCATGACTCACTGTTTCAGGGCTTGTTTTGAGGGGGTACTGAGTACCGGCACCTTTTCCATTGTTTGCTAAAATTGATCCATGGTCCCCAAGTTTTAATGAGCTCAGGCTTTACACACAAATTCTGCCTTGTCATAGATTCTGTGACTGGTTGCAGGGGGCCTTGCTATTGTGGGGAGGGTCCCTCATTGATCACTCCACCCCTTAAGGGTGGCCTGGCATATGAGTACCAGCACCTTTTTCGCTAGAAATAATGCACTGCACTGTTCCATGTGGCGGCCAGCCATAACTCTGCCTCCAGCGTGGCCATCTGCTTTGGACTGCACCCCAGACCAGCATTCCACCTGCTGTATAGAGCCAGCTAGGTGAATAATCTGTCACCAGTGAGTGTTCCTGTTCCTTGTTTCAAGCGGCCAAACTCCCTTTCACTTGCTGTTCCAGCACTTCTGCTGCTTACCGCCAAAGAGGCTCCCCCTGCCTCCTTGGTGGCTCTTTAGTTCCTTTGTTGTGCCGCAGCGCTGTGATCCCGCCCCCTTTTGTCCTCCCTGCCAATGCCCACTGGAGTTCCTGTGATGTCACTCCTGCCTAAGGGGAAGTCAGGAGGATATCGTGGCAGCTGCCATGTTGTGTGCGGTTGCTCATTAGGCAACTCGCTGGCCTTCTTAAAGGGTAACAAATGAGTATATGGAAACAAACTGTTGCTTAGTAAAGGCAGACAGTGCCTGGGTGAGAGAAACAGAGGGAGATTAAGGGGTCCTTTTACCAAGCAGTGGTAAAAAGGGCACTGCAATAGTGGCAGGGGCTGTTTTTGCTGCGTGGGTAAAAAGCCCTTGAAAAGGATATGGCCAGGCAACACTGCCCAATTACCAGCAGGTTAGTGCAACGCTAGGACTTTTCCGTGACACTGGAAATGGAGTGAGGCCGAGGGGGAAGTTATGGGCCAACAGTAGTTCCGGGTTGCAACGCAGCAACCCTTTAGTCAAAGGGCCCCTTGAGTGATTAAAGAAAGTGTGAGTATGTGTGACAAGTGTAAATGTGCAGTTAATGCCAGGTTTGCAAATGCTCAAAGGGCTGAGGGCTCAAGCACGGGTGTTAACGTGTGCGGTAAAGATGGCCGCAAACTGTATTAAAATGTATTTACATGGATGTTAATGAGGTCAGCAGAAATTCCTTCACAATGCACAGATGAGTGCAATGATGGCTTATAATGCTGAAAAGCTTTTGGCAGGTCAAGGGCAGCGTTGAAGGTTTTGAGGAGAGGATTTCTTGTCAATTTTTCATGTTGAACTGATGGTTTTATCCTTTTTCCAGAAGCAGAAGGAGGTGCCTTTATGTTTTAAAGACAGATGGGAAGCAACAAACATATGTACATGTCTGAGCGAAACCGAAAGTAAAAGCCTTGTCTTTTGCACTTAAATATAAGCCTTACAAAAATTCCATGAGCTAATAATACTTGTAAGGCTCATATTTAGGCTTGAAAAATGAGCACTGCTGTTTATTTATTAATTTGGATTTTGCTCATAGCTTCTCAGTAGTAGCTCAAGGTGAGTTACATACAGGTACACTGGGCATTTCTGTTTCTTGAGGGCTCACAATCTAATTTTGTACTTGAGGCAATAGAGGGTTAAATGACTTACCCAAGATCACAAGGAGCAGTAGTGGGATTTAAACCAGCCACCTCTGGATGTCAAGGTCAGTGCTCTAACCACTAGGCTACTCCTCCACTGTCTGGGTAAGTGCACAAGAGCCACTCTTAACTGCAAAACCTTTGTGTGCGTGTGCAAGGCACATTCCTCCCTCACTCTTGGTTTAATACTGCGATTTAACCATGCATATGATTTGCTTTTTTTTTTTTTTTTGCATTACTGTTATGATGTTGGTCCATCTGTGTGCGGCTTTGAGCACCAGTCCCAGAGTGGGTCTGTGTGAGAGACAGTAGTGTTGGTTATGGAAGGGAGAGTATGTGGGAGAGAGTGAGAAAGTATGTGAATGAGGCTCGGAGATGATGTAAGAGAAAGATCTGTGAGACTTGATGAGAAAGAGACTGAGTGTGTATGAGAGTCAATGAATGTATCTATGTGAGAGATACTAAATGGGAAAATGACATGGGGGAGGGAGAGCATGTGAGAGGATGAATGTGTGAAAGAGACTGGGGAGTGTGGGACAGAGTAAAAAGTGCAATCCAGAGCATGAGTGTCTCTATGATAGCTGGTAAGTGACAGGGGGACTTTTACTAAGGTGCGCTGAAAAATGACTTACGGTAGTGTAGGCATGGGTTTTGGGCGCACACCGATCCATTTTTCAGCGCACCTGTAAAAAGGCCTTTAAAAAATGTTTTTGCTGAAAATGGACGTGCGGCAAAATCAAAATTTCCGCGTGTCCACTTCAGGTCTGCGACCTGAAGTCTCGTAGCCGGGTGGTAATGACCTATGTGTGCCAAATACCACGTGGCGCGCGTGCCGATATGCGCATCCAAAAATAAAAATGATTTTTCAGCTGCGTGTATCGGATGTGCACCAAAAATAAAATTACCTTGAGCCATGCAGTAGTCATTTTGGCGCACGTTGGGTGTGCACAGATGCTTATGTGGCTTCGTAATAGGGCCCCTAAGTGAGGTAGAGATTGTGTCTGTTTTCACTGGTCATTTTTGAAAACTTTCTCTACTACATTTATAAAATAACTCCATTATTTCCTTTTTCAATATATATTTTTTAAATCTCAAGTAATGACAAACAACATGAACAAACAAAAAGGAAACAAGAGATATTCTTCTTTTCTCACAATTATGAATTTCCCATGTCTCCAGTCAAGGGAAGCTCAAATTTAATGTTTTCTCCATGGCTGTTCCGCAGCCTGGGACAGTGGGATCACCATTATTAATCATTTTCATTAGCAACGTGATTATTAATTATTCTTATTATGATTAGCATTAACAGAGAAATCATTAGTAGTAATTACAAAATCTTTGAGTTCCTGGGACTGTTTGTCTGGTGTGTTCTACTGTTTCTTCGCATGGAGTATTGATGGATGAAGGATGTTTGGGGGTTCAGCACTGGTGGGGGCTGGAGATGGAGGATAGAGAGAATGAGGCCCTTTCTCTTTAGCCTCCTTGTCCTCCTCTTTCCTGCCCTCATGATCTTGGTCCTTCAGCTCAAGTCCCCAAGTCTCAATTTTTAATCCTGGTGGTCCTTAATCCCCTCCCCCAGTGATGGTCACTAATTCCTCCTCTTTGGAAAATTGCCCTGTCTAGAAATTCTCCTCCTCTCCCTCATGGGCTAGTAAGACCTGGGTCTGCATTTTGAGTGTAATCAGCTGGTTCTGAGCCACACTGCCTTCTTTTGTCAGTCTCCTCAAAGGGATGAGGGGGGTCTTGGAATTCAAAAGCACAGCCTGCTCTTTGCCTTATCAGAGTGGGTAGGGGGAGAACAAAGGGAGCTGTACCACATGCTCTCCTCACTCACTCATCTCCCTACTGCACCCTTTTCCATCCCCCTTTGATCATAAATCTCATGGTCCCTCAAATCTCTTCATTCAGATGTCATTGCAACTTCAATCCCATCACTGACTCTCTCACTGCTTGCCTTCTAGCCTCTTCAATCCCTTCACTGTGTTTTCCACAAATATCCACTCATTCACTCTCTTGCCATTCTCCCCATTTTCAATCTTCCCTGCCTTCTCAGTCACAATCGGGCTTCCGCCCAGCCCACAGTACAGAAACTGTCCTACTCACTCTAATATCCAAATTCAAACAAGAAATTTCAATTGGAAACAGCATCCTCCTTCTACAATTTGACTTATCCAGTGCATTTGATATGGTAAATCATAACATTCTAACCAAACTACTGGATAAACTTGGAATCGGTGGAAATATCATTAATTGGATAGAAGGCTTCATCACCTCAAGATCTTACCAAGTTAAATCATCATCAAACATCTCATCTCCCTGGACACCAGATTGCGGTGTATCTCAAGGATCCCCTTTATCGCCGATACTCTTTAATCTTAAGATGATCCCACTTGCCAAAGCTCTGTTCAGACATGGTCTCAACCCTTTCATTTATGCTGATGACGTCACCATATTCATTCCCTTCAAATCTAATCTTAATGAAATCTCCAACAAAATATCCATGGGTATGAACATCTTGACCTTTTGGGCCAACGCATTTAGGATGAAATTGAACAAAGAAAAAACACAAAGCCTAATCCTCTCATCTCAACACTCTGCGCCCCTCCCATCTATTCTTAAAACCTCAGACATCACAATCCCCATTTCGGACAATCTGAAAGTTGTTGGAGTGATTCTAGACAACCACCTTTCACTTGAAAATCACGCTATATCCACTACAAAGAAAATGTTCAATATGATGTGGATATTGAAACACGTAAAACCCTATCTTCCCCTGAAAACTTTCCGGAATTTAGTACAATCCACGGTACTTACCCATGTCGACTACTGTAATAGCATTTTCCTTGGCTGCAAGGCCCATATCCTGAAAAAACTTCAGACTGCCCAGAATACAGCAGTAGGACTCATTTTTGGCAAATCACGTTAGATTGTAAGCTCCTATGAGCAGGGACTGCCCTTCTTTGTTAAACTGTACAGCGCTGCGTAACCCTAGTAGCGCTTTAGAAGTGTTAAGTAGTAGTAGTAGAGTCCGTAACCCCTCTTCGTGCAAAACTTCACTGGCTCCCTATCAAAGAACGAAGCAACTTCAAGGTCCACACATTAATCCACAAGATTATCCACGGTGAATCTCCGGACTATATGCTCAATCTGATTGACCTCCCTACCAGAAACATGTCTGAATCTTCGCAAAATTACCTCAACCTGCATTACCCCAACTGCAAAGGAATCAAGTACAAGACCTATCATGGATCTGATTTCTCCTTCCTGGGCAGTCAACTCTGGAATGCTCTCCCCAGATCTATCCGATCAATCTGCAACTACCTACCCTTCCGGAAAGCACTAAAAACCCATTTATTCAAGCAAGCCTATCAAAATGATCCAGATTAATCTTATGAACCATCTACCTAACACATACCCCCATGATAACAACATTGACCCAGACTTCATCTCCCACTTTACTCCCCTCTCCATTGCCTTTTTCTACCTACTCATCTCGCCTATTATTCTGGTATAATTAACTTTTACCCTCTCTAACAATATTCTGTATTCCTTTTACTGTGTAAGCCGCATTGAACCTGCTTTGAGTGGGAAAGCGCGGGATACAAATGTAATAATAAATAAAAATAAATAATAAATTCCCTTGTTCATTTCCCCCTTCCCCACTGTAGCCACCAAGTAGAGGGGCCTGAAAAAGCTGTCACAGCAAGTAGCAGAATCATCAGTGGGCTTGATGAATGTCCACGCCTTGTCTCTTTGACTTTGCTTGATCTCAGAAAAATGCCAAGTTACCCAGTTTCAGGTTGGAAACTTTTTGGCCAGTTCTGGTTTTGAACTTGCATTCCAAAGCAGTGTGGGATTTGTAGTGCCTGATCCTGCCCCTTGAAATCAGTCTGCAAGTCCCATAATGCACCAAGATGCTATGGTAAGAAACTAGGAATGTCCTAAAGTATCCAACCCAGAACTGGGTAACTTGGCCTCTCTGTGATCTCCCTCAGGGTCTCACCACATGTGTGGGGCAACCATGTGGCTGTGTCTATCTAACAGTAAACAGTTCCCATATTTCCAGCTCTGTTCTGCTTCCTCCGCAGATCTGCTGAGTTACTCAGTTCCAGAAGGAAGACTTTTTGGTCAATTCTGGTTTTGAATTTATAATCCAAAGCAGTTTGGAATTTAGAGTCCCTGATTATACCTTTTACAATCCATTCTGCAGGTCTCATAATGCAACATGACAGGGATATCAGAAAGCCAGGACTGGCTCAGAGTATCAAGTAACATCTTTATTTGATATATCACTAAAACAAAGTACCTAAGCAATTTACAGTATTTAAGGAACAGGGATTACAAAGAATAAAAGACAGGACAGGTACAGCACAGGCAGCAGAGCTGCCAAGTTAACCATCCCAGGAGGGAAACTTTTTGGCCAGTCCTGGTTTAAAACTTACATCCCAAAACAGTATGGTACTTGTAGTTCATGATTCTATCCATTGACATCAGTGCTGCAGGTCTCATAATGCACCAGGATGAGGCTGGCAGAAATCCAGGACTGACCAATAATTTTTCCTCCTGGAATGGGTAACTTGGTAGTTCTGCAGGCAGCAGCAGTGCAAGCTTCCCTCACACACATTGTCCCACTGCAAAACAGGTACAGCCAGAGCTTAATTTCTGGGGGAAGTACCTAGGGTAAATGGGGGGGGGGGGGGGGGGGATGAGCTAACCCCTGGTTTGACTGGTGGCAAAGGAAAGGTGGGCCCTTGCTTATGTTGGGTCATGATTGAGGGCGCAGGTTTGCCCTGATTGTGTTACTATTTTAAATTGCTGGCTGGCAAGAATCAAGGGAGAAGGAGGGAAAAGTGGTGCCCATTTAAGGCCACCCCCCCCCCCCCCCCCCCCGAGGACCAGGATCCTTCCTGCTGCTTGGAGGTGGCTTGCTTGTCTGTTCTAGCATGGCAGAAGATGATTCTCAAGAGGATTCTTCAGTACCAGAGCTTCTCTGATACCTCCCTTGACCTGATAAGAGTGATTTAAGGAAGTGGCTCTCACTGTTCTTGTCTGTTAGGCCCACTAAAAAAATCCATAGTCTGCCCCTGCAGCACTCACTGCTATAGACTCTGGTTTCTTGGCTGCTTTCAGCTTGGCCTCTAGGGCCAGGGGAAATTGTTTTTCAAAATTTGGGTATCCCCATATCCCTCACGCTGCATTCCCAGGTGCTTTGGGGTTTGGTACAGACGAGTCTCAGGTCGACAGGCCTGTCCCTGCTTCTCATAGACACTGCTTCTCCTAGGAGTCATCGGGGACCCCCTGGGAGGGAGGGTTGGGAAGAGAGGGAGGAGGAAGAATTTTCTAATTGGTTTGCCTCCTTATTGGGGCCACTGCCAGAGTGTCCCCCCCATTGGGTCCCCCCCACCCTCTTGGTGGGAACCGCCTATACCTCCCAGTTACTGGGACTGGCATGATTGGGAGTACCTGGCTGACCCCTAGGAGGACCACGGTCTGTGTGGATGCCTAAGTGACTGGGGATACGGGGGTGCTGACCACCGTATAGGGATGCTGTTCCCACTTTGTGTATTCCTTGCAAGATGAGGGGTGACAACTATGCAGTAGACTGTTGGCAGCCCGGAAGACCTGCAATCCAGCCTGCGGCTGGCTCTTCGGCTGATATCTCACCTGCTCCAGTTCCTGGTACATCTGCATCAGTTGAAGTTCCTGCAATGGATCCAGGTGAGGTTGGTACTCTCCTGGGCAGTAAATAAAAATAAACTCAAAAGGCTAGGTCTGCTAGATCTAGAAAGGATAAAAGCAAGAGAAGTAAGGTATCTTCTTCTTCATCATCTTCCTCATCCTCTTCTTCTAAAGTTTCCTCTTCCTCCTCGCATGGTCACTGGTCTGGAGGGATCTCCCAACTGCAAAGGGTGGTCCTGATAGGGGTCCACTGGCCTTAGTAGCTATGATCAAACTTTGGAAGGCGGTCCCAAAATCTATGCAAAAAAGATTAAAAGAGGGTTTGCATTGATATATTTAAAATAATGAAGGGCGGAAGGAAGTTTAAAGCCAAGAGAAAGTCGAAATCTGACTCGATGGCTTCCAAATCCAAAAACGTTTCTAGAAATATAAACTGGATTTGCTCCTTTCTGTGCCTTGCAAGCTTATGGGGCCAAGAGAACCCTGCTCACTATGGGTCTTTCCTTCAATATGCTGATACAATACTGTATGCCTATCAGCATTATGGTGGGTGGTGCTGGTTAAATTATGATGAAGAATTTAGAGATAAAATAAAGGACAACCTCCATATGTCATCGGGTATGCAGGATATTAACCTGTGGTTTACCCACATGCAAAAATCATCCTCCGTTCCCTCGGCTGTGGGTGCTGTTCGTACTTTTCATCCAGCTCTGCCTGGACAATCTTCCTCAGCAGGCCGAATGTCAGCAGATTTGTGCTAGCATTTCAACAAGTCTACTCATTCCTTCACACCTGTGGGGCTGGCCACCCATCAAAATGCACCAAGAAGTCAGCCTCTACCATTACTGCTCCTATATAATTCTGCTTTCCAAAGAGCACATACTCCAGTTTGCATCCAAGGCATGGCCTTGGCTGCTTAGGTATCCAATGCCTAGGCAAGTCCTAATCCAATTTTTTCTCTGGGCTTTCACATCCCTTTTCTAGGTGAGGTGATGAACAACGATGTCTACAAGTCCTTTTTTACCATTAAGTCTAACCACATTTGTTCTTGCCAAAGAAAATGAGCAGATTAATTGAGCAGCATTGCTGTCTCTTTTGTGTCCAGACCTCTTCCAATATTGAGGCTTTCTCCTTTTGCCTGTATTCCCAAAAAAGCAGCAGGAAAGTTTCGGCTCATACATAATCGTTCTTATCCAACTGGTAGTTCCACTGTGGGCAACACATATTTGATCTGGATTCTGGGGCACTCTTTCATTCATTGGGCAGCTTGCAGAGTGACTGATAGGCCCTTTATTTATTTATTTACTAGTGAAAAAGGCCCGTTTCTGAAAGAAATGAAACAGGCGCTAGCAAGATTGTCCTTTAATGGCAATTATATTTTTAAGGGAACTGTTAGGAGAGAGTATGTGTGAGAGACAAAGAGTATGTGTCAGAGAGAGACAGTGTGTGACTGAGATACAGAATGTGTGTGTCTGTCTGTGTGAGTGAGTGAGTGAGTGAGAGAGTGTAGTGTGTGTCCCGTATGCACCAATTATGCTCTCTCCCCTGCATTCATCCATATGCAGGATCTCTCCCCTGCCCTCTCCATCCATCATGGTGCAGCAATTCTTCTCTGTCCCTTTCTTCTCTGTCCCTTGCCTTCCCCCCCTACATGTGCATCACACCTCACCCCTCCGAGTTCCAGGCTCCCTTCCTCCCATTTCCATTCCCTCCCAATTCCAGGCCCCCCTCCCTCCCTTCGAGTTCGTGGCCCTCCTCCCTCCCCTCTCTCTCTCTCTCCTTTCCTTCCCCCCTCTGAGTTCCAGGGTCCCCCCTCTCTCCCAGTTCCAGGGTCCCTCCCTCCCTTCCAGTTCCAGGCCCCCTCCCTCCCAGTTCCATGGTCGTTGCCCCTCCCTTCCTCCCTCCCTCCCTTCCAGTTCCAGGCCCCCTCCCTCCGATTTTTAAAACTCATCTTCACTCACCACGTCGGTGTTACGGCAACCGGCAGCAGTGGTACAACGCACGCAGGCTCGGCCCGTCTCTCTGTGTTAGCTCTGCTCCCACCCACCCTCATTTCCTGTTTCCGCAAGGGCCGGAGCATAGCTAAGACAGAGAGACGGGCCGAGCCTGTGTGCATTGTACCGCTGCTACCGGCTAGGATTACGATGAAGGATGGAGGCGTGGTAAGTGGCTGCGGTGTATCGGGGAACTTTGCTTCTTTGTGTGCAGTGTAGGGGAGGACGTGCCGGGCCAGAAGCTTTTGGTGTGGCGGTAGTGCTCACAGCTGAGTTAGAGGGAGTCGAAACGGACCTTAAACTCTTTTTTTTTTGGGAGGGGGCGATATATCTCGCGGTGCTGAAGCAGGAAATTGCTTTTTTTCCTGTGGTTGGTCCCTTCTTCTGATGTCGCGTTACCATGGGCGGAGCGATTATGAAGCCTACGAACACTACAGGGCTTCAGGGCTTCACTGCCACGGAGTCAGCTTCAGAAAGTTGGAGGTGCAAATTATTATATTAGATTTGGATTTTGCTCACACCTTTTTCAGTAGTAGCTCAAGGTGAGTTACATTCAGGTACACCAAGTAGTAGTGTACTTAGTTTACTTTGGGCTGCACCTGGGATTGACTGAGCAGGGAGCACGTCTTTCCTGGTGTGGTGACCGGGGAATGCATTGGCCAGATCTGGTCCCCTTGATGTGGCACTTCAGGAGGGAAGGCAAAGCTCCAGATCTTCTGATTCTTCACCTTGGCGGGAATGATGTGTCGGCATTTACTTTCAAGCAACTTATCGATTTGATTAAGGATGATTTGAGGATTATATTGGAAAGGTTCCCTTATACCGCATTCTGTGGTTGGACATTATTCCTTGTCCCTGCTGGGTTTGAGATTGGCGTTGAACCAGAGGTGTGGTGAAGATGAATCGGCAGATTGGGAGAAGCTATTGGTGAAACAGGTTTCCTGTTGGGATTCGTTTGAAACCTAATTCTACAAATAAGTTTATTAAAAAATAAGAATCAGGTTTATACAAAGCAAAAAATATTTGTTGAACTATTCAGCTTTCAGTGGATGTTTTTCTGATCGATGATAGATTTTAATCATGAGTACAGCAACATTTTGAGTCCAGACAATGGTTTGTCAAGTGAGTTGCTGATATAATGAATTGCTGAGATCTTTTCTTCCACAGGCTGTTGCAGTTTCACTGTTTGGACAAGTTTCACCTGTAGTTGATTTGGTTTGAGTTGTCATGGTAGCCATCAGATTAAGCACTTGTGGGCTGACGTCACATACCCAGTTTTAGTCTGGGCATGATGGAGTCCACTTGTCCGATGTTGGTCTGGAGCTGCTGTTGAACGACTTTTAGAGGCTATAAAACTAATGCTTTGGCCTGCAGCTTTGTTTTCTGGTGTGTGTGTGTTGGGTGGGGTGAGGGAACTGCCGTTTGGGTATTCCCCCTGGAAAGGGGGGGGGGGGGTGTTACCTGAGCTACAGCCTGTGCAAGAGGTGCTTTTGGACAGGGCCTCAATGTTGACCAGGAGGTGAGCATTGGGACACTGCTCTCGCTGTCTCCATCAAATTGCTAACCCCACGCGCTACATTGTAACTGGCCACTGTTCCATGTAAGCCACACTGAACCTACCATCAGGTGGGAAAATGTGGGATAGAAATGCAATAAATAAATACAGACGTGGAGGACAATGTTTAGAATGTTTAGTCTTGCTGATATTGTGGGTAATACATTGTACTTTACATGATTTGGCTATGACTCCTTGCTGTGAAATGGTGGGTAGTCACTTGGGTTTCTAATATTATCACCAATAAACAAAGCTGTGGCCTGTTTTATACCAAGCAAGTTTCTTTGGTCTCAGTTATTTAGATATTAATATTTATAGTCTTCTTGTATGTTGTTATTATGTTTTAAGGGAGAAAAGGGGGTGATGAGTCTCGTGTCCCCCGTTATAGCCTGGAATATAGTTCTACCACTTCCAGTCCTGTTGTGGGCAGTGTGTGTGAGTGAGGGAAGTTTGCCCTGCTGCCTGCACTGTACTTGTTCTATGGAGGGGTTGTGTGTATGTGGGGGAGGGGGCAGGGCATACATTGCTGCCGCCTGTGCTTTCCCTGAGCTGTGGTGGTCCACTGAGTGTGAATGAGGGAAGCTTGCACTGCCGCTGCTTGTGCTGTGTGGAAAGAAGTGTGACTGCGCTGCCTGTACTGTGTAACATTTTGCATCTTAGAGTCACATTTTTCGATGTTATCTCACATTCCACGTTTTTGGTTCATGCTTATGAGTCTCTTATTAGGAGCTGTGAAGACACAGCCTCTGGCTTCAGGCCCAAGAATGAAATAAGTCAGCCTTGGCTTCCCAAGTCTGCATTCAAGCATCCCGTGGGGGGGGGGGGGGGGGGGGGGGGGACACGACCATTGAAAGTGAAGCAGGAAGCCTAGAGGTGTCTGACCTCCGGGAGGGGGGGAGGGTTGTTTTACTCCCACCTTCTAATCCACCCACCTGCTTCTATGCTGCTCAGGCTGCTATGGACAGGGATGCGGCCAATTGGTAGAAGTTGGAGCTTAGAGATGGCACGTCCAGAGGCAGAGCACGTGTTGTAACTCCACTGCCTCATTCGCCTCTCCAAATCTGTTCCAAGCATCCCTCGGTTCAGCACTTCAGCTCCACGGAGAGTTTTTAGGGACATGCAGAGAGCGTATTGATTGGCCAAGAGACTACAGGCCACATCTGGCCGCCTCTCAAACACTCAGCTGGGCTTTGAGTTTGTTTTGTAAAAATATAATGGCTATTTTAGTTGTGTGGTTTGATGAGAGTGCAGTGAATATAATGGGAGCTGACTTTGGGATGGGGTCGGCTGGAGGAAGGGTGGGATCAGGCAGGCTGCAATTAGAGTGTGATTTACTTGTCATTGAGGACTATCATCAGAAGCAGAACCACAAACAGCAATTACTGCTCTCTCCCCCTCTCCTCCCCACTCCTTAGACTCTTCACTTCCTGCTCCGTCCTCGCTTCCCTCTCCTTCTCTCTCTCCCTCTGCGCTCTCTTTTCTCCTTCCCTCTCCTCTTTTCACTCACGTTCTTTTACATTATTATGTACAGCTTGTATTTTTCCCCTTCTTGTGTTTCTCTTTTTATTTATTTATAAAAAAAGGAGGGAGGAGGACATCCTACAACCCATGTCTGGCTCTGTTCTTTTCTGTTTTGTTTTTTTAAAAACTTTCCCTTTGTCCCTTCTCAAGGCCAGCTTAAGAGGTTGTGGTGACTCTATCCCCTCCCCATCCTCACCCACATTAGCTCCCTTCCAGACAGCTCTCTCCCATATGCATCACCCCAATATTCCCCCCCCCCCCTTGGAACCCTTATACTCACCCCATGGATCCTGGGTGGTAACAGGGGCAGGAGAGATCCCCATTCACTCCTGACCCGGCAGCTGCCTCCTTCAAAATTGCACAGCTGTCTCCTAGAGGTAGTTTCAGAGTACTACCACTAGGGAGTTCAAGCTGCCATATACGTGCTTTTTTCCCTTTATATAGTAGCTTGAACCTCCCCCATCCCCAGCAGAAGTACTGCAAGACTAGGGTGCCCAGTGGTTTTTTGTAGAAAAAAAGGTGCTGGCACTCATTGTGGGTGGGGTCACTACATATGACTCCACCCCTACTATAGCCACACCCACATTAGCCACACCCCTTATACCAGCCATGGCGCATATAAACAGACATAATTGAAAATATTATACTAGTATAGGAGAAAAAAATAATGTGATTTTTTTCATTATAAATAATTTCTGTAATCTGTTACAGCTCCAGTATACCCAGTGCAAAATAAGACAACAGATGTAAATTCTCAAATTGGACATATTCCAAACACTAAAATGAAAATAAAATTATTTTTCTACCTTTGTTGTCTGGTGACTTTGTTTTTCTGATCATGCTGGCCCAGTATCCAATTCTGCTGCTATCTGTCCTCTTAACTCAGTTTCCAGGGCTTCCTTTCCATTTATTTCTTTACTTTCCTCCTTTCTTTTTCATTTCTTGCCCTACATCCGCAAGTAAAAGCTGGGTCCTCCGCAGACTTGACTGTCCAGTGGATCCAGCTTCTGCCTATTTTCTTCATCCATGTGGTTTTTCTCCTCTCTTCCTTTTCCCTCATCTCATCTTCTTCCTCAATCTTCCCTCCATCCATCCACCCATGTCCAGCGACTGTCCTCTCTCCCCCTGCCCTCCCCTCCATCCACCCATGTCCAGCGACTGTCTTCTCTCCCCCTGCCCTCCCCTCCATCCACCCATGTCCAGTGACTGCCTTCACTTCCCCTGCCGTCCACTCCATCCACCCATGTCCAGCGACTGTCTTCTCTCCCCCTGCCCTCCCCTCCATCCACCCATGTCCAGTGACTGCCTTCACTTCCCCTGCTGTCCACTCCATCCACCCATACCCAGCGATTGTCCTCTCTCCCCTGCCCCCCTCCAGCCACCCAAATCCAGTGATTGTCCTCTCTCCCCTGCCCCCCTCCAGCCATCCATACCCAGCAATTGTCCTCTCTCCCCTGCCCCCCTCCAGCCACCCATACCCAGCGATTGTCCTCTCTCCCCTGCCCCCCCTCCAGCCACCCATACCCAGCGATTGTCCTCTCTCCCCTGCCCCCCCTCCAGCCACCCAGGTTGTTCAGTAGATTCTTTGGGGCAGGCAGGAAAGATCCCCAGTCTTTCCTGCCCGCTGCTGGCACTGACTCTCCCGTGGCGCTACTGCATCACTTTTCAAAATGGCCACCAAGACTTCAGCAGAAGTCTCGTGAGGCCGCTGCTGGAAGTCTCGGTGGCCATTTTTAAAGAGCGATCTGGCAGAGGGGGAGGGTCAGCGCTGGCAGCGGGCAGGCAAGACTGGGGCTCTTTCCTGCCTGCCCCGAAGAATCCATTGCTTTCATCAGGTATGAGTCTTGACTGGGACGCTGTAGCTCAGGGGAGGGAGGGAGGGAGGAGAGCCAGCTCGCCTGAAAAACAACTGGCTCTTGCGAGCCGGTGCGAGGGCTCCAGCATACCACAGGACGGACCTCACAAAAAAGATGCCTGTACGCTGTACTGGCACAAAAAAAGCACTGGCGGTGCCATTTGAAAGAAGGCAGCCATGGGACCAGAATGAGTGGGGTCACTACTGCCCCTCTCACCCCTAGACCCTTGGGGTGAGGGATTCCAGGAGGAATGTTGAGGTGATATGGGGGGTAGGGTGGGAGAACCAGCTAATAGCTATGGGAAGGGGCACAGCATGCTTAGATTTTGGCCCACATTGGTGCGTGGACATCATGGTGGCCTCAATGGACCATCAATTTGAGGTTCTCCCTGAGTAATAGTATTCTGCGGGACCTCAGATTCAGTCCAGATGGCCCTTTAAATTTGAAGTGCCATCACAAGGGGGGGAGGCACATTTTTTTCATACATTTCCATAACCTCAAACACTCAAAGTTCCTGGTATGGTATTTGATTGCACCTCGAATATTGCATACAATTGTGGCCACCACATCTCAAAAAAGATATAATGGAAATAGAAAAGGTACAGAGAAAGGCGATGAAAATATTAAAGGGGATGGGACGATTTCCCTCTGAAGAAAGGCTAAAGCAACTAGGGCTCTTCAGCTTTGAGAAAAGACAGCTGAGAGGAGATATGATAAAGGTCTATAAAATAATGAGTGGAGCGGAATGAGTAGACGTGAATCGCTTGTTTACTCTTTCCAAAAATACTAGGTCTAGGGGGCATTCAATGAAGCTACAAAGTAGTAAATTTAAAACAAATTGGAGAACATATTTCTTCACTCAACATGTAATTAAAACTCTGAATTTGTTGCCAGAGAATGTAGTAAAAGCAGTTAGCTTAGCTGGGTTTAAAAAAGGTTTGGATAGCTTCCTAAAAGAAAAGCCCATAAGCCATTATTAAATTGGACTTGGGGAAAATCCACTGCTTATTTCTAGCATAAGCAGCATAAAATATATTGTTCTGTTTTGGGATCTTGCTAGGTACTTGTAACATGGATTGGCCACTGTTGAAGACAGGATACTGGGTTTGATGGACCTTCGGTCTGTCACAGTATGGCAATAATTATGTTTTCTGTTAAATTTAGCTATCGATGTAAATAAAACAAGTGCTCATTTGCATCTCCTAGCTACAAAGTAACATATAGTAGATGACGGCAGAAAAAGACCTGCACGGTCCATCCAGTCTGCCCAACAAGATAACTCATATTTGCTGCTTTTTGTGTATACCCTACTTTGATTTGTACCTGTGCTCTTCAGGGCACAGACCGTATAAGTCTGCCCTGCACTATCCCTGCCTCCCAACCACCAGCCCCACCTCCCAACCACCAGCTCTGGCACAAGCACAGACCGTATAAGTCTGCCCAGCACTATCCTCACCTCCCCAGCCCTGCCTCCCAACCCCGGCTCTGGCACAGACCGTACAAGTCTGTCCAGCACTATCCCCGCCTCCCAACCACCAGTCCCCATTCCTACCACCGGCTCTGGCACAGACCGTATAAGTCTGCCCAGCCCTATCCCCGCCTCCCAACCACCAGCCCCGCCTCCCGATCTTGACTAAGCTCCTGAGGAGGATTCCTTTATGCTATTCCCACGCATGTTTGAATTCCGTTACCGTTTTCATTTCCACCACCTCCCGCGGGAGGGCATTCCAAGCATCCACTACTCTCTCCGTGAAAAAATACTTCCTGACATTTTTCTTGAGTCTGCCCCCCTTCAATCTCATTTCATGTCCTCTCGTTCTACCACCTTCCCATCTCCGGAAAAGATTCGTTTGCGGATTAATACCTTTCAAATATTTGAACGTCTGTTCACAGAAATGGGTGCTAACCTCTGAACATTTTCGTGGTTAGTGTATACTAGGTCCTCATTTCCTTTGAACAGTGGAGAGAGAGAGTGTTACTTTATTCCCACTACTGTGCTCTCTTCTTTGCGTTACTGCTGGCACCACCACAGGTTTAAATTCGAGTAGGAGGTACTTCCGCTCTCTCATTTAAACCTGTACTATGCCAGCAGCAGCTCAGAGAACAGAGTATCATGGTAAGAGCTGAGCAATATCCAGTTGCTACTATGAAGGGTGAGCCATTGAGGCAAACTTTTGGTGCCTTGAGCCAGTGCCTCACGTAGCCAGCTCTATCCCTTTCTCTCCTTCACTTCCACCCTTTTCCCCATCCTTGTCTTCCTTTCTTCATCTTTTTCCCTCACTATTTTTTCTTTTCTACCTTCCCTCTGTCTCTTCCCCTTTCTTCTTCTCCCTCGATTCCCTTCCTCCCTTCTCTCTCTCCTTCTCCTACTGTTTCCTTCCACCTTTTTCCCCTTCCACTCCCCTTTCTTTGTTTTCTTTCTTTCTTCTCCTTTTTTCTCTCGCTCTTTCTTCCTTTCCTCCTCTTTCTCTTTCTTTTCCTTGTCTTCTTATTCTTCTCCTTGTCTTCAATGCCTCCCTCTTACATTGTAACATAGTAATTTAGTAGCATAGTAGATGATGGCAGATTAAGACCTGTACGGTCCATCCAGTCTGCCCAACAAGATAAACTCATAGCATATGTTATGATGCGATATAAATTATTTTTATTTATGCATTCTTGTATCCCACTATTATCCAAAAACATGTTTTGGTTCAAAGTGGCATACAGTATACAGTTACGTGGTTGCAATAGTGTGTTGCAGTCACAGAGTGGAATGTGACATAATCAAACGGGGTGCCCAAGTTTTTCTGAGGACGTCCTCGCAGGACGTCTTGGCGAAGGGGCGGGGAAACCCATATTATCGAAACAAGATGGGCGACCATCTTTCGTTTCGATAATACAGTCGGGGACACCCAAATCTCAACATTTAGGTCGACCTTAGAGATGGTCGTCCTTAGAGATGGTCGTCCTTAGAGATGGTCATCCCCGGTTTTCGGAGGTAATGGAAACCGAGGACGCCCATCTCAGAAATGACCAAATACAAGCCATTTGGTCATGGGAGGAGTCAGCGTTCATAATGCACTAGTCCCCCTGACATGCCAGGACACCAACTGGGCACCCTAGGGGGCACTGTAGTGGACTTCAGAAATTGCTCCCAGGTGCATAGCTCCCTTACCTTGGGTGCTGAGCCCGCCAAAACCCACTCCCCACAACTGTACAACACTACCATAGCCCTTACAGGTGAAGGGGGCACCTACATGTGGGTACAGTGGGTTTGGGGTGGGTTTTGAAGGGCTCACATTTACCACCACAAGTGTAATAAGTAGGGGTGGAATGGGCCTGGGTCCGCCTGCCTGAAGTGCACTGCACCCACTAAAACTGCTCCAGGGACCTGCATGCTGCTGTCATGAAGCTGGGTATGACATTTGAGGCTGGCATAGAGGCTGGCAAAAAATATTTTTAAAGTTTTTTTTAGGGTGGGATGGGGGTTAGTGACCACTGGGGGAGTAAGGGGAGGTCATCCCCGATTCCCTCCGGTGATCATCTGGTCAGTTCGGGCACCTTTTGAGGCAGGGTCACAAGAAAAAATGGATCAAGTAAAGTCGGCCAAGTGCTCGTCAGGGACGCCCTTCTTTTTTCCATTATCGGCCGAGGTGCCCATGTGTTAAGCAGTTGAGGATGCCCAAAATCGGCTTTCGATTATGCCGATTTGGGCAACACTGGGAGAAGGACGCCCATCTCACGATTTGTGTCAAAAGATGGGCGCCCTTCTCTTTCGAAAATGAGCCCAATTGTTACCCTATGTATTTAGCTATATAATTTTTTGAAGAGGTAGGTCTTCAGTTCTTTTCTGAACTGAAGATAGTTAGTAATACGTCTTGTGGTCTTGGGTATTGAGTTCCACCATTTGGAGCCTAGATAGCTAAATCCAGATGTGTGCAGATGGTTTTGTAGGTTATGTTTCTGCAGCTGGGTAGATGAAGAAGTAATTAGCCTCTGGTTTCAGGGCTTGTGTTTCTTGAGGATAGTTCAATCAGATTTAGCATGTATTCAGGAGCCATTCCAAATAGCATTTTGAAAATGAGGGTGTCAGTTTTGAAAAACAGTCTTGCCTTGATTGGAAGCCAGTGTAACATTTCAAGCAATGGAGTTGCTCTTTCATATTTCAACATTTTAAATATTAGTCTTGCTGCCATGTTTTGAATGGTTTGCAATGATTTTAATGTACTTTCTTTACGCCCTACATATGCTGCATTACAATAGTCTATTTGTGACATTATCATCAATTGTACTATTAGCCGGAATGATTGTCTGGGGAAGTAGTCTCTGATCGTTCTCAGTTTCCATAGTGTTCTGAAGCATTTTGATCTGACTGCTGATACTTAGTTTTCCAGAGATAAATGTTTATCTAGAATAATTGCCAGTATTTTTAGCTGTGGTTTGATTTGGTGTGTTTGTTGGTTGATTGTGAAATGTTTGTGAGTATTGGGATTGTGTGGACTGGATATTTATTTATAGCATTTATACCTCGCTCTTTCCCCGCTCAATAGCAGGTTCAGTGCGGCTTACAATGTATGGGTACAAAGTATCTCAGAGTTAATACAATGTATGGGTACAAAGTGTCATAGAGATAACACAATGTGTGGTTACAAAGTATCACAGGGATGACACAATGAGGTGGTACAGAGTATCACAGAGATAATACAATTGTATAGAGAAGGATAAGAGGGAGAGATGTGGGGGGTAGGATTGAGGTATGTTAATGTTAGTGTTGTGGATTAAGTTCATAAATTAAGTTGGGTCATTTGGGTAGGCTTGTTTGGAGGTATGTTTTCAGCAGCTTTCGGAAGGGTAGATGTTCGTTGGTTGTTCTTATGTGTCTTGGTATGGCGTTCCAGAGTTGGCTGCCTATAACGGAGAAGTTGGATGTGTAATAAGTTTTGTATTTGAGACCTTTGCAATTGGGAAGGTGAAGATTGAGATAGGTTCGAGAAAATTTGGACCCGTTCCTGGCTGGAAGGTCGATTAGGTTGGTTATGTAATTTGGAGATTCTCCGTGAAGGATCTTGTGGATCAGAGTGTGGATTTTGAAGTTTATTTGTTCTTTGATAGGGAGCCAGTGGAGTTTTTCACGGAGTGGTGTTGCACTTTCAAATCATGATTTACCAAAAATAAGTCTGGCTGCCGTGTTTTGGACGGTTTGGAGTTTTTTCAGGATTTGGGCTTTACAACCAATGAAGATGCTGTTGCAGTAGTCAGCGTGGGTGAATACTGTGGATTGTACCAGACTGCGGAAGGTTTTTTGAGGGAGGAATGGTTTTATTCTTTTCAGTACCCACATCATGTTGAACATTTTCTTTGTCATGGCTTTTGCGTGAGTTTCTAGCGTTAGGTGGCTGTCTAACATTACTCCCAGGATTTTTAGGTTGTCGGATATTGGGATTGAGACGTCAGGGGTGATCAGGGTGGTTGGGAGTAGAGTGGATTGTCTTGATGAGAGGATTAAGCATTGAGTTTTTTCTTTATTCAATTTCATTTTGAAGGCATTGGCCCAGGAGGTTAAGATGTTCATGCCAGTGATTATTTTTCCAGATATTTCTGCAAGGTTGGATTGGAAAGGGATGAATATGGTGACGTCATCTGCATAGATGAAGGGAATTAGACCAGCATTGGATAGAGATTTAGCCAGAGGGATCATCATAAGATTGAAGAGGATCGGGGATAAGGGTGATCCTTGGGGGACTCCGCATTGTGAGGACCACGCAGATGATACAGATGAGGTTGACTTGACTTGATAGGATCTGGTGGTGATGAAACTTGTTATCCATTTAATGTTGTTTCCGCCGATCCCTAGTTTGTCCAGTAGTTTTGTAAGAATATCATGATTTACCATGTCAAATGTGCTGGATAGGTCGAACTGCAGAAGAAGTATATTGTTGCCAAATGAAATTTCTTGTTTGAACTTGGATATTAGGGTGAGTAGTACTGTTTCAGTGCTGTGTGCAGGTCAAAAACCCGATTGTGACTCATGTAGTATGGAGAATTTTTGTATGAATTTGTTGAGTTGGGAGGTCACTCTATTTTCCATTAGTTTGGTTAGGAGAGGGATGGAGGCCACAGGTCGGTAGTTAGTGATGTCATTTACTGTTTTTTTGGGGTTTTTTTGGTATTGGTGTGAGTAGAATGTTGCCATGTTCGGAGGGGAAGGAGCCATGTTGAAGTAGGAAATTTAGGATAGCACTAGGAATTTGGTTTTTTTTCTTTATTTAACTTAATTTTGAAAGTTGTGGCCCAGTTTTCCATAAGGTCAAGGCCTTTTTTTAACCTTATCCAGTATTTCTGTGATGCTATTGTTAAAAGGTATGTAAATGGTGACATCATCGGCGTAGATGAATGGGTTGAATTTAATTAATTCCAGTTTTTTTGCCAAGTGGAGCCATCATGACATTCAACAGTTTGAGTAATATTGGAGACACTTGTGGCACTTCACACTCAGAGATCCAGGAGTCTGAGAGCTGGGTAGACATCTTTACAATATAGGATCTGGTCTGTAGAAAACCATTGAATCATGCATGCTACTGCACCGCTAATTCCCATGTTGTCAAGCAGGGTCATTAGTGTTGTGTGATCTACTAGGTCAATGCACTTGACACATCGAATTATAATAGTAACATTTTCTGTCCTTGGCATATTAGACTTCTGAATTTTGTTATCAGAGTTGTTATGACCATCTCGGCACTGTATAGTGGTCTGAAACCTAATTGTGAAGAATTGAGAATTGTGTCAGGTATTCCATTAGTTGTTGTGCTACCAGACCCTTCATCATTTTGGTCAGTAGTGGTTTTGAGATCACTGGTCTGTAGTTTGTCAGATTGCTGATCGTGTTAGTGGTGTTTTTAGATATTGGAGTGAGTACAATGTCTCCCTTATCAGATGGGAACTGACCATTCAAAAGCATGTATATGACGTGTTCGGTAAAGCATTCAGTGAACCAGTTTGGTGGGTTTTTCATCATATAGTTGGGACACTTATCTAGTAGGCAGTTTGCATTTGCGTATTTTGTCAGTAATGTCTTAACTGTGCTGGTTGTGGGTGTTGTAAAGGAAGACCAGATTCTGTGTGCCTTAATGTGAACATTGTTGGTTTCGCATTCATGTAAGAAGTCTGTGATGGATGTTTATGTTATCGCAAGATTTGATCTTGTTTTTTATATTTTTTGTTCAAAGTATTGTGCAAGTTCATTTGCAGTTGGTTTTGTTGTTGGAAATCTTGGGTTTTTAATAGACTGTTCATAAGTTTGAATATTTTTTTGTGTGTTTTGATGAGTTCCGGGTTCGCACATGTGCTATAGTGTGCTGCTTTAGCTTTCTTCATGTTATGGTTGTATTTTCTTATGGCTTTCCTCCATTTGGTTTTGTTTGTATCTGTTTTGTTTTGGTCCATTTTCTTTCTAGTTTCCTGCAAAATTTTTCATATGTAGTAGTTCATGATCGAACTACTACATATTCTTGTTTTCTTTTAAGTGTTGCTATTTTGTTCAGCATGTTTTCGCTTACTTCATCCCAATATCTCATGAAGTGGGTGTTGTTGGGTGATATATTTCTTTGGTCATTCATCGCTGTTGTCCAGAAGGTATGATCATCCACCTTTCCTCTGGTTGTGATTGAGTGTAGTGTTCTTCGTTCTCTGTTCTTGCCATTCTCTTTCCGTTGTAATGGTCTGACCATAGTACCTCTACCCAGTTGTGATTTTCTAGTAAGTGGTTATTGTTGGCTGAGAACCTGTGTGCTAGTATGTCTAATAGGTGACCTTTCATATGAGAAAATGTGGCTTGTGCTGTTTTGAAGTTCCATTGGTTTAGGAAATCCATTAAGATTCTAGTGTTGGTATCATGCTTTATTCCTAGGTGTAGATAAATATCACCTAGTAGAATGATCTCAGTTTGGTTTCTACAGATGTTTGATATGAAGTCTAGGAAGTCATCTTGAGCATTTGACCAGCTTCCTGGGGGGCGGTAGAACAGTATGAAACATATTTGACCAGTTAATGTTTTGTCTGTGATTTTGCATGCCAAAATTTCAATTGCTGAAGATGAAGGCTCTACTTTGAAGGAGGATTTAAGCATGCCTGATCTTGATTTGCCCTTGCCATTTTCAGGGCACAGACTATAGAAGTGTGACCTGCACTGGCTTTATTCCCCAACTACTGGAGTTGCCATCAAAGCCCACACCACTCTATATAGATCTGTGTAGCCATAATCGGGGCACAGACCACAGAACTGTAGTCTTATTTCCTAACTACATGAATTGCTATCAAAGCCCACTGCAGCCTATCTAGATCTGTCTAGCCATAATTGGAGCACAGATTGTAGAAGTCTTGTCTTACTTCCCAATTACTGGAGTTGCCATCACTGTTTATTTTGCTTCCATTCTCTTTCCATGTTGGAATCCTTTGTATTTATCTCATGCATTTAAAAATTCTGTTCCTGTTTTTGTCTCCACTGCCTCCTTTGGGAGGACATTCCAGGCATCCAACCACCTTCTCTGTGAAGTACTTCCTGACTTTACTCCTAAATTGACCTCCCTGCAACCTCAATTCATGTTCTCTAGTTCCATTTTCCCATCTCTGGAAAAGGTTTTTGGTGTATGAATAGCTTTCAAATATTTAAATGTCTGTATCATTTCTCCCCTATCCCTCCTTTTCTCTAGGGTATATATATTAAGGTTATCAAGCCTCTTCTCATGTCTTATGGTGGCGCAAATCCCATATCATTTTCATCACTTTTCCCTGAACTGCTTCTTCTTTTTATATCCTTAGCAAGATATGGCCTCAACAACTGAATACAATACTACAAGAGGGGCCTCACCAATGACTTCTGCTGGTTATACCTCTCACTATACAGTCTAGCATCTTTTTGGCTGTGGACACTGCCTTGTTACATTGCATGCCTACTACTTCCATTACATGCAAATCTCTCTCATACATATTCATTAGGAATGTCTTGAAAACTTGACCTGTTAGTGGCCCTCAAGGACTGGGAGTGAACACTAAGGCCCTAGGTCCTTAGTTCATCCCTTCTTATTAGCATTCTTGCTGATGTGTGTTCCAGGGCTCCTAGTATAAATAATGCTTTCCATTATCAGTTAAAGCTGGTAAACCAGATTGAACGTCCCCAGTATGAAAATTGTGGCTATCTATTTTAACTCATAAACATTGCACTACTCTCCAGTCTCCCCTGCCCCATGGAACTTCTCTGTGGAAGCAGGAGCTGGTATTGTAGGGTCAACCAACCACAGCAACACCAGTAACACCATCACCATCCAAATGCATGTCACTGGGGATTGAGCCAGTTTGCTTTTGCTTTCAGGCCCCAACTCATCTAGAAGCCCAAAGGGGCAGGACTACAACAGAGCCTGGGAGTGTGAGTGTGTATAAGATTGCTAACTGAATCTGGATTTACCTGACAGGGCTGAGTCAGTCTTGGATTTACCCCCATTGCATGCAGGGACTTGTAGTCTTTCTTTTCTTAGGGAATGCAATGGGGAAATCAGAACTGCAAGTCCCTGGATGGAATGGGGGTACAACCAGGATTGAATCAACCCTATTGGGTGAATCTGGATCCAGTTGGTTACTCTAACACAGCTGCCAAGTTACTCAGGTCCAAGAGGGAAGCTTTTTTGCTAGTTCTGGTTTCAAACTTACGTACTAAAGCAGTGTGGGATTTGTAGTCCCTAATTCTACCCATTGAAATCAGTGCTGCAGATCTCATGACACATCAGGAACAGGTTGGCAAATCCAGGAGTGGCCTGAAATGACATCTTTGAATGCTTGGACTTGGACATGGCCAATGCTGACTTGGGGCTGTTCTGGAGGGACAGAGAGTGCTAATGCTGTTGAGGACCTTGCTAGGACCAGGACCGTTGAGGGAAGGAGGGGGAGGGGGAGATTTCCTGGGCCTGGCCTCCAAGGGGGGCCTGGTGCTACAGTCTGTCTCTCTCCTGGTCCTGTGTCAGGATCTGGATAATTGTGTTAACACAATAACCTGAGTCCTGGCACACAAGAGCAAGAGAGTGACAGACCGAGGGAGAAGCAGATGCAGGAAGGTAAGGGGGTGGGGGGTAGCAGGTGCCCGAGTGCGGGGAGAGCAGGGGGCAGCAGTGAGTAAGGGGAGCAGGGCAGGGCCGGGTGGTGGCAGCTGCGGTGGCCCTGCCCCAAGCCCGGCTCTGTCTCTCAGCGGCTCTGGTTAGGACCAGTGTAATATCTAGAACTGATTGGGTCCTTATAACATAGAGCGGCCAAGTTACTCAGTTCCAAGAAGGAGACTTTTGGGTCAGTCCTGGTTTTAAACTTACACCATAAAGCAATGTGGGATTTGTAGACCATGCTTCTACCCACTGGAATCAGTGCTGCAAGTCCCATAATGCAACAGGATGAGGCTGGCAGAAATCCAGGACTGGCCTAAAATCCCCCTCCTGGAACTGGATAACTTGGAAGCTTTGATATCATCATGTTGCCTAAGATAGTGGGGTGGGGGAATTTCCCTCAGAGCAGAGGATGAGGTACAGTGGGGGAAATAAGTATTTGATCCCTTGCTGATTTTGTAAGTTTGCCCACTGACAAAGACATGAGCAGCCCATAATTGAAGGGTAGGTTATTGGTAACAGTGAGAGATAGCACATCACAAATTAAATCCGGAAAATCACATTGTGGAAAGTATATGAATTTATTTGCATTCTGCAGAGGGAAATAAGTATTTGATCCCCCACCAACCAGTAAGAGATCTGGCCCCTACAGACCAGGTAGATGCTCCAAATCAACTCGTTACCTGCATGACAGACAGCTGTCGGCAATGGTCACCTGTATGAAAGACACCTGTCCACAGACTCAGTGAATCAGTCAGACTCTAACCTCTACAAAATGGCCAAGAGCAAGGAGCTGTCTAAGGATGTCAGGGACAAGATCATACACCTGCACAAGGCTGGAATGGGCTACAAAACCATCAGTAAGACGCTGGGCGAGAAGGAGACAACTGTTGGTGCCATAGTAAGAAAATGGAAGAAGTACAAAATGACTGTCAATCGACAAAGATCTGGGGCTCCACGCAAAATCTCACCTCGTGGGGTATCCTTGATCATGAGGAAGGTTAGAAATCAGCCTACAACTACAAGGGGGGAACTTGTCAATGATCTCAAGGCAGCTGGGACCACTGTCACCACGAAAACCATTGGTAACACATTACGACATAACGGATTGCAATCCTGCAGTGCCCGCAAGGTCCCCCTGCTCCGGAAGGCACATGTGACGGCCCGTCTGAAGTTTGCCAGTGAACACCTGGATGATGCCGAGAGTGATTGGGAGAAGGTGCTGTGGTCAGATGAGACAAAAATTGAGCTCTTTGGCATGAACTCAACTCGCCGTGTTTGGAGGAAGAGAAATGCTGCCTATGACCCAAAGAACACCGTCCCCACTGTCAAGCATGGAGGTGGAAATGTTATGTTTTGGGGGTGTTTCTCTGCTAAGGGCACAGGACTACTTCACCGCATCAATGGGAGAATGGATGGGGCCATGTACCGTACAATTCTGAGTGACAACCTCCTTCCCTCCGCCAGGGCCTTAAAAATGGGTCGTGGCTGGGTCTTCCAGCACGACAATGACCCAAAACATACAGCCAAGGCAACAAAGGAGTGGCTCAGGAAGAAGCACATTAGGGTCATGGAGTGGCCTAGCCAGTCACCAGACCTTAATCCCATTGAAAACTTATGGAGGGAGCTGAAGCTGCGAGTTGCCAAGCGACAGCCCAGAACTCTTAATGATTTAGAGATGATCTGCAAAGAGGAGTGGACCAAAATTCCTCCTGACATGTGTGCAAACCTCATCATCAACTACAGAAGACGTCTGACCGCTGTGCTTGCCAACAAGGGTTTTGCCACCAAGTATTAGGTCTTGTTTGCCAGAGGGATCAAATACTTATTTCCCTCTGCAGAATGCAAATAAATTCATATACTTTCCACAATGTGATTTTCCGGATTTAATTTGTGATGTGCTATCTCTCACTGTTACCAATAACCTACCCTTCAATTATGGGCTGCTCATGTCTTTGTCAGTGGGCAAACTTACAAAATCAGCAAGGGATCAAATACTTATTTCCCCCACTGTATATATGGAAGGGTAGATGGGGCAAGATCATGTATGTGGGGGAGGGGGAAGGTATGGAGGCAGGGATATATGTGGTTGTACAGGGGATAGCTAGGACAGTGAACGAGTGTCTGCTGTGGGTGAGATTCTAAGGTGGGAGCAAAGGGGCTTGTGTATATCAGAGACACGGGAGGAGTATGATGTTTGGAAGTATGTGCACATGGGGAGTGTCCGTTGTAGGTAGGGTTCTGAAACACAAACAGGGTAGTCTGTGACAGGATGCTTCTCCTGACCACCCCTCCCCTCTAACCTTTTCCTTTTTGTTTAACTTAGTTTATCCCTTGTTCAAATGATCATCAAAAAACAAAAATTTATTGTAAGCCGCAGCATGATTACATATACATCAACTTAATCCGATATTTATAACCAAAAAATCCCAATTAGGAGCTAATGTATACAGCATTTGCAACCTGAACCTAATAGCTTGCTAACCATAGGGTAACCCATGAACCACATTGCCTGGAGGCTGGGGGGCCATTTGGATACAAAAACAACATCAATATTTTGGAACTCACTGTTGTGACATATAGAGGGGCAAAATGGAAAGATCGTCCAAGTACAAATTAGGGCGTTCTTACGATAACGTCCAAAAATAGACCTGTATAATGGAAAAATAGTGTGGGCGTTTTTCGATAATCGATTATCCCTGTAAGAAAACAATCAAATGACGAGCGCATAAGCGTGACTAAATTGGGCGCCCTAACACGGTCGACTATTGCAGGTGCAAACGACCAAATCACGTGGTGTGTAAAATAATGTACATAGGTGTATCGCAAGTACAGTACATGTTGTTCAGGCCATCCAGGTACGGAAATATATGACGAACGCATATATGTGTCAACTACAGACATATCATGCTGCTCCACCCATACATTCATCATATGTGCCCATCTGAATGTGCGGATCTGCATGCACTGTACACCTACTGAACATGCAGTAAATGTATATTGTGTATATGTGAAAAGGGTCGGGTGGGGTGCGTCATACTCATCTATAGAAGCCACGTTTCACACTCCTGCAGGCATGTGCACGTCAAAGACGTCTATGCTTACGAGGGCGTCCACGTGCTGATAGGGGCCATATATGGAATGGTCATCCATATATGGAGCTGTGCGTGAAACGACGTCCCTCACGCAAGGTCGTCTATATAAGGCACTTCTTTTCCAACACGTGGAAAAATGGCACACCGGCGAGAGCCCAATTTTGGCGAGGAGGAGAGCTTGCTGCTCGTCCGGCTGTGCCTAAGGCACCGGCATCGCCTATTTATCCAGCACCACCACCTGCCCCCCAGGCTGCAGGCCATGCGAGCCTGGTCCCGCATCCGGGAAAGGCTAGAAAGGTAAGGTTATGGCCCAACCCCCCTCCCCTCCTGTACCTACACATATAACAGCTCTGTCATCAATGTTACCAGCAGTAACTGGAGTGTCCATGCAAGGATCATGAGTAATATAGGAACATGCACAATCACTAATAATTTGTATGTTATTGAAACGACCACCATTCCCACATCCCTACAAGAATGTATTTCGTTAGGTTAGGTATGTGACTATGCTATTAGTGTTATGTGACAATTTCGTTAGCTATGTGAAGGCCACATTTTCCAACCCCTCTTTGCAGCCAGTGGGTTACAACGCCTCCGAATAGTGGAAGCATGAGACCAATGAAACCTATACCATACTTTATAACATGGTCATGATAACACATATTAAAGTAGTTTAACAAGCATACATTATAATGTATACAAACGGTACTGTCTGGCCTCATGCCCACCTCTCTGGCATCATCTGCATAGGAACCAACTCGGTGGCTGCTGTGGGTGCTTGACCACCCCACCCCCAATATCAAATATGTATGGAGGGAGGGGTCATCTCCACTGGGGGTTCCACCCCCCAAAATGGTAAAAAGGTGGCTCCTATGATTCACTACCAATGGAGGTGCCCCCCCCCCCAACACTGTAGACCCTCTCTCTCTGGTATGTGAATAGCAAATGAATGTGTGCAGAGGACAAAAAGGACCAACACCCCTGACCCCTGCTCTACAAACTTATATCTTACAGACGCTTTGGAGTCCACCGGGACCTCGAGTCCCTGCGGAGGCGGTTCCGCAGGGTGAGGCGGGAGAGGCCCGACGTCATCCAGGCGGTGCGAAGGCACCTCAGGGCTCGCCGTAAGTATTCAAAAACAGGACACCTGTATACAGATTACTACATACATGTCATGAATAAAGCAAATGTGTTGTACAATATCACTTCCCATGTGCCTAATAGCCACCTAGTAATACCATATCTGTCCCAGATCAAGGATGCAGGTTGCAGGGGTTCTCCCATGAGCGTGCTTGCAACGTCCGACCATCCCCCCGAGATGAATGAGATGATATGCCACACTTTACTATTCCCCTTATTGTGGTGGCTGATTACTGTGTCCTGGTACAGCTGCCTGAGGCCCTACTTTTACTGTATGTTATGGCCTAAATCACATAAAAGAATTGTGCTCAACACCCTTCCCACTGGCCCCCCCCCCCCCCCAATAACTCCTACAACAACTGCCCATCAACCCCTCGTTGCATCTCACAATGCAAACATGCTGGTCAGCAATGAATTTGGTATGGCAACATGTCCTGCGTGGTGTGTGTCAGAGGAGGGTCCAGGGTTCTGTTTCATGTCATCTGATGCAGCTCATTCCCCATGGACATAGGCTACGCCTTACCACACCCTGCCCCATCCCCTGCCTCACGCCACCCAGCTACTGCACTATGCAAGCCATGGTGTATGCACTGATCTCAATCACACTCCTTTTACATACACAGGGCTCCACCAGCAGGAAGCTGAGCGGGAGGATGAGGAGGGCCACCACCTCCAGGAGGAGGAGGAGGAGCAGGAGGAGGAGGAGGAGCAGGAGGAGGAGGAGCAGGAGAGGGGGCACCAGGAGGAGGAGGAGGAGGAGGAGCAGCAGCCAGGCCAGGAGGCGGCCCACCAGGAGGACTCGGAGGACTCGGAGGAGGGAGTCCTCATCATAGATGAGGAGGACAGTCATGAGGACCCCTCCCCACCTGCAGCGCCATCGCCTGGCCCACCTCCATCCCCTGGGCCAGCTTCCGTGTCCCCTGGCCCACCTCCATCCCCTGGGCCAGCTTCCGTGTCCCCTGGCCCACCTCCATCCCCTGGGCCATCTTCTTCCGTGTCCCCTGGCCCACCTCCAGCCTTTGGGCCTGCCACTGTGGTGCGCCTCCTGCAGCAGCTGGTAGATGGCCAGCACCAGTTTATAGTTGGCCAGCAACAGCTGCTGCAGGAGGTGACAGCCCTACGGCAGGGCAATGAGCAGCTCCAGGGCCCACTAAGGGTACTGCTGGGGCTGCTCATTGCCCTGCTACAGAGGGCCTTACTAAGAGGGCGTGGCCGCCCTTAATTTAAATAGGGGGGGCCTGTTGGGGTTGTGTGTGTGGGGGGAGGGAATTGTTGGGGTTGTGTGTGTGGGGGGAGGGAAATGTTGGGGTTGTGTGTGTGGGGGGAGGGAAATGTTGGGGGTTCTGTGGGGGGTGGGGGAGGGAATTGTTGGGGTGTGTGGGGAGTTGTGGGGGGGAGGAGGGCATTGTTGGGGCTTATTTTGTAGGGGTGGGGGTGGGGGGGAAATAAATGTTTCTGTTATTATAATATAACTATCAGGGTGTGTGTGTGTGTTTGTCTCCCTTGTGCATTACATATCACCAAATGGTGCTGTTGAGTTGAGAGGAAGGAGGCAGCAATATGCATAGCATTAAATGTGCTGTGTGAATGAGAAGGTGATATATGTCTGAGAATGTTGGCCATACAGAACGCCACCTGTTCATTCCAACCTGCATGGCCATATGTGCAGGGGGGTTGGGCCAGGGAGGCTGGATGGATATTTGTGTTCATGAATAAAAATGGCCAGCCAGCATCTCTCTCTCCCTTCCTCCCTCCCCTCCACCATACTGACCCACAATACAGAGTGCCATCAATAAGAGATTAATAGTGTACCACGTGTGATCTGCCAGGTACACACTTCCACATAACTCCAGGTACCACATACACAGTGTTTGCTGTCTGATGGACACATATCCGTACCCACAAGCCACATTGGTGGGGGGGGGGGGGGGGCCCAAGAAGGACCTACAAACAGCTGGCTCATATTTTCACATTGAATACATCAGCTATGGTATATAATGCTGAGGAGCAAAAGGGAAACAATGGGAAACCCAATAGATGGATGGTTACTTCATCACAGTTGCAATGTAATACTTGTGTTAGGGAAGGGCACAAAAAAATGGTGCTCATTATTTGCAGCTGTGATGACACTTTCTCCAGTAGTTGATCAAGGTGTGTTACATTCAAGTATTCTGGGTTTGTGTCAAACTTTGTCTCTGAAGTGACTTGCCTTAGGTGGGATTTGAACCAGCAACCTTTATGATTATAAGGCTGGTGCTCTAACCACTAGGCCACAGCAGCCACCAGGTTTTAGCCACCACCAGTTACTTTGGGTTGGTACCTGTACACACACCCCTCTCCCTCACCACCACCTCGATCATTTTGTCCAGGCTACCGATTAAAAACAATGTAATGTGCATGTTCCCTACCCTACTACCTATGGAGCAATTTAGGAAGGTGTTCCATAATGTGCTATACACATCCATTGCATTAATCATTCTCCCCTCCCCCGCCTATGGACCTTGAGAATGGGTGGCCACTTCATAAATGGGGACTGGGGTACACCACATAAACAAGGAAGATGGAAGCTACCGGGAACCAATACAGCACCTCCAACAGCTGGCCCACACCACTGAGGACCTGCCAACCCCACAGTACAGTGCACAGGAACCTGGTGAAAAGAGAGCTACCTAACATCTGACTCCAGACTACATACATACAGTGAATGCACACTCCTTGACTATGAGCACAAAGAGAAGAGGTGGCAGACAAATGAGAGCTTACCATGAACGTCTGTTTCAAGACTGTGTAGTGCGCCTTTTATCTTCTGGAACATTAGCTGCACATCTCCCTGATTGAAATGACCCTCACCGAGAGGTGTTTGATTTGGGCCGACTGTACTAAATTCGTGGCCCCCACACACTGCCTGCTACAACTAGGCAGAGAGAATGGGAGAAAGAAAGGGAGCATCAGGGGATGTGGAAGACAGGAAACGGAAGGCGTGGTGGCTGAGGGCCAACAATAATTCCCCCCCCCCCCCCCTAAATACACAGGTGTACCCAAGCATACATTGCTAAACACATACCTTCATATAAGTGAGGGTAAAACCCTGTAACTGATTATTACGAACATCGGGCAAGGTCTAAGTGCAGGAAATGGCAGGTAAAATGGCAATGAAGAAAGGGAAGGCAGGTAGAGACCCCCATACTTATCTACTCATAATCGAAAGCATGTGTTCCTAATCGCTATCTGAGCTGGGCACGCTTAGGAATTATGTGTATAATTGAAAAAGTAGCGCCCAAATCAGAAACGCCTATTCCCCCGTCTCAATGGGCGTTCTTGGCGCCTATATAAACGCCCACTCCGTATTTTCGAAAACCCCATTGGTACAATGCCACCACGCATGCCGCCGACCCGGAAGGGTAATTTTCTCGAGGCAGAGGTGGAGCTCCTGGTACAAGAAATTGTACAGCGGCACCGGAGTCTGTTTGCTCCCACAGGGCAGAGGCTGGCAGCAACAGTAAAGCAGCGGGAATGGGAGGCAGTACGGGACAGCCTGAATGCTGTCTTCCATGCTGGGAGAGACGTGGAGGACTGCAAGAGGAAGTGGCGGAAGCTGAGGAGGGATGTTCGCAGGAAGGCAGGGGCCAATCCCCCAGGCAATGACACTGCCAACCTTACACCAATGGAGCTGATGGTGTACTCCCTCCTACCCCAGGAGGGCATCCACGGGATTGGCTCCATGGACACCTCGGGCCAGGCTGAGGACTCAGGTAGGTGTTTCATTATGCAGTTGGGGTATCTGTTGTGCTGCACTACACTTGTGTTGGGGTCAGGGGGAGGGAGGTGAGGAGTGGGGGGCAGGAGGAGGGAGGGAGGTAGGTGTGGGGGGGGGGGGGGAGTATCTCTGGCTGTCTTTATGTATATTAACAGCCCACCTTTATGATGCTGTTGTGACCTGGTAACCCCTACTCCCTAGCTCTCTACCCTTACTCCCTATCCCAACCGTTGTCATTGGGTTTCCTCTTACCTGTCCTGTGTGCCCATATTTATTGAATTAATTGTAAGCTCTATTTGAGTAGTGGTAGTGGTCATGTGTGTTATAGGAGCAAGCAGACAGGGTGGACAGGGTGGGTGCTGTGTGTGTGTGTGAGCACCCCCAATAATGAGGAAAGATCATGTAGCTGTGCAGGGAGGAGGGTTGGTCACTGGGCTTAGCACCCCCAATACTACTTTCCAGTTGGCTCCTATGGGTGTGTGTAGGTTACTACTGTGGCAGAACTTTGGGGGCCGTCCTTCCCTACTACTCCTCTATTTTCCCATTACCAACCTGTGCCTAGTTCCTCCTGTGACCTCTGTGCTCTACTGAGTGTGGGCCACATGCATTCAACTGAAGGAGCCTGTAATGGGGGTCATAAAGCAGTTCTATGCAGTTTAGCAAGTCAGTAGTAACACAACACATGCTGCAATGTTGTTCAATTTAACATTTATACAACTAACAGCTTGAGCACAACGTTGTGAGTGGTGTCCTTCTCTTGGCTGCTCATCCACCACCTCTACCCAGCTGCCTGCGGGGCTCTCTCTTTCGTACCCGTGTCAATTCCATTCCTCCTCACCATCTCTTTGCTGGCTGGGTCATCAGGTTGGGGGACATACCAATGTATATGAATGCTGAAAGCCAAAAGTGGGTTATTTGCACCAACACTATTCCTCACTCTTGTGCTATACAGGTGAAGACTCGGAGGAGGCCGGCCCTAGTGGCCTGCAAGGCCAACGCCCTACACCATCCGTCCAGCCTGAACCTCCACAGCCTGCAGCACCAGCAGTCCAGCCTCCACCACCTGCACCAGCTATGCATCCTCTGCGTCCACCACCACCTGCACCAGCTGTCCAGCCTCTGCCACCACCACCACCACCTGCACCAGCTGTCCAGCCTCTGCCACCACCACCACCACCTGCACCAGCTGTCCAGCCACCACCACCACCTGCACCAGCTGTCCAGCCTCTGCCACCACCACCACCACCTGCACCAGCAGAGGCCGCACCTCCAGCACCGGAGGACTTTGTTGAGGAGGAGGAGGAGGAGGGCCCAGCTCCCCGCCAGAGGCCATCTGGCCAAAGGAGGCAACTCCTGCGGCTGGCCACGGAGCTACTCCGCCACAACGTGCGCTTGGAGGAGTACCGGCAGCAGAAACTGGAGCTGCAGCGCCAAGCACTGGAGGCACAGCAGCGAGCACACCAGGAACTCCTCCAGGCGCACCGTGAAGGCCACCAGGAGGTGCTCCAGCAACTGAGACGGCTGGAGCAGAGCATCCAACACCTGCGCCCTCAGGGCACCGCGCCTACTCCAGCCCCCGTGCTGCTGGAGCAGCCCCTGCCATCAACATCCTCCTCCACTGACCACCAGCAACCACCAGCTAAGAGGTGGGCATTGCGCTCCTCAGCCTCCGCACCCACTCCTGCAGCATCCGCGAAATCTGCTCCCATTCTGGGTCCTGTGGCCAGACCACTACAAGCAAGAAGGTGGCCCGATTTCCACGGTGCAGCTGAAGCCGCAGGCTGCCGTGGGGATACGGAGGAGGACACTGGGAGCAGCAGCTCAGAAGAGACTTCCCATGCAGCACCAGCTGCAAAGGAAGGGTGTGGGAGGGGTAGGAGGGGACGGGGGAAGGGAAGGGGAAAATGATGGGACATGCTGTAGGGTGAGGGTTGGTGGGAGGGGGGTGGGTGTGGGAGGGGGGTGGTGGTGGTGGTGGTGGTGGGGTTGACCAAACACATATGCACTGTATGTACAAAATAAATGTTCACTTACATTCACCTAAAACTTGTTTCAATGAGTCTTTGTCTTGCTCTTACGCCAAGCTGGTAGGCATTGAGCTCTGCTCTGTGGGCTGGGGGTGGAGGGGGCTCCTCTTCCAGCTCATCTGGGGCCTCTTCTGGTGGTGGCTGTGGCTCCTCTGGGAGAGGCTGTCCTCTGCGCTGGGCCAAATTATGTAACATACAGCACGCCACAAAGATCTTGGCCACCTTTTCTGGACTGTAGAGCAGCTCTCCTCCAGACCGGTCCAGACAGCGGAAGCGGTTTTTCAATAAACCAAAGGTGCGCTCAATGATCCCCCGGGTGCTGCGATGTTTCCTGTTGTAGGTTTCTTCTGGCCCTGGTTGTGGGTGGATCAGGGGGGTCATGAGCCATGTCCTCTGCGGGTAGCCTCGGTCACCTTTGCAGAAAAGCAGAATGAGATAGATGAGTGTGTATCGCTTGGAGCAGGTACAGGGGGGGGGGGGGTGGGGGGATTTGGATAGTGGGTTGTGGTGGAGGAAGCCAGGGCGGAGGGTTGCCCAGTGGAGGAGGTCTAGTATGGGTGGTACATGCATGTTGCACTTACCTAGTAGCCATCCACCAATGAACTCCCCTCGCTGGAACCTGCGGAAGATGCCCGAGTGCTGTAGGATGTAGGCATCGTGGCTGGAGCCGGGGTACCTGGCACACACGTCTAATATCTCCCCCTGGGCATCACATACAACTTGCATGTTCATAGAATGAAATGCCTTCCTATTTCTGTAGGTGGCTTCGTGTGCCCGGGGGGGTCTGAGGGCTACGTGTGTGCAGTCTATCACACCGATGACCGAGGGGAATCTAGCAACAGCATAGAAGGCGGCCATGTTGTTGTGCAGGGCCTGGGGGGTGGTGGGGAAAGTGATGTAGTGTGAGGTGTGAGTTATGAAGGCATCCAGGAACTGGGTGAGACAGTGTGAAATAGAAGCCTGGGTGAGGCCTGTGTTAGCAGCTAATACGGATTGAAAACTGCCAGTGGCCAGGACAGAGAGAGCGGAAGTGATTTTGAGGTGGGCAGGGATGGGGTTACTCCTACGTGTCTGGGGCTGAAGGAGGGGTGTCAGCTGCTCACACAGCTGACGAATGGTGGCCCTATCAAACCTGAACCTTGTTAGACACTGCTGGTCAGTGAGTTGTAGGAAGGTGGTGCGGGGCCTAAACACTCGGGGCCGTGAATACCTCCTGCGGTGGGTGGCCTCTTCGTGTAGCATGCATGCCACAAGTGCATTAAGTGCATCCATATCCCCACCACCAGTGCAAGTATTAGGACTAGTAGTCAAACAAACAGCAACACACACAGATCTGTCACTTCCAGCCACCACGCCCTCTGGCCACTCACTCGCCAAACAGTACAGGAACACAGAGACAAACGGAGGTCAGGGAATAGAGTATACACGTGGGAAGAGTGAATGGGGAGGGATAGGGGGAGGGGAAGGGGGCGATGGAGCAAAGGAGTAGGAGTAAGGAACGGTGAAAGGGTAAGACACAAAAAGAGGCAGGGCACACAGACGACCGTCACAGGTACTGAACACGCTCGGCTTTCTCTCTGCAACCACCACTTCCACTCTTCCACCAACAATATCGCCACTCTCCAACTACACACAATCGCTAATGGGTCTAAAGACGCTTTCCCCCTTGCTCTGGTCGCTTTTATTTCGGGTCCATCATATTACGCCCATCTTCCCGCCCAACCAGAGCCCTTTCGCTATTCGTTATACGTTATACCCGTCCACGTCGTATCACCACCCCTAACACGCCCCCGACACGCCTCTTATTTGGGCGTTTTTACGTCCACGTACGAGCGACACGGACGCACTGAAACATTGCTTTCAATTATATGGATTTACTCGTTTTTGTGAGATTAACGTCCATCTCCCGATTTAGGTCGACTCTTGGGTGTTTTTTTCGTTCGATTATAAGCAGGATAGGCACCTCTGTAAAAGCTGGTTGCCCTCCGTGTCGACTTCCTGATCTGGGGTGCTATAGCAAGCTTCCACAATTTTCCTCTGCTTGTCACGCCTATTTTCCAGTAATCCAAGCTGGGGGAAATCCAGTGCTGGACGCTTGGGGGAGCCACCATTTGCAACCTGAGCAGGTGTCCTCACTCTAATCTAGAGAGCACTTTTCTTTAAACATGACCTTGAAATACCTCCCAAATAACACTGTGGACGTTTTGGGTTCTCTCCCTCCTGTGCCACGACAAGTATGATTTCCCAAACTACCAATGTAAGCTCTTCCTAGATGGGGGTCATGTCTAAGGAGGCGGGGCTTTCACCCATTTCTGGCACACCAGGGGCAATGGTGCTTGAGGGTGGCTCCCATACATTTAAAAATTGCTGCTCCAGCTTGTCCCGTCCCTTACCTTCCCTGGACTTGCCCCAGCTGACGCACCTGACCCTTTCTAGTGCCCATCTCTACTCATCCTTCTCCTCATTCTTTCTCCTCCTCCTCCCTCCCAAACCCCCTTCACTGCTCCCTTCACCTTCCCACTCCTGGGCCCAGTGCCATCACCCTCTTTGTGCAAGGCCTGCACTAATCATCCCTGAATGTGTGTCTGATTGTGAGTGTTTCAGAAAACAAGGAAGGGGGTGTCAGGTACGAAGTGAGTGTGTGAGTAGGGGGTATGGTCTACAGATAGTGTCCCTGAATATGCATGAATGAGATTTGCATGTCTGCTACCTCCATAGTATGTAAATCTCTCTCATGCATATTCATTAGGAATATCATGAAAACCTGATTCTTTGGTAGCCATCAAAGACAGAGAGTCAAGACCACGGCTGGGGAGAAGAAGGGGAATAATTTTTGGTGCAACTACTGAAGTGCTCCACCAGTCAGTTGGGTTTTCAGGATATCTCTAATAAATATGCATGGAGAGATTGTTTGCATATAATGAAGGTGACAGGCATGCTATTCTCTCTCATGCATATTCTTTAGGGATATCCTGAAAACTTGACTGGCTGGTGGTCCCCCAGGACAGGTTTGAGAACCACTGACCCGGATCCTGGATGAGATGTTCATTCACATGCTCCTCCCTAACCCAAAGCATTTTGGTACCAATAGTATTGATTGAGATACTGGGGAGGTTGCATCTTGTCAACATATTTCTCCCACCAGCCTCAAAGTATCACCCAGAACCAGGGCTTTGCAACCCAGTCCTCAGGACACATCCAGCCAATCAGAGTTTCAGGATACCCACAATGAATAGTCACAAAATAGATTTGCATAGGGGAGACAGTGCATGGAAATCTGTTTCATGCAAATTCATTGTGGACATCCTGAAACCCCAACTAGCTGGATGTGCCTCAAGGACTGATTGAGAACCCCCAACCTAGGGTAGGTGTTTCTTCCTGGAAGCTGGTAAAAACAACTGCATTCAAAGTGAAACAAGAGGTCCAGAGAGCCACAGAAACTCCCAAGAGCCATCAGCATATGATTTTACTTGCAGGAAGGTTGCTCAATTTTCAAATAGCCCATATACCCAGATAAATAGTTTTGAAAATTGCTCTTGCTATATCTATCTATCTATCTATCTATCTATCTATCTATCTATCTATCTATCTATCTATCTATCTATCTATCTATCTATCTATCTATCTATCTATCTATCTATGTGTGTGTATTTCTACAGGACTCAGGAGGGGTGGTTTCTTTTTAACTTCAAATCTCTGCTTAAAACTCACCTCTTCAATGGTGCCTTCAGCACCTAACCTTTCGAGAAATATAGTATGCCCTATCAGATTGACTCTACACTTGTCTTTTAGATTGTACACTTGTCTCTAGATTGTACACCTGTCTTTTAGATTGTAAGCTCCTTGAGCAGGGACTGTCCTTCCATGTTAAATTGTACAGCACTGCGTAACCCTAGTAGCGCTTTAGGAATGTTAAGTAGTAGTAGTTAAGTAGTTGTTGGAGGTCTGAGCCATGAGCAGTGGATAGTCCCTTCTTGGCCTTTGACCAAGACTGAAAAATCTGGAAGACAGTGAGGAGGGGAGTGGGCAGGAGTTTATTATTTGCTATCAGACCTCATTGGAGACATCTTGATATTTTGAACATTGCAAAAAGGAGCAGGAAAATAAAACCCCACAGCGCTGATATGAACAAGCAAAAACTACAATCACCACAGAAAACTAGAATATATTTTCAAAGCCAGTGATTAAAAAACTCCTTCCCAAACTTAGGTCCCAGAGATTCCATGGCAGGGTCTTGTTATACCCTTCGTGGTCTCTGTAACACCAATGTTATTTTCCCATTGTGTCCCTGATTCCTAATTTGGAGCTGTGAGTATTGGCACATATCCATATGTATTGATGCGCATGCGTGTTTCTCCATGTATTTATGTGTGCATGTGCTGGGCCGTGTGTGTATCATTCTATGTATCTGCAGGAGTCTTTATATGTGTATGTGTGAAGGAGTGCATGTATGCTCATTTGCAATACCTGCTTTGCAGTGTGCCCTTACAGTGCCATCTAGTGTGTACTCAGAGTATTACCTCAGAGGTCAGCAGGGGCTGGTTACGGAGAGATGAAGAAGGCTTTGCCTGTGTGAATATACAATTACATGGAGAAGTGAAAGATTATTTTTCAAGCTTTCATGCATCTTATAACTGGATTCTATAGGTAAATGTTCTTAGAAAAGGACTTCTATAAGTGAAAAGGGAACTGGGCTCTGTAGGTGAATGATCCTTCAGCAGCAGGAGCTCCATCATTGCTCACTTACCCAGTTATAGTAGTAGCATTTTAGGTCAGTCCTGGTTTTAATCCTACACCCCAAAGCAGTGTGGCATTTGTAAGCCCTGTTTCCACTGATTGAAATCAGTGCCTCACTCCCCATAGTGGATCATGATAGGGTTGTCAGAACCCCACAACTGGCCTAAATTGTCTTTTACTGGAACCGGGTAAGTTGGAAGCTCTGAAGCTGTCAAGAATTACATGCGGCTTCTCACAGTGGCTGCCCACATAGTGATAAAGTCATGAAGAGAAAAGAGAAAAGGAGTGCCCTCCCCACACATTGCACAGTCACAATGCACCAGCTTCAACAGCCCCAGGAAGTCAGGAATGCTAGGGGGGGGGGGGGGTTGGGGGGACACCAGCCCTAGCAGGCACCTGCACCAGAGAGAACTGAGTTGTTTTTCTGTAACAAGAGGGTTAATGAGTAACATATGGAAGAGATGCAGGGAGTTAAGGTGTGAATTCAGCTCTACCTCCAACTCTCCCTGAAGAAGGAGGATCACTCACAACACTTCTAAAATATGGAAGTGAAACAGGAAGCAAAAAGATTAAAATCAATTTTCTTTTGTCATAATTTCAGGAATAGCACATTCAGAACCAGTGCCAGCTTCTCTTACCCTTTTACCCTCTCCTCAAATAGGTAGATAGAAACAGAGAAAATGTTGGCAGATGAAGACAATATGACCTATTCAGTCTGCCCATGCATATCAACTACTGATCGTTACTATCCCTTCCGCTCCTGTAGAGATCCTTTCTTGTATTCAGCTACAGTCTTCATCTCCTTCACCTCTCCTGGGAGCTGTTCCATGCATTCACCACCCTTTATGTAAAGAAATATTCCCTTAGGTTACTCCTTATTCTATCCCCTTTCACCTTCATCCTATGCCCCCTCATTCTAGAGCTTTCTTTCAATTAAGAGACTCACCTCTTGTGCATATCTACCATGGAGGAATTTAAATGTTTCTATCATATTCCCCTCTCTTCATCTTTCTTTTTGAGCAGTTTCACTAAAAGGAGCGTGCTGGACATGAGGGGAAGACAGAGAAGGGCAGGCAACGCTTCAACTGGTGGGGTTTGGGGACCCCTGCCAGCAAAACCAGGGGCCCACATGAAATTTGGGGGGCCCAGGCCCCCGTGGGCCCATGTAGCTATGCCACTGATACAGAGGCATTATAACCTCATTTTCCTGTTGGCCGTTCCTTTCCCTTTCCACCTAAGCATCTTTCTGGCCTTTGCCATCAAATTTCTTACCTGTTTGGCTACCTCTAGTCCTGCTCTTCTTTTGTAAACAGAAGTACTTCACCCCCTTTACTGTGTTCCTCCCTTGGGTACAGTACAGGAGCAGCAGAGCCAGTTTCTCTCACATAAATTGTCCCACCAGAGAACAGAGTCAGCACAGATAGTGAGAGTGATAGCTCACCCATTCCTAGAAGAGCCCAGGGCAGTGTGTCTGCACACTTCAGAGGCAGTAAGCTTCTAACTCACTAACACACTGGAATTAGTAAACATTCAAAGAAGAGCAACCAAAATGATAAGAGGGGATGGAACTGCTCCCATAAGAGGAAAGGCTAAAGAGGTTAGGGCTCTTCAGCTTGGAAAAGAGATAGCTGACGGCAGATATGATTGAGGTCTACAAAATGCTGAGTGGTGTGGAACGGGTGGAGGTGAATCGATTTTTCGCTGATTCAAAAAGTACAAAGACCAGTGGACACTGAATAAAATTGCATGGAAATACTTTTACAACAAATAGGAGAAATATTTTTTCACTCAACAAATAGTTAAGCTCTAGAGCTCGTTGCCGGAGGAAGTGGTAACAGTGGCTAGCATATCTGGGTTTAAAAAGGTTTGGACAAGTTCCTGGAGGAAAAGTCCATAGTCTGTTATTGAGACGGACATGGAGGAAGCCACTGCTCGCCCTGGGATTGGTAGCATGGATGGTTCTATTAATTAGGTTTCTGCCAGGTACTTGTGACCTGGAATGGCCACTGCTGTAAGCAGGATACTGGACTAGATGGACCATTGGTCTAACCCAGTATGACTTTTCTTAAATTCTTATGTAATTATCAGAGCCCAGTGCAAAGCATCCTATGATAGGGATCCAGTGTAGCTTAATGTGAACACTGGATCAAAAGGAAGCTATAGTAGAACACCTGTCCTGGATCTTCAGAAGGACTGATACTAATAAAAACAATAATTTAGTTAAATAATCTTTGTTAGGAGTAGAAGATCTAAAGAGATACAGAGGAGCCATGGCAAGCAATGGAAAGGAACACTTTGTATTAGGCATGCTAACAAGAGAAGAGACTGCATGAAGAGGCAACTATGGGTCAGCCATGAAGTGGGAGAAAAACTAAGAGCACAACAAGTAACATTCAAGAAATAAACATAGATACAAGAAGAGGACAAGAAAAAACTAACAGAAGAAACAAAGGGAGGTAGAAGGGCAATTACTACTACTACTACTACTAACTAGCATTTCTAAAGCGCTACTAGGGTTACGCAGCGCTGTACAATTTAAACATAGGACAGTCCCTGCTCAAAGAGCTTACAATCTAAAAGACAAGAAAACAATCTAAAGACAAGTGAACAATCTAGAGGACGAGTGAACAGTTAGTCTGATAGGGTGGATAGATTGGGGTATTTTATATATCTCTTAGAAAGGCAAAGGCTCAAAGAGAGAGGACTATACTGCCCAATGAGGAAAGAGTAACATTTAGGAAATAAACATAGATCCAGGTAGACAAGAAAACAACCAGAAGAGTTTTAAGGTCAATTGATCGAGAACAATTGATCGCCAGTCTATGGATCGCCGGTCAGTTGGTTGCAGTACAATTGATCGCCTGGACTTTTGATTGTGCGGTGAATTAATCGCATTACAATTGATTGCAAACACAAGCAACCACAGACATCAAAGTGATGCAAATACAAGACGTCAAAGCGTTAACTAGTGAAAGTTTTGCGAAAACAGGGCATCAAGATAACTCATATGCATACAACAAGATAAGCGAAAACAGGGCATTAAGTAGCAGAAAAAAGATTAAAGTGACCCTCAGGGCGAGGAGTGCTGGCTTCAGCCTAACCCCTGGTAAGCTTTTTCTTGGCTGGAGGTGTGTGGTGGAGGTGCCCAGCACTCCCACCAGCTGCCTTCAGGTGCTGTGGAGGACTTGCAGCCCATCTGCATATCCTCACAGCCTTCTCCGGGGTGACTCCCAGGTCCACTCCAATCTGCTCAAGGCCTTCGCTCCAGGTGCCCAGCGTTCCCACCAGCTGCCTTCAAGGTGCTGTCAAGGACTTTCAACATTTTCTCTATACACTTTGTATTTTCTCCCAGTTACTTCTTATGGCTCCAGTACACCTTCTCTTCTTGGTACTGACCCTTCCTAATCTGTTTCTCCATCTGAAAGCACTTTATACTGCAGGAACACATTGCCCACCTTCTACTTTCATCATCTCACCATCTCTTTTGTCTTCTCCCTTCTTCTCAGCTCTCAACATTCAACATTTCCTTTCTTCCATTCAACCATCTCCATTCTATCTGAGTACATCTCATCTTCGTCATTATCATGCCTCTCCTACTCTTCTTTGTTCTCTCTTGCTCCTTCTCCTGCTCTCCACTGGGGATATCAATCCCAATCCTGGTCCTCCACATCAGCTCTCATCCTATTTATGCAGATCACACCGTGATGTATCCTATCTAATTTCTGTTCCTCTCCTCTCCCCTTCTTCCCTGCCTTTCTCATGTGCTCTGTGGAATGCCTGCTCTGTCTGCAACAAACTTGCCTACATCCATGACCTCTTTATCTCTCATACTGTCCACCTGCTTGCCCTAACTGAGTCTTGGCTTTGCCCTGAAGACTCCCCTTCAGCCGTGGCTCTCTGTTATGAAGGTTACCTTTTCTCCCATACTCCTCACCCGGTTGGATGCAGAGGTGGTGTCATGCTAATACTTTCACCCTTCTGTGGATTTCAACCTCTTCTTCCACTTCAGTCTCACTGCTTTTCTTCCTTCGAAGTCCACTCCATCCATCTATTCACTCCACTGCTTCTCTGAGTAGCAGTCATTTATCGACCCCCAGATAAGTCCCTTTCTCCCTTTCTCACTGACTTTGATGCCTGGCTTTCCTTTCTTGAACCTTCTTCTCCTTCCCTCATTCTTGGGGATTTTAACATTCATGCTAATGATTCCTCTGACTCCTATGCTTCTCAGTTTCTCACTTTAACATCCTCTTTCAATCAACTGTGCTCCACTACCCCCACTCACCAGAATGGCCACTGTCTTGATCTTATCTTCTTCTCAAACTGCTCTCTCTCCAGTTTCTGCACCTCAGCTTTTCCCCTCTCTGAACATCATCTGATCACTTTCACACTTAAACACCCTCCCACCCAATCCTGTCCAGTCTCAACCAAACAAAGGGAGGACTTGTTTTCTCACCCAGTCCCTGAGTACACAATCTCCTCCCAGTCTCTAGTCCCCACTCCTCCATTCAATTCCCATCCATGTTCTTAGTGCTCTTCCACACTCCCACTCAACAGGAGTCCCCACCCTTCCCTGCATCCCAGCTTTTCCCTATCCTAGAGTCAATATTTAATCTACAAGTCACTGCTTCTCCTTCCAAATCTGCTTCCTCCTTCTTTCCTCCTCACCTAAAGACCTTTTAAGTTTTCCTCCTGGTCCCAGGGCCTAACCTACCTCCTCTATAATCTGGCATAAGGTGCCAAGCATCAGGTGGCAGGCGTCCTGGCATGTCTGATTTGCACTTGCTTACACCAATGTCTCTTTCTCCTTCACGGTTCAAAAAATCAGCTGTTTGCATTAAGCACATTCAATACTGCTACTGAACGCTGTGTAGTTTAAATAGCTGTTTGTAATTTGCCATTCTGAATCTATCTGAGCCTGGGTACAGTATGTGACTCTGGGGCTCATTTTCAAAAGAGAAAAATGTCCAAAAAGTGACATAAATCAGCATTTGGACGTTTTTCTCACAAAAAGTTCAACTTGGTATTTTCAGAACCAATTTTTAGATGTGTTTCTATGAAGTCTGTCAGAAGTGCATTCAAATCACGAGAGGTATGTCAGGAGCGTATTAAGGGTCCCAAAAAACAACAAGGCAAGCGATCTGCAAACTCCAACGTGGAAAGCACAACAGCAGATCAGTGAGAGATATCCAAAACTTTATTAGTAGCACCAAATGGGCAACATTCTGGTATATGGTACTACTAATAAAGTTTTGGATATCTCTCACTGATCTACTGTAGGAGTGTATTAAGGGCAGGATCTAGGTGTTTCTAACACTCGGACCTTTTTCTGCCTTTATGGAACAAAACAAAAGCATCCTAGACTATATGTTGGATGTTTTGGTCTAGACCTGTTTTATTAATGAGTAAGACACAAAAAAGTGCCCTAAATGACCAGATGACCACTACAGGAATAAAGGAATGACACCCCCTTACTCCATCAGTGGTCATTGACCCCCTCCCACTCCGTAAAAAATGTAAATGAAACAGTACATACCAGCCTCTATGACAGCTTCAGATGTTATGGCCAGTTCTATTAAAGCAGCAAGTAGGTTCCTCGAATAGCCTAGTGGTTGGTGCAGTGCACTGTAAAGAAGCTGACCCAGATCCATAACCCACTCTTAACTGTTACACATGTGGTAGAAAGTGTCAACCCCCAAAATCTACTGTACCAACTTATAGGTGACACCTACAGACATAAGGGCTATTGAAGTGGTGCATAGTTGGATAAGTAGGTTTTTCATTTATGTGAAGTCCACTGCAGTGCCCCCTAGGGTGCCCCACTGCTCTGCTGGGATGCCTAGTGGCCAGTGTACTAGGAAAGCTGGCTACTCCTACGTCCCAATGGCTTGATTGTTTTGTGTTTTTTCACTTGGACGTGGGTTTTTTTTTGGGGGGGGGGGGGGGGGGGATGGTCCAAAAAGATAGACGTACTAAGCAAAACAACATCTAGGAAATGGTCATTTTCAAAGAAAAAAGACATTTTTCTGGTTTTCAGCAGAACATCCCAAGTTGGATTTAAACATCATATCAAAAATGCCCCTCCACATCCATGAATGTAGTGGCTACAAAAAGCCACTGAATGCTCACCAGAATACTGCAGTTCATTTACTAACAGGAAAGAAAAAGTTTGATCATATTACTCCTGTTTCAAACGAGCTGCAGTGGTTGTCAGTATTGGCGCAAATTCAATTTAAGATTTTGTGCCTAGTTTTTAAGGCTTTTAGTTAGGTACTCCTAGGTATTTTTCAGTGTTAATTAATCAGTATGTACCGTTGAGAAGTTTTCAATCTTTCCAGCTAACCTTTTTGAAGCTTCCTTCTTTATCTTCTGTTAAGCTGACGTCTACCAGGAATCGTGTGTTTTCTTCGGGCTTTTGCTCTGGAATCAATTACCAGAGGATATAGGACTAATTATCTTCAGTTTTGAAAAGTTTTAAAGACTTGACTCTACACTCGTCATTTTGTCTGAATGTTTAAATATTATCAGTATATAATGCAAAAATGATTGAATACAATTATGTATTTTATTTTTATACATTTTCTTTATTTTTTATCTGATTTTTTTAAAATAGTAATTTCTTTGCTGCATGTTTTTTTTTTTTAGTGTAACTATGTAAACTGCTTTGGTGGATTTTGGTGTAAAGTGGTACATAAATCAAATCAAACCATCCTTGAAGGGACCCCACTTCTTCTCCATGTTTGAAAAGGAAGTGCTTACAGAAAAAGGAGGGATGCTAGCTAGGGAAAGGGATATGAGCAGACAATGACTTCAGTCAGACCCAGGCAGCCCAGAGCAGGTAGGAGGGTGGGGGATGGGGGGGACACATGGAGGGACAGATATAATGAAGAGACAGCTGGGGGGGGGAAAGAGATGTCATATTTTCAAGCTGCATAGATAAAAGCTTGACCAAAGGCCAAATTCAAGCATACCTGAGACAGATAACTGTGGGGAGCAATTCTACAACTGGGCACCTCCATTTAGGTGCCCATAGGGTGGGTAGTAGGAGCATCCTATATAATAATTTGCACCTCCAACATTCTACGTCTGGATGCCTGGGTTCATAACATCCATTCCCACTCATTACCCCGCCCTCACGTCAAAATGTAATGATGTCAGAGGGCGGAACAATGAGAGAGAAGGGAATGCTGGAGGCAAGCTGACGTCAGGAGGGATGTTACAAACGGAACAGAAGCCAGCGCCAGCCAGCCAGAGAACGTTCAGGTACAAATCGAGGGGAGGAGAGAATCACGGGACATTGAGGGGAGGGAGGAAGGAAGGAAGGGAAGGGGAGGGGAGGGGAGGGCAGGGCAGAGGAGAATTGATGAACTTGGATGGGATGGGAGGACAGTAGAGGAGAGAATCGCGGGACACGGATGGGAGGGCAGGGAAAAGGACAATCGCTGGACATGGAGGGGAGGGGAGGGGAGGGGAGGGGAGGGGAGAGAGAAAAAAAAGCTTACAGGACAACTTACCTAGGGCTCGTTTCATTGTTGAGGAAACAGGCATGGTTCCACTAGTATTCCATAATACCTAGGTTCCATTGTAGAACACTACTATACCCTGGTAATGGTGTACCTAACATTTATGGCCCACCTTTACTCCAGCTATAGAACTGGCAGAAGTGTGGGCAGAAGTGTACCAAAGGTGGGGCGGTGGGTGCAGGCAGCAATGCATGGAGCAGGCACACCGCTGTCAGCTCTGCTGGTCCCCTGCCCCGGAACAGGAAGTAATGTCAAAGGGACAGGGGACCGGCAGAGCCGATAGCTGCGTGCCTGCCCCGCGCACCCCTTGCTAGGAGGAAAGATCAGGTGATGTACTTCGGGGGGGGGGGGGGGGGGTGGCGCGCTGGGGGAATGCAGCAGCAACCTGCCCTGGGTGGTAAACAAGCTAGGAATGCCACTGAGTGTGGGTACCTAAAAGTGGCAGGGATGTGAGTAACTTGCAGTATTCTGTAATGGGAGCCCCTCCCATGTCCTGCCCATGCTCCGCATTTCTGTGTGTGCCATACAGAACAGAGCTTAGGTGTCCTGCTGGCATTTTTGTGGGTTATTGAACACTTACATGTGTAAGTGCTAGAATTCTAAACATTTTATATGTGCAAGGAGCATGTAGGCACCTTGATTAAAAATTTGTTCTTTAAGGGACCCTGGTGCCAAGTCCAAAAATTGAGAACACTGGAGAGTGTTGTTTGACCTGTGACAACAGAGTCGTTTATTCTACAAATGCATAAAGTGTCTATGAATTTTCTTCTAGTGTCTTACGATGCAACACAACGGCCCTAAAAGTCACCCTGAAGTCTCTTCCTTATTGAAGGTCACTTTAGATGTGGAAATTGTAGCTTTGTGCCAAAGCAGAGAACTGTGTTTGCTCCAATAATTTACTTGGAAATGTGGAAATAAGAGACAACAACCAAGTTGCAGATGAGACTTTTTTATTTAATTAACTTGGATCTTTGACAAGCTTTTGAGGGTTATCCTCTCTTCATCAGATAGTAACATAGTAAATGATGGCAGATAAAGACCTGAACGGTCCATCCAGTTTGCCCAACAGTCACACTCATTATCAACAATGAATGTGATATAAAATACTTGATCATGGTCTTTCTTTGGCATTTCTGGGACATAGACTGTAGAAAAGTCTGCCCTGCACTGTCCTTACATTCCAATTACTGGAGTTGCCATTGAAGTCTATGCCAGACTATTCGATTTCATCTTGTCACTTGCGAGACACGGGGAATTTTGCCCCCCCTGCCCCCCCTCTCGGCGGCCCTGTATACAGGACACAGACCGTACAAGTTTTCCAGCACTGGCCTTATTAGTTCTTTCCAACTGAGTCACCATCTAAGCACCACTCGACACATCCACACACATACAGCCATTTAAGTTTTTTAAAAATACCATCCATTTTCTAAATAGAGATCCTCTGTATTCATCCCATGCCTTTTTGAATTCCATCAATGTTTTTGTCTCTACCACCTCCCTCGGGAGGACATTCCAGGCATCTACTACCCTCTCCGTGAAAAAGAATTTCCTGACATTACTCCTAAGTCTACCACCCCGTAACCTTAATTCATGTCCTCTAGTTTTACTGTTTCCCCTTCTCTAGAAAAGATATGTTTCTATATTAACACCTTTCAAATATTTAAATGTCTGTATCATATCTCTTCTTTCCCTCTTTCCTCTAGGGTGGAGCAGAACCAGATTAGCAATGTACATGCATGTTTTCTAAAATATCTTGATATACACATAGGATTCAACATTCAGCCCAGGACAGTAAATGGCTTGTAAGCCGCTCATAGCCATGGGCTGAATTAACCCCAGATATTCAGTGCTAGGGCATGTCTGGCCTCTGGCACTGAATGTCCAAGTTAGTGCGGCAACCTGCAAGTTAATTGATGCAACCCAGTGAAGTAGCAGCTCTGCCGAAACTCCACCTCCGAACCGCCCCTTTCTCAGTGGCCAGTTGGAGCTCAAACTCAGTGGCATTACCCAGTTAAGTGCAGCTGAATTTTGGTGACCAGCTAGCTCAGTAGGTTTAACCAGGCAGGAGCCTATCCTGATCGGTTAAACCCCTTTGAATATTGACTACAAAGAGTACATACACGTTATGTTTTCCTCTTTTTCAGAGCAGGTGCAAATTTGTACATTGGTATTTGCACACTGTTGGAACTAATTCTGTGAGGCAGTTTAATAAAAGCTTAAAAGACATGTTTGGACATTCTACATAAGCATCTTGTCATAAAATCAAGCCCTGTAAAAATATGGCTGGGAAGGGCTATCTTTTATCAGCCCTCAGATATGTTGGAAGACAAGATCTATAATGTGGAAAGTGAGCATGCTCTAATTTGCTGTAGTTATGGACATATCTATCTTCGGAGCTCTTACCCCCATAGAGACAAGCTGATACACCACTTAGGATGATAGTTTAGCAAATATTTTTGATATTGTTTACCCAGTGTCTATATAGGATTGTCGTACTATTCTCTGGTTGATCCTATTGCATTTTGTTTCATCCAATGTCAACATGCTTAGATCATGTGAGCATGGATGGATGCTTGAAACTACTAAGGCATTATGGTGAATGCTGGAGAATCTATATTGATGATTTGGAAGATTGACTGTTTACATCAAATACTATATGAGAATGCAATATAAGTCATGCTGAGTCAAGCCCAACATCTTGTCTCTGACAGTGGCTAGTCCAGGTCTCAAGTGTCCAGCAGATCCCAAAAAGTCCATAAGGACTAATTCTCTTAACTCATTTCCAAGGATAAGCAAGCACTTTCCCAAGACTATCTGGATTATAATTTCTGTAGCCCTTTCCTCCAGGAACTTCTCCAAACCTTGATCATGTCCTCAGTCAAAAGATTCCACAAGTTAATAGTATGCTGTGTTAATACTTTCTACGATTTATTTTCAATCTGCTGGTTATTAGTTTCATGGAGAGTCCTCTTGTTTTAGGGGTGTTTGGAAAATTAAAGAACCATTTACTATTTAACCATCCACCCCACTCATGATTTTATAAATGCCTATCATATTCCCTCTCAATTGTCTCTATTCCAAATTGAGGAACCCTAATCTGGTTAGTCTCTCTTCATAAGGGAAGCATTTATACATGTTATCATTTTTGTTTTCCTTTTCTGAACCTTTTTTTTTTTATTTCTGTGATGTCCTTTTTGAGATGGAGTGACCAGAACTGCATACATTAATCAAGGTGTGATTGCACTGTGGACATATAATGATAGTCTCAGTTTTGTTCTCCATTCCTTTTCAAATAATCCCTATTTGCTTTTTGGACATTTTGCTGCACACTAGGCTGAAAGTGTCAATGCATTATCCAGAATCATTCCAAGATCTTTTCCTTAGATAGTGATTCTTAACTCAGAAGTCAGCATTTCTATACCTGCAGTTGGGATTATTTTTTTTTCTTTATCACTTTGAACTTTCCCAGTGGACCGTTACCTCTTGCACTAAGTCCTGCATTCTGCTAAAGACTAGAGCTAAAATAGATCCCCCCTCTTGTTGGTTCCTGGATCAGTTGCTCCAAGAAGCAGTCATTTATTATGTTCAGGAATTTTAGCTCTCTTGCACTCCCTGGCAGATGGTAGTATAGCCCTACATGTGTACTCTTTCCCTTCACACATAGAATTTCTATCCATAAGGATTCCATATTACTGTCTGTTTCATGCAAACTTTTTTATTATGTTTGACTCAATTCCATCTTTATCATGCAGTGCAACCCCCTCTCCAATTTGATCCATACTATTATTGTGATATAATTTATACCCTGGTAACACAGTGTCCCATTGATCGTTCTCCTTCCACCAGGTCTCTGGTGAACACTTAGAGCATTCACAGTGACTGCAAAATTCTGACACATTGTTAATTATAATGACATTATTTTACTGTGTTTTAGCTCTAACATTTTTAATGCGCAAAAATCGCTAGGTAGTAATGCTAAAACATCACTAACATCAACATTGCTTAAGATAATTAAATGTTGTTTAATCATAATATGTAAGTATTATGACTAAATAAGTATGACAAATTTCTCATTGAAATTCAAAGTGGTTGGTTGCTGAGACAACAGCAAAATACTCTGGGGAGGGTGTCGGGCAATCTTATTTTTATTTTTATTTCTGTTGTCCATTTTATTTTCGATGTGCAATAGCTGGTATTTTGCACCAAATTTCATGTCCTTTTACTCTATGTGAGTTTCAGAGGAACATCTATATGCGTCAGTTTGAAGACCCCTGAAGAAGGCCTTTTGGCCGAAACACGGACTGTGTAGGGTCCAAATAAAAACTTCTCTGGTGCTCTTACTATCTGTGGTTTCAGTCTGGTTTTTTTGTCTTCTTCCGCCTCTTTTGTTGTTTTGTACCTTTTTTTTTTTTGCCTCACCCTGTAGAATAGGCTTTCACGGTGTGACATTGGGTGCCCAAAAGGAGATACACACTCACAGAATTGCTCACTTAGAGGGGTCATTCTATATAGTGTGCCAACTGTAGGTGCACAAATGGGAGATATCGGTAGTTGAATGCCACTTTTGCAGAGGATGTTGGCATTCCCCTCTGCAAGTCCTTTATAAAATGCTGCTCTTGGTAAGCTAGTGGTCCAACTGACTCTTTCATGAGCTTGTTGCTTCAAATGTACTTGAAAATAATTTTATTATTAGTTTTTGCCTTTATGGCAAACTTCTTTTCAAATTCTCTGTTGGTCATCTGACTTGTCTATGCCTTTGTTCATCCTTATTTTCTTCATTTGGTTTTGGCCTTTTCTGCCTCACTTCACCTCATAAACCACACTGGCAGTTGTTTGGTATTCCTCTAACCTTGTTTAATGCATGGAATATATTTTATAAGGACTTTCAAAATAATGTTTTCAAATAATGTCCATGCCTCATGCAAACTTTTGACCCCATTAATTGTTCTTTTAGCTTTTTTCTAATTTTTTCATTTTAACATTTTTTTAAATTAAATGTTACTGCAGTAGTTTTTTTAAATTTAATTTAATTGCATTATAATCACTGTTTCTAAGTGGATCCATGTCCTTTGTCCTTGCATCAGATCCCCTATGTCACTGAGAAATATACTATGTTTCAAAAAAATCTATACAAAGCTTGTTTTCTGTATAACTTTGTCAAAACTTGACCAATTTCAATAAAATTTGGGATATATTATCCTGAATAAATTTGCAATAAGCCTACACTCACTCTGGCCACCTCACCTAAATGATATTGCCAACACCTAGATATTATCGTCATGATATGTGTAGATGCCATTTTGCTTGAAACAGGAAGATCTGATCCTTAGTAAAAATATGTATCTGGAGAAAGGTTATGGTTCTCATAGACTGATGCAAGAGTTTCCAGAAAGAGGTGGAAGATAGTTTTGAAGAAATTGCAAAAAAATGAGCTCACGTGATCTCTAGTCAGGAAGTCTCAGGCATCGGTGAGGTTCTCCCCCTTTGAATTGATATATGGGCGGCAGTCCAGGAACTTGCTGGATGTAGTTAAGGATGCCTGGGTGGGGAGGGACCAAGAGATAACATCAGTACTTGAATATGTTCAGGGGCTGAGGGAGAAATTAATACGAATCTGGGAGATGGCTAAGGACAACATAAGCCAGGCCCAACAAAAACAAAAGGGTTATTATGATAAGAAACATGGGAAAGGGAGTTTAAAACATGATATAAAGTACTAATACTCTCTCCCACCTCCACAAATACGTTACTGGCACAGTGGAAGGGCCCTTTTTCAATAATACAATGAGTAGGCCCCTGGAAATATGAGGTTAATCAGGGCCACGGCAAAACTCAGGTATACCATGTTAACCTATTAAAACCCTGGGTAGAGAGGGAAGGGTTAACAGTGGAAGTAGGGGAGGAGGAACATGAGGGTTTGGGATTGGATCCAGGGAAGGTGAGGGAGGAGCATCCGGTTAAGATCAGAGAATCACTGCAGCCATCACAGAAGGTGCAGTTGAAGGCTTTAGTTCACAGATTCCAGGATGTGTTTTCCCTGTTGTCGGGTCGTACTTAGGTTGAGACCCATCATATAATAACCCAACCTGGCAAGATAATAAGGCAGAAGCTGTATTACTTGCCCCAGGCCAAAAAGGAAGAAGTAGAGCTGGAGTACTAGAGATGTTACAATTGCAGATAATCGAAGAGCTCACCAGCAAGTGGGCTAGCCCCATTGTGTTAGTTCTCAAGCCTGATGGAAGTACCCAGTTCCTTGTTGGCTTTAGAGGAGTCAATAATGTGTCTTGCTTTGATGTTTACCCGATGCCATAGGCGCATGATCTGATAGAAGCTGGGGGGGGGGGGGCATTATTTATCAACTATAGATCTCATGAAGGGATACTGGCAAATCCTGGTGGAGGAAGAGTCACGGGAAAAGACCACTTTTATAACCCTTTGGACTCTATGGGGCCCCTGCTACATTTTAAAGAGTAATGAATCAAAGTCTTAAACCTCACCAGGTCTATGCTCGGGCCTATGTAGATGACATGGTGGTCTTCTCTACTACATGGGAGGAGCATCTAGCACAATTAGGGACAGTCTATGAGGCTCTTAGTGGGCTGGACTTATGACTAACCTAAAACAATGTGCCCTGGGGCAGAAGCAGAGTTAGCTGTGGACTTAACAGCTATGTTGCAAAATTCACAGCCCAATAAACTGAAGTGGGATATGGTGGTGGTCCAGGCCTTTGCCCGCTTAAAAGAAGCCTTGTGTAAGGACCCCATCCTCCAGAATGTGGATTTTAGTTAGGAATTTATTTTACAAACAGACGCCTCTGGGTTGGGTTTAGGGGCTGTGTTAAGCCAAAAGATAGGGGAAGATGAGCACCCCGTGTTGTGTCTTAGTAGAATTAAGTTAACAGAAGCAGAGCAATGCTATACCATGGCAGAGAAGGAATGTTTGGTTGTAAAGTGGGCAATAGAGTCTTTTGGGGATGCATTTCATTCTGGTTACTGACCATGCCCCTTCAAAATAGCTAGGCCAAATTAAGAATAATAATGCCTGACTCACCTAGTGGCTTTTCAAGCATTTGATTTCTCTGTGGAACTCAATGGAATTGGGTTGACTAGGAGAGTGGGAGCTGGGAAGACACAGTAACCACCTAAAAATGGGGAGGTATGTGAAGGAGATATATGCGCTACAACCAGGAAAGAAGTCCCCTAGAATAGAAACAGTGTTACCAACTGCATACAAGAAGACAGTTTGGGTATAGTCCATGCTTCCTTAGTTAGAGGGAACACCTGGGACCCCTGCTTGGGATGGTAGTAGTCCAGGAAAGAAGACTATATGGAACATGGCAAGGGAGGACTAACCCACTCCAGAGAGGGAAAGGCAGACATTTTGATAGTTGCAAGAGAACTGAGAAAAAGGAGAAACAAGGGAGACTGAACTGAATGTCAAATAGCATACAATTTGCATAAGTGGAGTACTGGGAGTTTGGGGAACTTCACCCTGAGTGAGTAGAGGATCCACAAAGAGAACCTGGCAGTAGAAGAGCACAGGTAGGGTAGAGATTGGTGGCATCCTTTTGGGAGTGGACAAGTGTTTTGTTGTGAACAGGGGAGGGGGGGGGAGGGTTAAACTAAGAATTTCTACAGCTATCCTTTCCTGTGTCTTGTCTTGTTTTGGCTGGCAATTGGAATACAAACTCAGCCTACACTTTCATGGTAGACAGTGAATGGACTACAGATTTAGTCTTTATCTTTATGTAATCAATATGGTTACACTATTCCATGCATTTTGGATTCTACTACCTCTCCTGGAAGGGTATTCTAGGCATCTACTAACTCTTTCTGTGAAGAAGTATTTCATAACTCTATTCATGTTCTCTAGTTCTCCTGCTCCTATGTCTCTGGAAGAGGTTTGTTTGTATATTAACATGTTTCAAGTACTTAAATGTCTGTATCATATCACCTGTCGCTCTCCTTTTCCCTAGTGTATATACATTCAAACCTCCTGTTTCTTACCATCACTGCAGGTTTCCACCAGTGTTGGCTTCCATCCTCCTGCAGCAGTTCCACAGGGACCAGCACATTCAGACTCAGCCTTTACCATAGCTGCGAAATAACAAGAAATCATGCACTGTGCTTAAACCCCCTATTCCTACAAACTTGCGCAGAAAGTTGCTCATGCAAGTTATAGAATTATATTGCCAATTATGTGTGTAACTTAATTGTTTAAAGTAGCTGCTAATTGCCATTAACAGCCAATGATTGGCTATAATTGATGTTAATTGGTGCTAATGGACACTCATTTGCAGTTACTTAGTATTGTACAAATTGAGCATGCAAAATTTATAGCATGTAACTGCAGAGAGCGCATGGACCTGGGAGGGGAAAGGGTTGGGGGTGGGGGGGGGGTCAGGGGTGTGGCTGGCACTTATACATGCAGGTTAAACTATACACTCATTTTTGCACCTAACTGATGAACCGATGCTCAAAATGTAACGCTGGCGCTACAGGCTATTAGTGCCGGACTAGCACCCGCATTAGTGAGCATAGAATGCTCAGAGGCTCTAGCATGGCAGAAAATGAGAGCACTACTATTACTACTACTACTACTACTTAACATTTCTAGAGCGCTACTAGGGTTACGCAGCGCTGTACAAATTAACAAAGAAGGACGGTCCCTGCTCAAAGGAGCTTACAATCTAAAGGACGAAATGTCAAGTTGGGGTAGTCTAGATTTCCTGAGTAGAGGTGTAGTGGTTAGGTGCCAAAGGCGACATTGAAGAGGTGGGCTTTGAGCAATGATTTGAAGATGGGTAGGGAGGGGGCCTGGCATATGGGCTCAGGGAGTTTGTTCCAAGCATGGGGTGAGGCGAGGCAGAAAGGGCGGAGCCTGTAGTTGGTGTTGGTGGAGAAGGGTAATGAAAGGAGGGATTTGTCTTGAGAGCGGAGGTTACGGGTAGGGACGTAAGGGGAGATGAGGGTAGAGAGGTAAGGAGGGGCTGCAGATCGAGTGCATTTGTAGGTTAGTAGGAGAAGCTTGAACTGTATGCAGTATCTGATCGGAAGCCAGTGAAGTGACTTGAGGAGAGGGGTGATATGAGTATATCGGTTTAGGCAGAAGACGTGCAGCAGAGAGGAAGGGGTGAATTTTGCTAATGTTATAGAGGAAGAAGCGACAGGTCTTGGCTATCTGCTGGATATGCGCAGAGAAGGAGAGGGAGGAGTCGAAGATGACACCGAGGTTGCGGGCAGATGAGACGGGGACGATGAGGGTGTTATCAACTGAAATAGAGAGTGAAGGGAGAGGAGAAGTGGGCTTGGGTGGGAAGACAATAAGTTTGGTCTTGGCCATGTTCAGTTTCAGGTGGCAGTTGGACATCCAGGCAGCGATGTCGGATAAGCAGGCCGATACTTTAGCCTGGGTTTCCGCAGTGATGTCTGGTGTGGAGAGATAAAGCTGGGTGTCGTCAGCATAAAGATGATAGTGGAAACCATGAGATGAGATCAGGGAGCCCAGGGAAGAGGTGTAGATTGAAAAAAGAAGGGGTCCAAGGACAGATCCCTGAGGAATTCCAACAGAGAGCGGGATAGGGGTGGAGGACGAACCATGAGAGTGTACTCTGAAGGTACGATGGGAGAGATAAGAGGAGAACCATGAGAGGACAGTGTGTCAAGAAGTAGGTTGTGATTGACAGTGTCAAAAGCGGTGGATAGGTCGAGGAGGATGAGGATGGAGTAGTGACCTTTGGATTTGGCGAGGAACAGGTCATTGCAGACTTTAGATAGTGTCGTTTCTGTCGAGTGTAGGGGGTGAAAGCCTGATTGAACCAGATCGAGGATGGCATGAGAGGAGAGAAAATCAAGGCAGCGGCTGTGAACGGCGCGTTCAAGTATCTTGGAGAGGAAGGGTAGGAGGGAAATGGGGCGGTAGTTGGAGGGACAGGTAGGGTCAAGTGATGGTTTTTTGAGGAGTGGTGTGACCACAGCATGCTTGAAGGTGTCAGGGACAGTTGCAGTAGGAGAGGGAGAGGTTGAGGATATGACAGATGGGGGGGGGGGGGGGGTGATAGTAGGAGAGATGGTGTTAAGTAAGTTGGTGGCGATGGGGTCTGAGGAACAGGTGGTGGATTTCGAGGAGGAGAGGAGATGGGCAGTTTCCTCTTCGGTGATATGAGGAAAAGAGGAGAAGGAGGCCTGGGTTGGTTGGTTGAGAGAGTGGGTTAAAGGATGAAGAGAAGGAGAAGGTTTGGTGGTGAATTCGAGGTTGATCTTCTGGACCTAGCATGGCAGAAAATGAAAGCACCAAAGATTAGCGCAAATAGCATGCTAATGTAGTCAAATGGCTGTTAACGAGGTCATTTCCTGTTTCCTCCCAATTCTCAGAGAACAGCGCACGAAACAGAGCCGTCCTTACCGCTGAAAACCTAACGCCAGCTCAGAGCAGGCGTTAGGGTGTTTGAAGAGAGGATTTCTCATGATTCTTTCTTTAAAATCTGTCAATTTTTTTTTTTTAATTTGGAAGTCCCTAAGTGCTGGTAGTGAGAGATGAAAGTATGCAAGTCAGAGCAAGCCTGTTTCCTGTGCTTAACTATACGCCTTCCAAGTTTTTTTTCTTTTTTAATTGAAATGCTTATATTTAAAGATGCAGAAAACAGGCGCCATCGTGTGCTTTACTTTTGGGTTTGCCTGGCGCATGCGCACAAGAGCTGAGCTTACCGTAAACGTCTTCTGTGCATGCAACAAGCACATTCCCCCTTGCTTTTGCTTTTACAGCGTGCATATAATTTGAATACCATTTCCTTTGAGCATTGGTGAGCTAATTTTCTACGCTGTTCCGGCAGTATGGGTTCTGTGCGGTTGACTTTACCGCGGGAATTCTGAGCATTGGCTCCTGACAGCAGTTAGGTGCAGCCATCGACCTAGTGTAAGTGCTCACGCCGAGTTAGGTGTGTAACTGTGACCTTAGTCTAGTAATGGCAACAACCTGTGTGATTTCCAATATAGGATTTGCACTTAGCATGAGTCATCCCAGCATCTAACTTTAGGAAACTTATTGAAAATTACCCCCACAGTTTATCTGTACATTAGAGGCAGAGAAAGCTTCTCTCTCACTGATACACCATTTCCAGTAGAAGAGCCTAGTCTACGTACGGATTGATGGGCATTTGTCACCCTGGATTCCTCAGCATTATGTATTATTTTTTCAAGTATCTTTATACATCCTACAGTCTAGGTGCAATTGATTGTTTGTTCAGTTGCGTGTGTGATCTGTGTCCATCCATGTGATAGAATATGCTGTGTGGCTGTCTCTGAGAGATGTCTGAGTGAATCCATGTCTGCATTTCTGTGTCTGCAGCAGCTTACAGAAACATGCGTGGACTCTCCACGGCCTTGGCATGAACAGTACTGCTCTTCACACATGGGCCGTGTTTTTCTCCTCACCCTCATGCGGTGCTCCAGGCCGAGATGCACCTCTCGGCCTTGTACCACACTGCCAGCTCTTGCAGCCTCCAAGATGGGCCTTACAGCAGACAGCTGTGACTGATGACACGCATTAAACAGTTAATCCTTCTGATTGAATGTTTGCTTCCTCCAAATTGAAACATTAAACAACATCGCAGAAAGAGGAGCCCGGGACAAATCAGTCATGAAGGATTCATTTTCTGGCGAATAATGTATCTCATGAGCTCGGAATATATAAACATGGGAGTGTGGAAACCCCTCTCCCTCTCTCTTCAGTGCAGCTGGGGGCTCCCATCTCCGCCCCCACCAATCCAGTCTGTCGGCCTGCAGGATGGGTCCACACTGGATAATCTCCCAGGGGCTCCTGAGCTCAGCCTGCTGTGTGTTTGTGTGAAAGGGTTGGGGGGGGGGGGGTGTCTTTGTATATCTCTGTCTTTGTGTAAATTGAGGATAAAGGAGAATGGATGGAGATATTCTTCAAAGACTGTGCTACCACATGATGAGGGGATGGAGGGCTAGAGTTGGTGGGAGACACATCGTAAACTCTTCTCCGATCAGAAATCTGTGGGGATTTCTAGGATTCCTTTGCTAAAGCTGACAGTTTCACTCTTGTTTGACACTGCAGAACTAACTTGGCAGATGAAGACTCAGAAGTGTTCTTTCTTCCACGTGTATTTTCCATGTGGGAAGCTAAACCCTAGGCTGGAGGCTGGAGCACTGACTGCTAGGGTTATGAAAAAACATCTGCCTCTGGTGCCTTTTGCGGTCCAGATACTCATATTGATCCACCTACTTCAGGGTGCTCTGATTTTCATAGAATTTGTATTTTAGTGAGGTGGCCATGTGTTGTCAGAGATCCTTCCCTTCTTCCCCCCCCCCCCCTCCCCAAACACACACTCATTTCATTTCTGACCCAGGCCAGATTCTCTCTCAGTCCCCTGACTTCCTGCTTTCTCACATTTTCTCTACCGTCATTTTCAATCTTTCTTTCTCTCCATCTTAGTTACTGTCTCTGTTTCCCTTTGTCACCTCACTTTTGCCATCAGACTCCTGCAGTCTATAGCTCCCTCTGTCTCCCCCTGTAGTTTTTCTATTTTTCTCTGATCTCTCTCTCTGCAGCCTCTGGTTATCTGCTCCAGTTCCCTCTCTCTTTCCTGTAGCCTCTCTCTCTTTCTCTGATCTCTCCTTGTAGCCTCTGGTTATCTGGTCTAGCTCCCAATCTCTCCCCCGTAGCCCCTCTCTCTTTCTCTGATCTCTTTCCCTATTGCCTTTGGTTATCTGCTCTCTCTTTCCTTACAGTCTTGCTTCCCCCCCCCCCCCCTTCTTTGTCCTTGATTTCTTTTCCTGTAGTCTCTAATTTCTGGTCTCTCCCTCCTCTCCTGTAGTCCCTGGTCCTCTGCTCTCTCTGTCTCTCTCTAGTCCCTGGTTGTCCTTTTCTCTCTCAGCCTCCCTCTCTCTCACTCTCATAATCCCTGACTCTTTTCTTCTCTCTCAGCCCTGCATCCATCTACCTCTCTCTCTCTCTCTCTCATAGTCCCTGACTCTTCTCTCTCAGTCCTGCATCTATCCACCTCTCTCTATATATCTCTCTCCCTCCAACTGTTTGTTCCTTTTCTCTTCTTCTCAACCTGCAGTCTCTGGTTCCCCTCACCCTGGCCACCGCTGCTTCTTTTTCTGCAATCTCTTCTCTCTTTCTCTGCAGTCTCTAGTTCCCCCTCACCTTCATCCTCACCACCTCTCTCCCTAGAGTCTCTGATTCTCTGTTCTTAGTCAGATTCAGGACATTGTATTGGAATTACAATTTATTGATTTGTGTGTGTGTGTGGTTGGGGGGGGGGGGTGCAGATGCAAACTTTGCAGGTACTTTACCTCAAAGAATTTAACCATGATCAAAACAAAAGAGAGAGGTATTGGGCAAGTTTTGGTTCATAGCTCAACAAAAGCTGCATTCTGGGACAGAGGGCTACTTCCTTTTCCCCAGAGGAGCTCACCATGTAAGTTTTCATACCTGTGACTTGCCCGGGTCACAGGAATCATCAGTGAGATTTGAACCCTGGCTCCCATGTATGCTCTGGCCATACATAAGCTACTATAGTGAAAGGCATGGTGAAGTAAAGAGAAATCTGACCCAGCAGTCTGTGGTTTTGTCTTAATTTCCCAGTAGTCCCTCGGTCTTCAGCCCCATGGCCACCATCAGGTCAGGTTTTCAGGATATGCCTAATGAATATTTGTGAGCCTGATTTGCATGCAAATCTCTCTCATGCATATTTATAAGAGATACCTTGAAAACCTGGACCACTGGGAGTGAAGACCAAGACCCTAAGTCAGTGCTTCTCAACTCAGTCCTTGGGACACACCCAGCCAGTCAGGTTTTTAGGATATCCACAATGAATATGCATGAATAGATTTGCATACCAAATCTATCTCATGCATTTTCATTGTGGCTATTCTGAAAACACAACTGGTTTGGTGTGCCCTAAGGACTGGATTGAGAACCACTACCCTAAATGCTGCAGAGCTGCCAAGTTCTACAGCTCCAGGAGGGAAATTTTAGGCCAGTCCAGGATTTCTGACGACCCCATCTTGATACATTGAGTTCAATGAATAGAATCAGGAACTACAAATCCCACACTGCTTTGAAATATAAGTTTAAAATGAAGACTGGAACTGGGTCACTTGGCAGCTCTGACGTCAGTACTCTGCTACTGCCACCTGGATCAGGGTTTCTCAACACAGACATCAGGACATACTGACCAATCAGATTTGCAGGATGCCCACAATGACTATGTATGAAGTAAATTTGCACGCACTGCCTCCATTTTATGTAAATCTATCTCATGCATATTCTTTTTGGATATCATGAAGAAAAACAGGCTGACCTGGTGTGTCCCAGGGACCTGGGTTAAGAACTCCTGGTCTGAATCAGGTGTCTAGAACCCCAGGTCCAGTCGGAGGTGGGGAAGGGTTGCTTGCCTGCCTTCACTTTTTCAGTTATTTTGTCAAGCACCTTGTTTTCCACATTAATTTCATGACCAGGTGGGAAGCATCACCACAGTGGGAGCATTTAGTAGTAGAAGAAACAATTGAACTTTTGTTGAGCTAAGCTTCCCAGCACAAACATATCTCCTCAAAGTTTGTTTCTGCCCTGGGTCACCCAGCGGGTGGGGACCCAGCTGCTTGTTCTCTACTTAAGTGCCACAAGGTGCAAAGTGAAGACTTTCTCTCTCCTCGTCTGTCTGTCTCTCTCCTTCTGTCTCTTTTTTTCCCTGCCCCAGCAGGGAATGTTGAAGAAGGAGCCAAGATATTGTTTCAGCAGCTGGTGAGGGAACCACAGGGCAAAGGCAGGCAGGGGTGAGCAGATCTGGTGTGATCATGGTCCCTGCCCTTCCTTCAACCCCTCCTTCCTGGCACAGGGGGCAGAGGGATAATGGCTAGTAGGGGGCTGTGAGAAATGATAGTGTTAATTTTGGGGTGTCTTTATCAGTATGCAAGGGACACCTACCTATTTAATCTTTCTCTCTCTCTCTCTGCTTATCTGTCTATGCTACAATCTTTCTGTGTAGTTACAAGAAAAATACATACTATAAATATATATTTGTAAGTAAATACCTCATAGATCTCATTCATCTCCCATGTCAAGCATCTGACACCGCTTTCAGCCAGATTTTAAATGCATTGGTGTGCTAGCTGGAGGCAGTTTATTGGAAACTGGTTGACAGACTCTTATACATGTACATAACAGTAAATCTCAGAGCTACCAAGTTACCCATTCCAGAAGGGAGACTTTTTAAACCTACATCCCAAAGTAGTATAGTATTTGTAGTCCATGAGTCTATCCATTGAAATCAGTGCTGCAAGGCTCATAATGCACCAGGATGAGGCTGACAGAAATCCAGAACCGACCAAAATGTCTCCCTTCTGGAATGGGTAACTTGGCAGCTCTGAAATCTCTGCATACTGAGTGCTGTTGGGCAGGGCTGAATGAAATCTGTACTGGGTACAAGGCAAATATATACATATGGACCCCCATTCACTTGTTACATCTCCTCCTTGGGAATCTTAATTCATAATCGTTTGCTTCTTACCGGTCCCCCCCTCCCCCCCATCTTCCAGATCACCTCTCCTGAAATGACTTGGTGGAAATTGCAGAGACTGGTTCTGTGTGTGACTGCTGCTGCAGGTTACCAGTAATATTCCTTCTAATTTTGCTAGAAAATGTGCCCAACAGTAGGGCACACACATGCATTATTTTGTGTTACCCTCACCCCCACCCTGAGCAATCTCTGCCATAATACCACTATCTACAGCCCACCACCAGAGACCCAAGCTCTGTCTTTCCTCAGCTTCCACCTCTTCTCCCTCTTCCCCAGGGTTTTTCCACATCTTTTACCTCATCTCCTCCTTCACTCCTTGATCTTCACCTCTTCTTTTCTCCCCATCCCTTCTTCTTCCTAAATCTCCATATCACATCTCATTTATATCACACCCCTTTTTCATTTTCTCCTTCCCCCTCAGCATCTCCATCCCCCTCCTCCAGCATCTTCTCCCCTTCCTCCTTTCCTCCACATCCTCTCCCTGCTTCTTGGTGACTTCCCTATCACCTGCTCTGAGCGTCCTGCTTCCTTCTCCCTTCCCCTCCCCTTCCCTTCCCTTCCCACATTTGCCCCATGGCTCCTTATGCCTCTTTCAGCATCTACCCCCACCTCTTCCTGTTCTCTCAGTATTTTCCTTGTATTGTTTCTTACCCCTCCTTCAGTGTCACCGACCCCCCCCCCCCAGCTTCAATTACTTCTACCTCCTTGTTTTCATGTGCTTCAGTCCTTGTACTCACAACTAGCAGCCATGTGTAAAACCATCTCTTGCAGCTTGCCCACGCTGCTTTAGTGAAATGAGAGGGAAAGAGGAGGAATAGAGAGAGGCCTGTGCAAGAGGAGAGGCTGAGGGAGTAGAGTTAGGCAGGCAGTAAGAGAATATGTGGAGTCAGGGGGTGTAGGGTGGACTGGGTTTGTGAGCGAGGAAGAAGGGAGCGGAGCATGTCTACTGCCAGGGATGCAGACCATTGGCAGATTACTGGGGTTTATATTGCTGATTTAAAGGCTCTGTCAGCCACTTCTCTCCAGGACTGGCCCTGGCACTAGGAAGGCCAAATGTCCACCTAGGGCAGCAGAATTTGGAGGGGTAGTAGCATGGTGCAAGCAGGACAGCAGTGATGGCCTTTAAGTACCCACACACACTCAAAGCTAGCCATGACCTACCCCCTTTGACAGGACATTTGAAATGGAGGGGGCAAGATGCTACAGGCCTGGACAGCAAAGGAACTCAAAGGCTTTGCATTGCATTTCCTGTTCCTTCTTGAGTACTGAGGATGGAGAAAGGGTGCCGATGATGGTGGCAGGAAGGGGGAAGAAATGCTGGACCTGGTTCAGGGGTGGAAGGGAAGGAGAGGTGCTAGACACTTTGGGGGCTGGGTAGGAAAGGAAAGGTGCTAGATACTGGGGGAGGGGGGGATAGAGAAGGAGAGATACTGGACTGGGGACTAGAGAACAGATCCTAGACATGACGACAGGGAAGGAGAGAGTTTAGATACCTGGAGTTGGGGAGCTGGGGGGGTGGGGGTGAAGGAGAGATGCTGCACTGGGTGAATAGGGAAGGAGAGATTCTAGACACATGGAGTTATTAAGGAAGGGGAGATGCTAAAGAGGGAATGAGAGATTCTGGACTATGGGAAAGGCACATGGTTGAATGTTTGCCTATGGCATTAAATACCCATGGACTGGTGCTGCTTCTCTTTCTTAATTAAAACCATTGCTTGGGACCCCAGGTACCCCACATCCATCAGAAATTTGCCATTGATTTTGAGCCTTAGGCATATGGTTAGTTTGACTTCACGTTAATCCTACCTTGTTGTCAAGTAATTCTAAACCTTTATGAACAGTTTTTAATAGCCAGCTGGCTCTTTACCAATCACTTATACTCCATAGTCTACCAAGTTCTTTCTCTTCCCAGCTGGGAAGTGCTCATTTGCTGGTCATTTAGTTAGTTAGTTAGTTAGTTAGTTAGTTAGTTAGTTACAGAGACTTGATATACCGCAAAGGACCAAAATGGCTGCAATTCTGGGAAAGGGAAGATGAGTCATGACCCTGAAATCAGCTGTATGGAAAGAATCCTTCATGAGTGACTGTGGGATTGGGGCTGATAATTATTTTAGGGATGGTGGGTAGGCTGCATGCTGTATGATCGGTGGAGGAGTAGTCTAGTGGTTACAGCAGCAGTCTGACAACCGGGGTGCCTGGTTCAAATTCCAACTGCAGCTCCTTGTGATCTTGGGAAGTCACTTAACCCTCCATTGCCTCAGGTAGAAACTTTGGGACCCTTTACTGAAGGGTGTTAAGCTCGAACATGTGCAAAATGTGTTAAAGCAGTTTGTTGTAATTTCCCTTTTTCCATTTACTGTGTATTTTTTAAAAGTAGTTTTGGGAGAGGCTGTATCATTTTATTTATTTATTTAGATTTTTGCTCACACCTTTTTCAGTAGTAGCTCAAGGTGAGTTACATTCAGGTACTCTGGATATTGCTCTGTCCCAGGAGGGCTCACAATCTAAGTTTGTACCTGAGGCAATGGAGGGTTAAGTGACTTGCCCAAGATCACAAGAAGCAGCAGTGGGATTTGAACTGGCCACCTCTGGATTGTAAGACCAGTGCTCTAACCACTAGGTCACACCTCCACTCATGGGCGGAGAATGAGCAGATCAGCCCATGCTAACTGGATAACAAAGACTCCCCCCCACCCCCCGTTTATTAAGCCGCTCTAACGGCTGCTGTGTGGCTGCCGCGTTACAGTACCAACACAGCCCATTCAAAGTGAATGGGCTGTGTTGGCATTAGCATACAGCTTAGTAAATAGGGGGGGGGGGGGGGTTAATGAGATAACACTAAGCACTTCCTGAATAGGAAATGGTAGGTTCTCCTGCTTGGAGGTCCCATGTGGCAATGCATAAATTAAAGCAAAATCTGTGTAATAAATATTGCTGCATTAAATCTGGGCAGAAACTCCCTGGAGGGTGTGAATGACATGAGGAAGGACCTAGCAAAGCTAGTGGAATGGACGGATATTTGGCAACTAAGGTTTAATCCCAAAAAATGCAGGGCCATGCATTTGGGTCACAAAAATCCGAGGGGGTGAAGTGCTTCAGTGTGCGAAGGAAGAGCAGGACTTGGGGGTGATTGTGTCTGATGACCTTAAAGCTTTCAAACAGGTAGAAAAAGCGACGACCAAAGCCAGAAGGATGCTTGGGTGCATAAAGAGAGGCATGACCAGTAGGAAAAAGGAGGTGATAGTGCCATTGTATAAGTCTCAGTTGAGGCCTCATTTGGAGTACTGCGTGCAGTTCTGGAGACCGCACCTATGGAAAGATATAAACAGGATGGAGTCGGTCCAGAGGGTGGCTACGAAATTAGTAAGTGGTCTTGAATGCAAAAATTATAGGGACAGGCTTAAGAACCTCAACATGTATACGCTGGAAGAGAGGAGGGAGAGAGGAGACATGATAGAAACGTTTAAATATCTCAAGGGCATTTATGTACAGGAAGAGAGCCTTTTTCAAATGAAGGAAAGCTCTGGAATGAGGGGGCATATGACAAAGTTAAGAGGGAATAGGCTTAGGAGTAACCTAAGGAAGTACTATTTCACAGAAGGGTGGTGGAGGCGTGGAATGGCCTCCCGGTGGAGGTGGTGGAGTCGAGGACTGTTCCAGAATTTAAAAAGGCTTGGGATAAACATGTGGGATCGCTTAGGAACAGGAAGAATTAGGGGTTACAGAGGATGGGCAGACTGGATGGGTCATATGGCCTTTTTCTGCCATCATGTTTCTATGTTTCTATCTTTAAGCCCAAATTTGAACATATGTTAGCAAAAGGGCCCTTTAGATTGTAAACCCTGTGGAAATACCTACCATGCCTGAATGTAACTCACCTTGAGCTACTACTGAAAATGATGTGAGCCAAATAAATAAATGGTGCTAGGGGACGGGTTGCTTTATTGTTATTGGTGGTTGGGAGGCGGGGCTAGTGCTGGGCAGACATATACGGTCTGTGCTGGGGCTGGTGGTTGGGAGGCGGGACTAGTGCTGGGCAGACTTATACGGTCTGTGCTGGGGCTGGTGGTTGGGAGGCGGGGATAGTGCCGGGCAGACTTATACGGTCTGTGCCAGAGCCGGTGGTGGGAGGCAGGGATAGTGCTGGGCAGACTTATACGGTCTGTGCCAGAGCTGGTGGTTGGGAGGCGGAGTTGGTGGTTGGGAGGCGGGGATAGGGCTGGCCAGATTTATACGGTCTGTGCACTGAAGAGGACAGTACAAATAAAAAAGTAGCACATATGAATTTATCTTCTTGGGCAGACTGGATGGACCGTGCAGGGCTTTTTCTGCCGTCATCTACTATGTTACTATGATTTGTAAATTAAAGTGTTATTATCTTGTAACCCATTTTATCCTTCAGTGGGAGCAGGGACTAGGATTAGGATTCTATGGTGTAAACTTTTACTTTTTTTACTTGTGTATTTTTTATGCTATGTTCACATTGTATTTCCTGTTCAGGCCTTATCCCTGGGCGAAGGGGGAAGATGGGATATCAATATTAGAACAGAATAGTCAAATGCTGCAAATGCATCCACAGAGTGTGAGCTCATGTGTAACTTTTCCATTGTCAGCAAGAACTCGTTGTGGTGAAATCGTGGAACGGCCTCCTGGTGCAGATGGTGGGGATGAAGCTTGTATCTGAATTCAAGAAAGCTTGAGACAAGTAGATAGGATCTCTAAGGGAGAGAAAGGGATAGGAGATGGTATGGATGGGCAGATTGAGTAAGCCGTATGGTCTTTATCTGCCATCATTTTCTATGCTTCTCTGTTTCAAAGTAGCAGCCTACGGGAGATATATTTTGCATTCACTCCACAAACAATTTTATTTGTAACAGAATAAGTTATAAATACACAACAGATAACTGCAGGCTGTGTTCTTCTCTCCTCCTTACACTGCCACCTTCCCTCTTCCTCCCTCCCTCCTTCCTTCCTCTCTTGCTCTCTTTCCTTCCCTTCTCTTCCACCCTGTTTTCTATTCGTTCATTTTACCCTTTCCTACCTTGCACTCTTTCCTCTTGCACTATCCCTCTCCCTTCCGTGCCTCCTCCTTGTAATCTCTCTGCCTCCCTACCTCTTCCCCTTTTCACTCTTCCCTTCCCCACCATTCCCTTTCATATCCTCCCTTTCCTCCTCCTCTTCTCCTTCTCCCATCCTTCCATGCCCTTTCCCCTAACATCCCTTTAGAATCTCTCCCCCCTCCCACTTCCCTCCTCTCCCTCCCCACCTTGGCTCTTCTGCTCCCTTTTTCCTTTCTGCAGATACAACTCTTTCTGTGCTGGCAGAGTTCAGGATCCTGTTGGCACGGTGCTGCTTTCTTCATGTCATTTCCACTTCCCCTCTTCAGATGGCAGGGCCTGACCTCCCCACTACCCATAACTTCTCCATCGCCTTCTTGCCAGCTCTTTGCTCCTTAGGGTATACATCCACAAACAGATTTATATGGACAGACAGACAAATGAACAGACCCTTCCCAATAGGTGCTATCAATTAAGCCCTTGGTATTCATTCTCAGTCCTCAAGGGCTGCCAATGGGTCAGGTTTTCAGGATATCTCTAATGAATATGTATGAGAGGGATTTGCATTCCTACTACTTCCATTGTATTCAAATTACCTGTTGGTGGTTCTCGATAACTGGGAGTGAATACCAAGGGCTTAAGCAAAATATCCCTTAAAAAAGAGAAATAATAATACATGTGTGATCCCCCCTCATGCCTCTTTCTGCATCTGTGTCCTTCTCCTTTTACCCACCCTTAACGCAGTGGCGTAGCCACAGATGGGCCTGGGTGGGCCAGGGCCCACCCACTTAAGGCTCAGGCCCACCCAACAGTAGCACATGTTTAGCAGTAGCTGGTGGGGGATCCCAAGCTGTGCCAGCTGAAGACTTCCCCCTGATGGTAATGAAAATGCTGCTCTCCACGATACTGGCACCTGTGAATACTCAGTTTTCAGCGCATGCCTGCTGTAGACTACCAAGGTGGAGAGAAGCATTTTCCCAACAGCTGAGATATTTTTTTTGGTGGTGGTGGTGGTGGTGGGGGAGGGGGGGGGGGAGAACATTTGGTGCCCACCCGCTTCTTGCCTAGGCCCACCCAAAATCTGTTGTCTGGCTACGCCCCTGCCTTAACGTCATTCCTTTCTCCATATTATTTTCCTTTTGCTGTCTTCTTTTTCTCATCCTTTCTAGAAAGATTACATGACAGATATTTTAAACCTGAGCTGGCATCCTGGACAGACTGCCCATTTCTGAAATGCGCCAGTGATGTGTGGCAGTATGTATCTGATAATATTGCAGCCATCCACAAATGTGTGACTCACCAAACCCAAGAAGTGGCTGCTGAGGGTCCTTGCTGTCCCAGTACAGAGAAGTGTTAAGGGAAACAGCTGGGGGAGCTGTTTCCCTTAACACTTGGCGCTGGGAATCCTCACCCTTTCCAACCCCCTCTTTCAACCTATTTGTCCCGTTCCCAAATAACACAATTCACAGTGAATGTGGCAATAGCATAGGCCACAGCTTTGTTTAATAGATATAACAATTTAACATACAACAGTGTAAAACAACCATCACCCAAGCTCAACGTAATTCCATATGTCCCACTGTTTTGACATTCTGCGCCCTGCTATAGCAGTTAGGGCATGAGTAAGGCATGGTCCTCCATGTCCTACCTATTCCAGGTCACCTGACCCACCAGCTCCTCGAGCTTCAGTTACACGCTCATCAACTGATGAACTGCATCTGTAGCTTGAGTGTCGTCGTCCCCCACACACATCTTGCTGTGACAACCAGCGAAGACACCACTCCCAGAGATGAACATTCAAAGGAAAAAAGGGGACGATGGGTGGGTGAATCTGACTCCAAGGAGCAGGAAAGACTGTGCTGCTTGGAGACGGATCTCTTAAATATCCTTCCTTGCAGCCCCCCTCCCCCCAAGACCCCTTTCCCAATCCACAAGCTGGAAACCGGTGGGAAAGCAAATTTTAAAAGTAAATTCCCCTACCAAATTGCTTTTGCCACTCCCAACTCACCTCCCTTCCCCCCTCCCATATCCAGGACCTCTTCTTCCCTGTCACCATAAAATAATTTCCGGCCATGAGTGGTGGCCAAGCCCAGGGTTAGCTTCGCCCTGCAATACTAGCTCTTGGGCTCCCATTTCTGAAAGTTTTGTTCCACCAAACTTACCTTTATTTCAAGCTCTGTTTTTATCTTTGGTATTCTGTTTAATAAACAAGATTGGAGAAGTAGCCTCACAGACTACACAACATTTCCAAAGACATTCTTTACCTCCAGTACTCATCCCCACTTTCTCATCACTCAATTTACTTCCATCCTCCCTCTGCTTTCTCTGTTTCTTCTTACACTGTCAGGATCTGGAAACCCCTGCCTGTTTCTCCCCTCTGCTAAACCAATCCACCTGTTAAAGAAATCATATTCATCTCTCACACCTCTAATTCCTCAAACTTCATCCACAAGTTTCTGCACTGACACTAGGTCACAGATACAGACAGATGGACAGAGGAACATGACCTGTCATAGTAACATAGTAGATGATGGCAGGTAAAGACCTGTATGGTCTATCCAGTCTGCCCAACAAGATAAACTCATTACATATGGTACAATGTGATACTTCATATTAATACCTGATCTTGATTTGTTCTTGACATTTTCAGGGCACAGACCATAGAAGTCTGCCTGGCACTGTCCTTGTCGTAAATTTCTGAAGTTGTCAAAGCCCCTGAAAAGCTCCACTGTTGCCCATCCTAGTCTATTCAGCCACAATCATGGCACAGACATTAGAAGTCTTGCCCAGCACTGCCTTCTTGTCTCTGGAAAATGTTTGTCTGTTGATTTATACCTTTCAAATATTTGAACGTCTATATCATATCGCCCCTTTTACTCCTTTCCTCCAGGGTATACATGTTCAGGTCAGCAAGTCTCTCCTCATACATCTTGCTATGCAAACCCCATACCATTTTTGTTGCTTTTCGCTGAACCATTAGTAAGGTGTTCATCTTGTTAAATAATTCCTAAATATTTTGTTATGTTATGTGTTTACATACTGTCTAACCCAAAACAAATCTCAAAAGATGAGAATAAACCAATGAATAAAAGATGAATGTCATGTAGTTGGGCCTGAGTAGTGGACAAGAAAGACAAAATTGTGTCAATCAGCTGATCTATCGGGCCCTATTGCCTGTTGACCTAATATTTTAGGAGACACAGGACTTCCTCAAAATGAGGACAGCAATAGGGCCTGAGGTATACTCACCGATACTAGGGTTAGTGAAGGTCAAAGTTTCAAAGCAGCATTTTTCAACTCTTCAGATGTGCTGCAGGAGTTGTGCCAGCTTAATTTGTACCAGATTGGAGTAAGTTTTCTTGTCTCTAGTGGTCGGTGGCAGGGAGCAGCGATTAATACAGACTGCTTGCACCAACCCCGGAGCTTTCTCTCTGATGTAACTTCTTGCTTCCACATAGGCAGGAAGCACCAGAGAGAAGGTGTTAGGGTTGGCGCGAGCAGGCTGTATGAACTGCTGTCCCTGACCACTAGAGACAAGAAAACTTTTTAAGGTACATCAGGGGGTGGGGGGTGGAGGGAGGTCAAGAGAGACAAGGGTCGCCAGCTGGAGAGGAGACAGGAGGGAGAGATGCTTAAATGTTTTTGTGGGCATAAGGGAAAGAGAAGGTAAATGCTGGACTATGTGTGGGGGTGGGGGGGAAAGAAGGTCAAATGCTGGACTATGTATGGGTGTGGGAGGGGGGTTAGAAGGTAAACTGCTGGACCATGTCTGGGGATGTGCCTTGACAATTTTAGCATAGTGTAAGTGTGCCATGAGACGAAAAATTTTGAAAATCTCTGGGTTATACTATGGTATAAGAGGGAATTGGGAATTGCCGATGCCAAAAGCCTGGGAGATCTATGACTTGCTATTGGCTGCTAAGATGGCCATCGCCTGTAATTAGATGGCATGCAAATCCCCATGGGAGGATGAGTGGATGCACATCTGGGGTGAATTGGTGAGTTATAAGTTGAAATGGTATCTTGCAATTCTACAAGATGTGGGTCTCCCTGCTGAAATGACCCTTCCTTATACATATGTTTTGGTTTATTGGGTTTTTTTTTGGTTGATCACCTCTCCTGGTCAAGCCTCTACAACAGATTGCAGACAGATGGCATGGCTGGTTGCAGAAGCACAGGAGAAGCTGTTTGTTGGGTTGTAAGTTAGTTCATTATTGTTTTGTGGGTATTGAGATGTGCATATGCACATTAGCCAGGGATAAACAGTATGCAAAACATTGATGAGGATGGTATTTGTTGAGAGGAAGAAATTGATAAGTTGTCCTCTGCTGCCAACTCACCGTATACCATCTAAAAATTTTGAGACCCTTTTACTAAGTTGTATTAGGACATGCACAGGAGTTTTTGAATGAGCATACACTAACTGCACGCTAAATCATTTTTTAGTATTTGTTTTTGAGAGGGCATGTCAGAAGTGGAGTGAGCATTCCTGCGCTAACCAATAATCACATCTGCATTACCGTGTGCTAACTGGATAACGCATGGATAACGCAGGAGGTTCTTACTACCTACAAAATAGGAGCATTAGTGCATGGCCATTAATGGAAAAAATTGGGGTTTTTACGTCCACAGTAAAAATGGCCTTAGCATGCAGGAAAGACCTGTGTAAGAGCAGCTTAGTAAACGAACACCTATGTGCTGAATGAATTTCTATAATCGAAGAATGCAAATAAAAATGTATTATACTGTACATTAGAGATGTTATTTAAAGGAATGTTCGTTTGGTTTGGGGCTTTCTGGGCATTTGTTCATTACCTCATGTTTTTTTTTCTGCTTATTTCTGTTTGTTAACGACATGCAATGACATGGGCTATATCGTTGACACTTCTTATATCATTGCAAATGACAGCCCATCCCTGTTATATATTTAAGTCTCAAATTTTGCTTTATTGATGCTTAAAAAATATTCATTGTTGTGCTTTTGCAGATGCTTTTAATCCATATTTATTCGAAGATATTTGAAAAGTCTAAAATCTCCCTCTTTCCCTCTTTTGTTCTCTGTCATCTCTTTTGTCTTTCACTTTTTCTTCCTCTCCTAGTTTCGCTCCTGGGAGATTTGTGCTGCTTGGAAACCAATGTCCTTGCAGCTGAAGCTCGGGGTTTTTTGATTTTCCAGGATCTGCGCAGGGTCCATTCCCCTGGCTGCAGATTGACAAGAAGAGAAAACGAGATGAAATACATTCCGAAGTGTTCATAGCGAACAGCCTAAATAAGCGGGAGAGAGTTAAGTGACAGATGGCGTATGGATGCGGGCATTTTGTTGAGAACACAAGCAAAGCAAATCCCTGAGAGCAGCGATGGGAAAGAGAAGAGGGTCCCCCAAGGAGCTTGTGGATATAAAGATGGGACAATAACTTTTTGATAACTACATAATCAATCAGTAAATTAATAGATTGATACTGGAAATCTAATGCTGTCCAATTACAAATGATGGGCAGGCCTGCTGTGATGGTTCTCCGGGAAATATGTGGCACAGTGTGTGACTGCCCTCATCTCTCTCTCTCTCTCTCCATTTCTTTTTTATTTTACCCTTCTTCCTTTCCTTCATCCTTTTTCTCTTCCTTTCTACTTCACTATTTTTTTTATTTTGTTTGCTTTCTCTTCCCACAATCTGATATCTCTCTACCTCATCTCCATCCCTTCTCTCCATTCCTCTCTCTCCCCTTCTTGGGCTCCTCTTCCTTTCCTCTATTCTTTCTCTCTCCCTCCTTCTGTCTTCTCTATCCTCCTCTCTTTCTCTCTCATTCTTGCACCCTTCTGTCTTTTCTCCTTAACCTTCTCTCTCTCTCCTCCCCCCAGTTTCTTTCCTCTGTCTCCCGTCCATGCCTTCTCTACCCTCCTATCTCTCTCCTCTCTGTCTTGCTCTTTCTTTTTCTCCCTCTCATCTTGCATCCCTCTGCTTCTTCTTCACCCCTCCTCCCTCTCTCTCACTTTCTCTCTCCCTCTCATTAGTTCAGGTGAGACCCTATTGCTGGGCTCAGCAGGTATAGAAATGTTGTTTTCCCATTCTCTGGGTAGAAAATGCCTGGAAGGCTTAAAGCTGTTAAAGCTGTCTATACATCTCCAGTACTGATGAGAGCTATAGATAATTACCCTTTTACTGAAAATGCTGTGCAGAAAGACCAAGTGTAAATACTAGAAAGGGAGAGTGGTGAGGGGGCTTTTGTTTATATACACATCATCATTAACTCCAGCACAACAATTTAACAGCAGACGGTCCCCTCCTAATTTGCATTGTTTAACAAGTTCAAGTTAAGAGGGCAGCCATCAACCCTATGGAAAGAGGCAGAGATTGTTATGAGTGTGTCAGGTCTCGATTCAACACTAAGCAGCATATCTTAACCTCATGGGAGAAGACAGATAGATAGAAGAAGAAAGTCAGGTCCTCCTCACTGAGGGACAACTGTTAACCCCATGAGAAGATAATGAGAAGTTACAAGTGTGTCAGATCTCAGCTTATCACTTGTGGGAAGACAGTGACATGTTCTAAGCGTGTCTAGTCTTGTTTCATAATCTGTCCCTTGTGCAGGTCCAGAGAGAGATCAGTACATGCTGTAGGTCCCAAAGAAGAAGGGGGAAGGGGGGAGGGGAGATAGAGAGTTGTCTACTTTGTAAATCTCAGAAAAAAAATCTGTGTTGTGTGCATACTGCTACTAATACTTATCATTTCTATAGTGCTACAAGACGTAAGCAGCGCTGTACACTTGAACATGAAGAGACACAGTCCCTGCTCGACAGAGTTTACAATCTAATTAGGACAGACAAACAGGACAAATAAGAGATAAGGGAATTACTAAGGTGGGAATGATAAAATTCAGGCACTGAACAAGTGAGTAAGGGTTATGAGTTAAAAGCCACATCAAAAAGGTGGGCTTTTAGCCTAGATTTGAAGATGGCCAGAGATGGAACTTGACGTACCGGCTCAGGGAGTCTATTCCAGGCATATGGTGCAGCAAGACAAAAGGAATGGAGTCTGAAGTTAGCGGTGGAGGAGAAGGGTGCAGATAAGAGAGATTTATCCAGTGAACAGAGTTCCAGGGGAGGCGTGTAGGGAGAGATGAGAGTGGAGAGGTACTGAGGAGCTGCAGAGTGAATGCACTTGCAAGTCAATAAGAGGAGTTTGAACTGTATGCGGAAATGGATAGGGAACCAATGAAGTGACTTGAGGAGAGGGCTAATATGAGCATAGTGACATTGTGCAGCAGACTTTTGAACAGATTGAAGGGGAGAGAGCTGGCTTAGTGGGAGACCTGTGAGAAGCAAGTTGCAATAGTCTAAGTGAGAGGTGATAAAGAGTGTGGATAAGGTTTCTGGTAATGTGCTCAGAAAGGAAAGGGCAAATTTTGGATGTTATAATGCCATTATACTGCACCATGGTGCGACCACACCTTGAGTATTGTGTTCAATTCTGGTCACCGCATCTCAACAAAGATATAGTGGAACTGGAAAAGGTGCAGCGAAGGGCGACTAAAATGATAGCGGGGATGGGACGACTTCCCTTTGAAGAAAGACTAAGGAGGCTAGGGCTTTTCAGCTTGGAGAAGAGACGGCTGAGGGGAGACATGATAGAGGTATATAAAATAATGAGTGGAGTGGAACAGGTGGATGTGAAGCGTCTGTTCACGCTTTCCAATAATACTAGGACTAGGGGGCATGTGATGAAACTACAGTGTAGTAAATTTAAAACAAATCGGAGAAAATTTTTCTTCACCCAATGCATAATTAAACTGTGGAATTCGATGCCGGAAAACGTGGTGAAGGAGGTTAGCTTGGCAGAGTTTAAAAAGGGGTTAGGCAGTTTCCTAAAGGACAAGTCCATAAACTGCTACTAAATGGACTTGGGAAAAATTCACAATTCCAGGAATAACATGTATAGAAATGTTTGTACTTTTGGGAAGCTTGCCAGGTGCCCTTGGCCTGGATTGGCCGCTGTCGTGGATAGGATGCTGGGCTCGATGGACCCTTGGTCTTTTCACAGTGTGGCATTACTTATATACTTATATAGAGAAAGAAACGACAGGTTTTAGCAGTCTGATGAATATGTGTAGAGAAGGAAAGAGAGGAGTCAAAGAGTACCCCAAGGTTACGAGTTGAGAGAGACATGGCCATCCTGCAGATCAAAGAGAGTGCTCTGTCATTACTATGTAATCCAGGAAGAAACCTATTCCTGCTGTAGGTCCAGGACCACTTTAACCATTAAGCTAACTATGCATGGCCTAGGGCCACCACTGATTGGGAGTAGGAAAGGGGAAAAAGAAGTTGCAGTGAAAGTAAAGCAATAGGTCCTCACATGCAGGACCTCAGGACTCACAGAAACAGATCAGCGAACTTGCCAGAGACCAGTGCTGAAGAAGACTTCGGCTGGTGGGGGTTGGGGACCCCCTGCCAGCAATGGTAACTGCTGGTGGTGGCAACGGGGGAGGGTCGGCGGCAGGATGGGAGGGTTGGTGGCAGGGGCAAGGGGGGGTCAAGGGTTGCAGGGGGGGCCAGCGGCGGGCTAAACTGTGCCCCCTACCTCGGGCTCTGGACCCCCCTTTTGCCGAGGTTTAGCTACACCCCTGATACCAGCCTCTATGACAGCTTCAGATGTTATAGTCAGGCCTATTAGAGCAGCAAGCAGGTCCCTGGAATAGCCTAGTGGTCGGTGCAGTGCACTGTGGAGAAGGGGACCCAGGCCCATATCCCACTCTAACTGGTACACTTGTGGTAGAAAGTGTAAGCCCTCCAAACCCCACCAAAAACCCACTGTACCCACATATAGGTGATATCTGCAGCCATAAGGGCTATTGTAGTGGTGTACAGTTAGGTACTGTAGGTTTTTGGTGGGTTTTGGACGGTTCATCATACAATATAAGGGGATAAGGGAGAGATGTGTACCTGGGACCTTTTATATGATGTCCACTGCAGTGCTCCCTAGGGTGTCCCACTGCTCTGCTGGGATGTCTATGTGGCCAGCCTACTAAGAATGCTGGCTCCTCGTACATCCCAATGGCTTGTTTTTGTGCGTTTTTCCCTTGGTTTGAAAATGGCTATGTTTGCCACTTGATTTTTGGACGATTTCAGCAAAACGTCCAAAATCAGATTTAGACATCATATTGAAAATGGCCCTCTTAATATTAAATATGTCCAATTGTTTTTATATAAGACTGGTGTTGAGGGGATCATGATTGTTGACTTTAATTATCAAAATCGGTGGGGGGGGGGGGGGGGGGGGGGGGGGGGTGGGGGGGGGGGGGCGGGGGTGCACAGTGCCTGGAGAGAAAGAGAATGAAAGATTGAGATTCTTCCTGTAGAGACAGACTGTGGAGCAGATGTTTCTATTCTTTACCATGTGGAAGTTTCTTTAAGTATTTTTAAAAACTATTATAGTAGTAACAAGTCCAAAAACTCGTCTTGAAGGGCCCAGTTAACCATGAGCTGAGCCCCTTACCCCAGACTCAAGGGGTCTCAGAGAGGAGAAAATTCTGCAAGGCGGAGGGGTCACAGGGTGGGCGGGGAAGGGTGTATCTGGACCTGTTGTACAATTGGCTGTTTTGAACAAAACATCCTTTCCTGCTAGCCCTCTTTGCTAGCCCATTGGTTAGTCCTCACTGGCGAGTGGGCTAAACTGGGGAGTATTTAAAGTGAGGCTTCTTCCCTGCTCCTTGGAGGCGGCTTAAGATGACATTGGGTGATGTACCTGAAGTGGCTGTGGAGGATGTGACCGGTGAGGAGGTCTCCTTGTGGGCTAGTGGTTCATTGGATGAAGAAGCAAGCCCAAAGCGGATGAGGGCCTTGCCTTCCCTTTTCGTGGTCCCTCCTCCATTGCTGGTGCACTGATCTAAGGAGAGCACCCAGACGGCCATCACTGTTGAAGCTGCTGATGCTTCCGGTTCAAAACACTCTAAAAAAGATGCTGCTGTTAGTGGGGAGAGGAGTAGGGCTGGTCAGGCTAAGTGGGTTGAGCTTGCTGTGGGCTGTGGCCAGATTGGAACCACAGCTTCCCCGATGCAGGTTCTTCGGTGACAGAGGCTGTTTTTCCGGGACAGATCCAGATTTCCCTGCCTGATCCTGAGCATGTGCAGGTTCCAGTAGCACCATCTCCTGTCATGCCTGCTGGCATCTGCCTTTTCAGGTGGGCCTGAGCTGATTAGTCCTGCAGCTGTTTTGGCCCCACCCTTCCCAGCCCCAATTATGGTTAGCAGGGATAGTGCTGTACAGGAGGTTGCAGGTTCAATTCCCGTGGAGGGCTGGGATTGTGCCTCTTTCTGCCTCACAATTTCAGGGTATACCTTTTACTGCTGGCTGTATGCCAATGGCACCTGCAGCTTTTGGGGATTGGTCTGCTCATGGTCCTTGTGGTTAAAAACTCCCATAAGGTGTGGACTTTTCTCTGTATTTTGGCCTCCCATGGCCAGGTTTCAGCCTGTTGGCCCTCTGGGCCCATGTGGAGGGTACATGCTACCTCAATCTCTAGACATAGTAACATACAAGTTCATTTTCAAAGCACTTAGCCTCCCAAAGTTCCATAGAGAGGCATAATTGAACAAAAACGTCTATCTCCATGGGCTTTTATCTCCGAGAACGGGTCCGTGAAGGGGCGGACTGAACTGTATTTTCGAAAAAAATAGACGTCCATGTTTTATTCGACAATTTGTGAGCTGGGCGTTTTTGTTTTTCAGTGATAATGGAAAATGAAAGCGCCCAGCTCAAAAACGAATAAATCCAAGGCATTTGTTTGTGGGAGGGGCCAGGATTCGTAGTGCACTGGTCCCCCTCACATGCCAGGACATCAACCGGGCACCCTAGGGGGCACTTTTACAAAAACAAAAAAAAAAGGTAAAAGAGCTCCCAGGTGCATAGCACCCTTCCCTTGTGTGTTGAGCCCCCCAAATTCCCCTCAAAACCCACTGCCCACAAGTCTACACCATTACTATAGCCCTAAGGGGTGAAGGGGGGTACCTACATGTGGGTACAGTGGGTTTGGGGGGGTTGGACGACTAAGCATTAAGCAGCAAAATTGTAACAGGTAGGGGGGGATGGGCCTGGGTCCACCTGCCTGAAGTCCACTGCACCCCCTAACAACTGCTCCAGGGACCTGCATACTACTGCCAGGGAGGTGGGTATGACATTTGAGGGTGAAAATAAAAAGTTGTGAAACATCATTTTTTGTGGTGGGAGGAGGTTAGTGACCACTGGGGGAGTCAGGGGAGGTCATCCCCAATTCCCTCTGGTGGTCATCTGGTCATTTAGGGCACTTTTTGGGGCCTTATTCGTGAAAAAACAGGGTCCAGGAAAAGTGCCCTAAATTCTAGCTACAAACGCATACTTTTTTTCCATTATCGGCGAAAGGCGCCCATCTCTGTTCGGGTGATAACCATGCCCCAGTCCCGCCTTCACCACGCCTCCGACACGCCCCCGTCAACTTTGTACGCTTCCGTGATGGAGTGCAGTTGAAAACGTCCAAGTTCGGCTTTCGATTATACCGCGTTATTCGTTTTTGGGAGATAAACGCCTATCTCCCGATTTAGGTCGCAATATAGGCGTTTTTGTCTTTCGATTATAAGCTGGATAGTAACATAGTAGATGACAGCAGAAAAAGACCTGCACGGTCCATCCAGTCTGCCCAACATAATAAACTCATATGTGCTACTTTTTGTGTATACCTTACCTTGATTTGTATCTGCCATTGTCAGGGCACAGACCGTATAAGTCTGCCCAGCACTAGCCCCGCCTCCCAACCACCAGCCCCGTCTGTCATTGGCGAGGGTGCTGGTATGTCTACAAGTGGGGGGGGGGGAGGGGTTTCAGGCTGGAGCGGATTCTGATGGTGTCTCTGCTGTTTATTGGCTGGTGACAGGTCAAGGACAGTGCTGGAAAATGGACCCTCTACAAGCAGGATGGCAGTTCAGCAAGGTTCAACAGCTGACCAGCAGCCTGAACTATCCCATATAAGCAACTCCAGGGGGCTGGTCCAGGTGGGACCTCATCATCTGTGAAACCTCCAGGAGGAGCAGATGTGAGGGCTTTGCTACAGTCTCTGGGACATCCATGGCAGGAGCTGGACCATCTTTAACCAGTAAAAGCCGTGTTAAGCATTCCAGAGGTGCTAAGAGAAAGAAGGGGGAAGGGAAAGAGGCTTAGGAGTACATCTTCCTCCTTTTCTTGGTCTAGCTCTTCTTCTTCTTCCGCCTCCTCCTCTTCCTCTTCTAATGTTGCACTCCTGTCATCTGAGACAGCTCAGTTGGGGTGGGACAGAATAGGGGGCACCTGCACTAGCAGGCTTTCCACTGTCTTTAAATTGATGGAAGGCACGGTGAAAAGAAAGAGCAAGAAGAAGTCAAAATCAGGGGGTGATACAGACAAGAAAAAAAGGGTTTCTAGAAATAGTTAACTGGATGCATTGCTTGTTGAGATTGGCAAGGGTGTGGGGCAGATAAATATGGCCTTTTGTTGGTTCTCGATGCTTTTTAGCGCCATGGTGGGTGGTCATGGTTGAACTATGATGAAGCTTTTCATGATAAAATAGAGGAGAACCTCCATATGTCATGGACACAGGACATTTAATCTATGGCTAACACACATGGCTCCAGGGTCAGCAACAACTGGCGTGGTTGGTGTGGGGCAAGGTGTGGTATCCATGGTAGGAGTGAGTTGGCCATTTTATTTTTCTGAGGCAGAAGTAGGAGCTTCAGGTTCAGGAAATGGATCAGACATCTATTGCAGATTTAACAGGATGTCTTATCCGTTCCCTGATTGCAGGTCTTGAGGCTCCATTGCATTGGTAGGCTTTTTTTTGTTAGACTTGTGTGAATTGCCAGACATAGCTGGATGCCGAGTCATCCCCTCCTTTGATGTGAGTGTTGCCCTGGAACACTTAGACTGTGCCTTCTTCTCTGGGGGCATGTCTGAAAGACAAAGCTAAAATGTGGAGAATCATTAAGTAAAATGACATACCATATATACAGAACAATAAGAAAGAAATACAATTGATATAATTTAGTAAACCTGATCTCTGAAGTTACGTTTGAAAAATTTATATTGGATAAACCGATTGTATAGCCAAAAACAATGTAGCCGCCAGCACCTGCATAACAGAATGAATTTCCCTGTGTAGAGGCTTTCCCCTGAAGGCCTGGTTGCAGAGGCTGGAAATGATGACCTTCATCATTGGCTTCCTCAGCAACCAGTGAATCTGAATGCAAATACTGTCAGAAGACTTCCACAAGATGGCTACCACCGAGATGGCTGCCGACTCAGCAGCAGCCACAACCAAGATGCCTGTATACCCGACAGCCGCCCCAAACCAAGGTGGCCACCAATCCAGCAGCAGCTCTAAACCACATGTCCGCACTGCAAAACAGCTAGCTTCCCATCCAGCGTTCCTCACTGAGAAATCAAATGCAGAGAGGCCTAAAAGGCATGATCAGCAGCAGTCTCCAAGACGCAAGAAGAGGGGAAGGAGGATTTGTAACGTGAGCTGCAAGCCACACAGCCCTCAAAAGTAGGGCGCAGGAGAGTGAACCGCAAGACATGGGTCAATGGGTGATCCACGGTGAAAGGGTGCCTTGTCATCTGCACTGCATGGCCACCTCTAAGCCAGCAAAGGCAATGCCTGACCGCATCCACACTAGGGAAGCCCTGCGCATGGCGAGACCACAACCCACAAAAGACGCAATAGCGCTGCGCTGTGGCCTGACAGAAAATGGAGCCCCCAGACCAAACCCATTCTGAAGGAGCATAGCAGCGTACCTTATTTGGCCCCAAATCCAGACACACCAATGGGTGAGCGAAGCTGCAGGACCCAAAGCTGCTGAACCTGTACTCGCCTGAACATACGTACAGAGGATTGCACGCATTGCAGAAGAGAGGTGCCAAAGGAACAGCACAATGGGAAATGTGCCACCAGATCACTGCAAGGGAGAGAGAGAGAGAGCTGCAAAGCTATTGTGCTCCAAAGAGAGAGAGAGAGAGAGAGAGAGAGAGAGCTGTGAGACTGTTGTACTCCATGGAGAAAACACTACAATGCTGCTGCAACACTGAAGCAATCAGAGGTAATATTGCTGTGCTCTCTCCCAGTGCTGGCAGAATAATGGTGCTGGCTTGCCTGCCCTGCTCTCTTATTTCCGCCTTGGCACTGCCCTCCCTCACCTCCTATTGGCTATATTTTCCCGCTCCTACCGATTATCCTAATCTATTCCTTTTCCACCCTCCTACCTAAACCTTTCCCTTGCCTGCTGCCATTCGGCACTGACCTCGTCCCGCAGGCCCGCATTGATGGAGGTCCTGACCTGCTTCTTTCCTATGTTGGTGGCTTTGGTCCTTTCTCTGTTCCCGGTTTACACATCCTTTGCTTCCTCCCCCTTGATTTGCTTCTCTCTTCCAGATGCAGCTGATCGGATACACTCTGTATGGATTATTGGCCATTCATTTATTGAGCATAAGTGTTGCCATACTGGGACAAATCCCAGAACAGCAAAACAGATTTTATATTGCTTATCCTAGAAATAAGCAGTGGATTTACCCAAGTCCATCCTAATAATGGCTAATGGACTTTTCTTTTAGGAAATCATCCAAATCTTTTTTAAACCCTGTTACGCTAACTGCTTTTAATACATTCTCCAACAACAAATTCCAAAGTTTAATTACTCATTGAGTGAAGAAATATTTTCTCTGATTTCTTTTAAATTTACTTCTTAGTAGCTTCATTGTGTGCCCCCTAGTCCGAGTATTTTTGGAAAGAGAAAACAAGCAATTCAGATCTATCCATTCCACTCAACAATATTTTATAGACCTTTATTATATGTCCTCAACCATCTCTTCTCCAAGTTAAAGAGCCCTAGCCATTTTAGCCTTTCCTCATAGGGAAGTTGTCCCATCCCCTTTATCATTTTGTAACCCTTCTCTGTACCTATTCTAATTCTGCTATATCTTTTTTGATATGCGGTGACCAGAAGTGCACACAGTATTCGAGTTGCGGTCACACCATGGAGCGATACAAAGGTATTACATTCTTATTACCATGGAGCGATACAAAGGTATTACATTCTCATTTTTGTTTTCCATTCCTTTCCTAATAATTCCTAACATTCTGTTTGCTTTCTGAACCGCCTGCTGCACAATGAGCACAGGGTTTCAACATATCATCAACAAAGACACTTAGATCCTTTTCCTGGGTGGTGACTCCTAATATGGAACTTTGCATCACGTAGCTATGGTTTGGGTTCCTCTTTCCCACATGCATCACTTTGCACTTACTCACATTAAATGTCATCTGCCATTTGGATGCCCAGCCTCTCACTGACTGGGGTTATTGGCCCCTGTGGCAGACACCCAAGCTATGGGAGTTATGGATCATGGGGGATGAACCATAACAAGAAGTGGGAATCAAGACTGGATTATCATGGTGGATCATGAGACCCTATAATGCGCATGGAGATCCATGCCTGCTTCAAGGCCCTAGCTGTGAAGGCGGGACTGGGGGAGCAAAGATCATTGGAGATGGAGTGGTTGGCGGATTGACAAGGCAAGTAGCTGGTGGGGGGGGGGGGGGGGGTTGTCACTATATATTTAAGCATAGCTCGGGGTGTTACTGTTCAGTATTCCTTGTTACAAGTTAATAAACAAGCTGCAGCCTACTGTTTAATGCCAAATGCAGTGTTGTTCAATTTATTGAATAATAATGTTTTGAATATTAAAGGGGGTCTTTTACTAAGCTATGGTAGGGTTTTTAGCTCATGGTGAAAATCAGCTGGTGGTAAATGCTGAGACACTCATAGGAATATAATGGGCATCTCGGCGTTTACTGCCTCTGATTTCTACCACGAGCTAAAAGACCCCCAAAGTATGTTATAGTAAGGTCTAAGAAATAGAAGGTAATGGTGGGGGAGGGGGGATAGTGAGTTGTGGGTGAGGCATCCCAGCTCCAATGGTTAGAATTTTACACAAACCACTTGTGTAATAGGTATAAAACTAGGATGTTATGGCAGGAAATCTAAGGGTCCTTTTATTAAGAAGCAGTAAGCGCTATTACATGTTTCCCGTGCATTAAAATGCACTGTCGTGGGGTGCGCTCTGGCACCTTTTGGTAGTTCAGGCGTCTGCGCACACTAGGGCTGCTGAGAGGGGGGAGGGGGAATTCCCTGGGCCTGGGCCTCCAAGAAGGGCCTGAGGCCGGGGTCTCTCTCTCTCTCTCTCTCCTGCTCCTGACGGGACCCGGGTGATCATGTCCTGACAGGAGCAGGAGGGAGAAAACTCCTGCACAGGGCCCCCCCCCCTTGGAGGCTGGGGAGGAGGAACAGACACAGCAGGCTGCTTTTCTTCACAGTCTGCCGCATTGCCTTCCCCTGTGGCTGCTTTTCCCCTCAGGCCGCGCATGCACGACCTGAGAGAAAAAGCAGCGGCAAGGGAAGGCCACGCGGCAGAAGGAAGAAGAGCAGCACTGGAGGATGAACTCTTCTGCTGGTGGGGCCTTGGGAACCCCGCCAGCCAAGGTACTTAACAGTTACGGCAGGAGGGCGGCAGCAGTGATTGGGGAGGGCGGGGTAGCGGTGGCAGCAGCAGCAGCGATCGGGGGGGGCGCCAGGGCGGTGATTGGGGGGGCAGCGGCAACGATGATCTTAGGGGGGCCTGGCAGCGGCAACGATCCCAAGGGGGGCCGGGGGCAGCCTTGTCCCAGGCCCGGCTCAGTCTCTTGGCGGCCCTGGCGCACACTTCCCCGATGCTAAAAAAATACTTTGTATATTCTAGCAGCAGGGGCTTGTTTGGGAGGCAGAGAGTAGGCAAGCCTAGCGCTAATCAGCGCAGCTACATTGCCACATGCCAAACCATTAGCTCATGGTTTCAATAAGGGCTCACACCCTAATTTGGAAATCAGCACTTGGCCATTAACAGAAAAAAAAAGGAAATGTGGCCATTTTAAAGCCACACTAAAAGTGGCCACAGAGCGTGGGGAAACCCATGCACTAATCAGCACTTGGCCCTTAGCACAGTTTAATAAAAATGTCCCCTGCAGTTGTAGCCAGTTTTAAAATGCAGAAATGATTATAGAAACATGTCAGGGCTCAGTAATGAAATCTCTTTTTCTTCTACTGCTTAATAGAACTAGACCAGCCTATTAGGTTTATAGAATTGTGCATGAGTTAGAAAGTATTAAAAACAAAGGGTGTGTGAAAAATAATCTCTGTACAACTGAACATAATCACATTGTTTACAATGCAAAATCTGCTTTGCATTGCAAATTAAAATGTTTCCACTAATTGTGCATAATGCAGAGATAGAGGCATCCTTAATTAAAATTCATTCATTCATTCATTTAAGTATTTATATACCGCTTAGACCTAAGCGATCTACAGTTTCATTTTATAGGTACTGGGTCTGTCCCTGGAGGGCTCACAATCTAAGTAGTACATTGTACTACCGTTGTACCTGGGGAACAGAGGGTTAAGTGGCTTGCCCAGGGTCACATGGAGCTGCAGAAGGAATTGAGCCTGGTTCCCCAGGATCTCAACCCACTGCTGACCATCAGGCAGCAGCGGGAATCGAACCCAGCCCGCTACACTAACCATTAGGCTACTCCTCCACACCAAAATATATTTTAAATAAAGTAAAACAAGGTTATTATATTTAATTGTACAAAGAATCTCTGTGCATTATTCACACTGGGTATACAATTACTTTTTCTTGGATTCTCATAGACATTCTCTCTCTCTCTCTCTCTCTCTCTCCCACCCTCCCCCCTCCTCCCCATCAAGTGGCTTTCACTTTATAAAAGTATAAACCTGTCGCTATTGTGGTTTTGTGAATACTTTTAATGCACTGTGCGGTCTTTTTACCAAGCTGCAGTTAAAAGTGCCTTGGGCTAGCACCAGGGCTGTTTTTGCCGCTCACTGTGGCTCTTTTTACATAAGAAAGGCTGAAAATAGCCATGACCATGCGGTAAGATTGTTCTTACCACGTGGCCATGTGAGGGGGAGCACTTAGGGCTCCCACGCTAACCTGGCAGTAACGTGGTGCTACCTGATTACCACCGGGTTAGCACCGTGCTAGAAAATACCGCCCTATTTTCCCCAGTGTGGGAAATGCTGCACACTGGGGCTGGAACTACCACCGGTGCCCAGTTTGGACTGGCGGTAGCTCCAGATTAGCATGTGGTAAGCCCAGGGCTGATCTTAGGGAGGGGCAACAGGGGCGGTCGCACAGGTCCCGCATCTCTGGCATATCTGTCCTCTTGTCTTGGAACCAGGGGCATAGCCAGACTTCGGCGGGAGGGGGGTCCAAAGCCTGAGGTGAGGGGGTACATTTTAGTCCCCCTCCCCCGCCGCCGACCCCCCTGCCACTGCCGCCACCACCACCACCACCAACAACAACAACTTTGACCCCCCCCCTGCTGATGACCTTCTTGACCCCCCTCCTGCCGCCATCCCACCGTCACCTACCTTTGCTGGGGGGGGGGACTCCAACCCCTGACAGCCGAGGTCCTCTTCTTCCGGCGCAAGGTTTCGTTCAGTTTCTGAGTCTGAAGCCTTGCGCCGGAAGAAGAGGACCTCGGCTGGCGGAGGTTGGGGTCTCCCTCCTGCAAAGGTAGGCGACGGTGGGTTGGTGGCAGGAGGGGGGGTTGAGAGGGTCGTCGGCAGGGGGTTCCATGGCCAAATCTATGGGGGCCCAGGCCCCTGTGGCCCCACATAGCTATGCCACTGCTCAGAACACCTCCCTGCTCCATCCCTTAATGTACATCCACATTTCAGTAGACAGCATCAGACAGCGGCAGCAATTTTCATATCCCATCAGCTGCTGAGCCCAGAGCCTCCTCGCTGCTGCATTCTGCCCCCTTTTGATGTCACTTCCTACTTCTGCAAGGGTGGGATACAGCAGCGAGAAGGCTCTGGGCTCGGCAGCTGATGGGATATGAAAGTCGCTGCCGCTGTCTGACGCTCTCTTCTGAAACGTGGTGGATGCACATCAAGGTATGGGGTGAGGTGGGGTTCCGAGAGCTCTAAACCTCCTTTTAAATGCTGATAAATTATGGCTTGTGGTGGTGGGTGCAGGCAGGGGTGAGCGGAGGATGCGGGGGAAGTGGGAGTATGGGTGGGGAGCCCACTGAACTGGTCTGCACAGGGCCCCACAATTGCTAAGACTGGCCCTGGGTAAGCCCACGTTGGGCTTGCAGCCACTTTGTAAAAAAAAACAGCACAAGCCCGAAAGCTTGTCTTGAAGTGTTGTCCAGTTGGGCTGGGTTTCTTACTGCGATGGTGGTGTGAGTAGCCTGAAGTGGTTTCAGGTGGGCAGCAGGCTGAAATCCAGGGAGGGTCTGCAGATTGACCCCTTTTGACTCAATCAGCTTTCTCACTCTACCTGCAGGTCCTATTGGGCAGGTGTCCTAAAAGGGGGGGGGGGGTTGCTTGGGCAGTACTTAATGTAGCCCCTCCAAGGCTCAGGGCTTTTCCTGCTCCTCGGAGGGGGCTTACCTACCCTATAGTGTTGTTTTGTGCTAGGCATGGAGGCTGGGACTTTGGACAGGTAGGGGCAGCCAGCAATTGGAGTTCTTGGAGTGATGACAGGGGTTGTTGCTCATGGGGGACTAACTTTGATTATCAGGGTGGGTCACAAGACCCGGTTAATAGGCATAGAGGCTTATATTTGTACCAGGGCTCTTGCTGTCAAGACAGAGCTGTAAGAACTGAGATTGGTGGCGAGGGCTCGGCTATAGACTTGTTACTTAGCTGACAAGGCAATTAGCTGGGGCGATGATGGGGGTATTTCTGTAATATTTTCAGTGTATCTCAGGATGTTAATATTACAACTTTTATAGATGCCTAGTTAAGGGGTTTGTTACCACAGCCAATTCCACTGCTACAAAAATATTTTCTATTTTTGTAGCACTGGAATTGGCTGTGGTAACAAACCCCTTAACTAGGCATCTATAAAAGTTTTAATATTAACATCCTGAGATACAGGATTTTCTATTTTTGTAGTGCCGGTGCTTAGCCGGCAGTAATCAGGCAGCGCCGTACCGTCAGGTTAGTGTGGAAGCCCTTACCGCCACCTCAGTAGGTATCGGTAAGTGCTCCTCCCTGAATTGGCCGCACGGTAAGCGGTTCACTCACCGCCCATCCATTTTTTCTTGAGGAAAAAAAAGACAGCTTTTTACCCGCTGCATTAAAAGGGGGCCTCGGTTGTGCGTCAAGTGCTGATGCTAGCCCAGGTCCTCTTTTGCCGCAGCTTAGTAATAGGGACCCCTAAGTGTTGTGAATAAACAAATCTAGGCCTAATGTTTACTTCCAAGATGTGTGTGGTAGAATTATTTTAAGTATTGTTGGGGCTTAAACCATGTATATGTTAGAAGGAGTAAAATGCTAAGTAAGGGATGGGATAGTAAGGAGATGGGGGGGAGGGGAGGGGTAGAGGGTAGTAAGTATATCCCAGCCCAGCTCCAAAGTGAAAATCTCTTTGTGTTTCTGCCTCTCTCTCTCCCTCCCTTTCCGTCTCTGTAACTTGAGAGTCAAGTTTGTCCCTCAGAGCAGGTATTTCTGTAAAGATGAAACTGGGAAGAGAGGCGACTTCCCTTCAGGTGCTCAGAAAGAAAAAAAAAATCCTCCAGCTATTGTTTTGACAAGAATTGAATTGTTTGTTTGCCGACAACATCACTCATGATTTAAAAAAAAAAAAAAGCTGTGTTCAGACTGAGGAAATCAAGAGGTGAGAAGAAGACCCTGAAGGGCTCAGAAGATCCTCCGGTAACAGCACCCTCCTTATTTCCCAGGTCCTCACAGAAAGACCCCGAATCTAAACTGGGCTTAATGGGAACATGTCGTAAAAGCATAAACCGATCTTTTCGGGTAATTCTGTAGACAGTTAAACCGTCGTGTTTCATTTCCCCGGAGAGAGGTCGAAAATATAATGTTTCCGAAAGCTCCGCCCTCTTAGCTTATAATAGCGCCAAATAAATCAGTAGTGAGGGGGCTGCTGTGCTCTTCATCATCAGCTTCCCTGTGCAGACATCACGCTAAAGCCAAAGCACGATTAGAGACGGTAAAGGAGGATGGGGTTCAGCGGTTGTGGCCTTAAGAATTACGACTTGCTTTTTATTATTAAAATGAAACTAATGTGAGATGTAAAATATGGACAAATAAGAAAAGGAGATCCAAAATAATAAAGATGGAATACAAAAAAAAAAAAAGAGAGAGAAGCAAGCATGCACTTTAGCAGGTAATATTTGATAGAAAGAGATTAAGATTTTGACAAAAAATGATCTACAGTATTTATTAATTTTAAGGATGGAGGAAGGAACTAGAGAGAATCCATAGTTCAGAAGGAGGAGGGAACCGGGGGAGCCGGTGGGTCTTTAACGGGTCAGTTTATTAGCGTAAGACAGCCACACACTCTCACGTACACACTCTGTGTTAGAACTGAGCAAATGTCCCACTGCAGTCCGACCAAGGGAAGCACATGGGATGATCAATATTCGATTTAGTTGCTAATTCACAGCTTTTCTATAGCTGTCATTGAGTGATGTATGAGATTTCACCCGCGGGGTCGCCTGGAAAAAAAAATTTCAAACAGACAACTTTCCCGTTAACAATGGAGTGAATTGAATATTATTTCTGGGTCGGAATATGTGAAGGGGGTAAGGGTGGAGGGAGGTGGAGAGGGGGGCGGGGTGAGAGGGAGAGAACTGCTCTTATCTGTGTGAATGACAAAAATACCGGATAATTTAACAAAAATAAATCTTGCAAACAAAAAGCCCCTCTCTTCCTTACCTTGTATCTGTCTGGTTCTATCAGCCGCTCTCTGTCTCCGGCTGACATGTGTATCAAGGCTGAAATATTAAGGCAGTTTTTGAAGGGAGAGTTTCAGAATGGGTTTGCGGAGGGGGGCTGGGGAAAGAAGATAGACTGAAGACAAAATTGCACAATAAAGTGAAAAGGGCTGTTTAAAAAAGCAGCAGGAAACGCTGAAAATAATCTACAGAAAGGAAGGCGCAGGTGCTGCTGGGGTGTGTGTTGGGGTGGGGGTGGGCAGTGCATTGGTCCCTAGGTCTTTTTCCACATGAAGGCTGGGGAAGGGACTGATTTTTTTTTTTTTTTATCGTATCAGATGCAGAAAAAGTGAAAGGAAATGGAAAAAGTGATTCATATGCTATGGTTGAAAATAGCGCGCAAACATTTCCTGTGACAAAACGGTCATCCAATTTGGGACAAGGGAAGGGCAAAAAATGTGGCGTTCAGTGTACCTTCTAGACATTTACAGTTGGGGATTTCGCTGGATTTGGGCCCATGCTTTTTCCTTTAACGCGCTCAGATTCTGTTTAGGCAGCAAGAAACATTTTGCGCACAATGTTCAAGGGCTCTCAACTCGTCCTCCCAGTCTGGGAGCTGAGATCATCTAGGAATAGGGACCTGAAATCCAAAAATTGAACTGGACAGGATAAGCAGGAAAAGGTACAACCAGCATCAACCGCAGGGACCGGAGGGATTCTAAGGGGACAGCAGTGCAGATTTGGTAGTTGGGGTGGGTGGATGTGTGTGTGTGTGTGTGTGTGTGTGTGGGGGGGGGGGGGGGGGGGGGGGTTAAGGAGACTGGATGGATGAGATTTGAGACAGGATGGGGTCTGTCCTGCTTTGTAATTTGTGTCCTCATAATTCCCTTATTTCTTTTCCCTTTCAGGTCAGCATCGCTCCTCTTTCTGTTTCCATCATTAGACTCTATTGAGTCCCTCTGCGTGTTCCCTTTTTTTCGCCTCTCTCTCTCTCTCTCTCTCTCTCTCTCCCTCTCCCTATCTCTCTGTCTCTCTCTCTCTCTCTCTCCCTATCTCTCTATCTCTCTCTCTCTCCCTATCTCTCTCTCTCTCTCCCTATCTCTCTCTCTCCCTATCTCTCTATTTCTCTCTCCCTATCTCTCTCTCTCTCTCTCTCTCTCCCTAGCTCTCTCTCTCTCTCCCTATCTCGCTCTCTCTCTCCCTATCTCTCTGTCTCTCTCTCTCTCTCCCTATCTCTCTCTCTCCCTATCTCTCTCTCTCTCCCTTTCTCTCTCTCTCCCTATCTCTCTCTCTCTCTCTCTCTCTCCCTATCTATCTATCTCTCTCTCTCTGTCTCCCTATCTCTCTTTCCCTATCTCTCTCTCTCCCTATCTCTCTCTCTCTCTCTCCCTTTCTCTCTCTCTCTCTCCCTTCTCTCTCTCTCTCTCTCTCTGCCTATCTCTCTCTCTCTCCCTTTCTCTCTCTCTCCCTATCTCTCTCTCTCTCGCTCCCTATCTCTCTCTCTCTCTCTATCCCTATCTCTCTCTCTCTCCCTATCTCTCTCTCTCCCTATCTCTCCCTTTCTCTCTCTCTCTCTCTCTCTCTCTCTCTCTCTCTCTCTCTCTCTGTCTCCCTATCTCTCTCTCTCTCCCTATCTCTCTCTCTCTCCCTCTCTGTCTCCCTATCTCTCTCTCTCTGTCTCCCTATCTCTCTCTCCCTTTCTCTCTCTCTCTCCCTATCTCTCTCTCTCCCTATCTATCTCTCTCTCTCTGTCTCCCTATCTCTCTCTCTCCCTATCTATCTCTCTCTCTCTCTGTCTCCCCTATCTCTCTCTCTCTCTCCCTATCTCTCTCTCTGTCTCCCTATCTCTCTCTCTCTCTCCCTATCTCTCTGTCTCTCTCTCTCTCTCCTTATCTCTCTCTCTCTGTCTCCCTATATATCTCTCTCTCTCCCTATCTCTCTCTCTCTCTCTCCCTATCTCTCTGTCTCTCTCTCTCTCTCTCTCCCTATCTCTCTCTCTCTCCCTCTCTCCTTGTTTTCCCCCTTTCTTATGGCGCCTGTCCTTTTTCCATTGTTTCTCAGTTCCCATGCTCCTTCTATCATTCTTTTTCTCGTAACTATCTCTATTTTTGCCTTATATTCTTATCTGTTTCTACAAAAGATTCTCCTTTATCCTCACCTCTGGGTTAAACCTCTTTCCTATCACACTGGGCAATTTCTCCAGGAGAAAAGCACTAAGGAACAAACAGACAAAACAAAAACAAAACCTGTTTCCCAGATACAGAAGAGACACATTTGAAGAAAACTCTGTAAATCTGAATATTTACTGCACATCACACATATAAATACATCCCCTAAAATAGAATCTATCAAGTCATGTGTCTACAGATAGTATGATATCTTTTCAAATCAGCAGTCAATCTATGTGGTGATTTGTTTTAATTAGGTTAAACTCTGCTATAATAATATAATAGAGTATTTTTATTAATCTCGTTCCAGATGATCAGAGAGCTGTCTCAGAGCTGCCTGTCACCCCGGGAGGGGGAGGGGGAGGGACATCCTTATTCCCTGGTCCTGCTTCCTAAATTGTGAACAACTGAGTTATCCTTCCTCTGGTGTTACATGATTCTTTGGGTGAATGTACTTTCTCTAATGGTTTGTTAATGAGCTTTTTGGGTTGGAGATTGCCTTGACTCCCTGGAACTTTTTCAACTTCCCATTTAAATTTTTTTCAACGGAGTTAACTCAGTTAAGTACATAAGTATTGCCACACTGGGACAGACCAAAGGTCCATCAAGCCCAGCATCCTGTTTCCAACAATGGCCAATCCAGGTCACAAATACCAGGCAAGAGCCCGAAAAATTCAATACATTTTATGCTGCTTATCCTAGAAATAAACAGTCGATTTTCCCCAAGTCAATTTAATAATAGTCTATGGATTTTTCCTTTAGGAAGCCGTCCACCTTTTCACACCTGTACTTGGAAGAGAAAGCATAAGTACATAAGTAATGCCATACTGGGAAAAGACCAAAGGTCCATCGAGCCCAGCATCCTGTCCCTGACAGCGGCCAATCCAGGTCAAGGGCACCTGGCAAGCTACCCAAATGTACAAACATTTTATACAAGTTATTCCCGAAATTGTGGATTTTTCCCAAGTCCATTTAGTAGCGGTCTATGGACTTGTCCTTTAGGAAACCGTCCAACCCCTTTTTAAACTCTGCCAAACTAACTGCCTTCACTACGTTCTCCGGCAACGAATTCCAGAGTTTAATTATGCGTTGGGTGAAGAAATATTTTCTCCTATTTGTTTTAAATTTGCTACAATGTAGTTTCATCACATCCAAACGCTGACCCCTGAGGGAGGTGTCGTTTTACGCCGAAACACGGCCCGTGTTGGGTCACTTATCAATAAAATACTCCTATTGTCTCAGTCTTGAAGGCCCAGTGTTGCTTTTTTTGTTTGTACATAGTAACATAGTAAATGACGGCAGATAAAGACCTGTACGGTCCATCCAGTCTGCCCAACAAGATAAACTCATTTTACATGGAATGTGATACTTTATACCTGAGTTTGATTTGGCCTTGCCTTTCTCAGGGCACAGACCGTAGAAGTCTGTCCAGCACTGTTCTTGAGTTCTGAAGCTAACATCGAAGCCCCTTAAAATTTACACTCCAGCCCATCCCTATCTATTCAGTCATGATCAGGGCCGCCGAGAGGGGGGGACAGGGGGGACAAAATTCCCCAGGCCTGGGCCTCCAGGGGGGCCCGGCACCGGAGTCCCACCCCGCCCTCTGTCATCAGGACCTCGCACCTCCTGGGGCCCTGCGGCGCTTCCTGGTGCTCTCTTCCTCGTTGCGACGCTCTCAGCTTCATTTTTTTCCAGCCGCCCTGCATTTAAAAAGTTGCAGCGGCGGCGAAAATGTATGCTCACCTCTTCTTTAAGCCCTTCCCCTTCTCTTTCAGCGTGCACTGATGCAATTTCTGGTTTCCGCGAAGGCGGCACAGTGCACGCTGAGAGAGAAGGGGAAGGGCTTAAAGAAGAGGCGAGCCTGCGTTTTTGCCGCCGCTGCAACTTTTTAAATGCAGGGCGGCTGGCCTGGAAGGAAGGAAGGGCTGTCCCTCGTTCTCTTCATTTGTGGGTAGCATTTTTATTTATTCTCACTTATATTTTCAATTGTGCCAGCTTGTGCAGGATAGTAATGTACACAGGGGAAGTATAATAACGGAATAACTTTTGGTAGTAATTTGTCATTTGGAGGGGCTGTTTATAGGGACTCCCTAGCACATGTTGTATTTGTGCAGACATTTTTTTTTCTCCTGGTAAAGGGTCACTAAACCAGACATCATTTATAAGAATCAGGTGCTCAACACTTAGAGTTTTTATCTGCATAGTTGTTTACTTATTTATGACACTTATGTGCTGGAAACCTGAGGGCATAGCTGGGGCTGGGAACTGAAACTCGGGGGAGGGGGGTGAAAAGGGGGGTAAGTTGGGGCAAGTCACTGGACATGTAGGGGAAGGGAGGGAGGACAGGGAGCAAAGGAGAATCACTGGGGATGAGTAGGGAGGGCAGGGGAGCGAGGAGAGTTGCGATGGATGGAGGGGAGGGGAGGGTAGGAGAAATGCTGGACATGGAAGTGAGGGAAGACAGGAAGGAGATGCACATGGATGGAGGGGAGAGGAGAAATTCTGGATATGGATGGAGGAGAGGGGAGAGTTGAAATGCTGGATATGGATGCAGGGGAGGAAAGAGAGAACATGAGATGAACATGGATGGAGAGGAGGAGAGAGAGGATAAATGCTGGACATGGATGAAGGAAAGGGAAGAGAGAGGAAGGAGATGCATCCTGACAGAGATGAGGGAAAGGGAAAAGAGGAGAAAAACTGCACATGGCTGGAGAAAATAGGCAAAAGCTGGATCCACTCTATACCTCTTCCAGTCAAGTCCGCGGAGGACCCAGCTTTTACCCATGGATGTAGGGCAAGAAATGAAGAAGAAAGGAAGAAAGTAAAGAAATAAATGGAAAGGAAACCCTGGAAGTGGAGTTAAGGGAGCAGATAGCAACAGAATCAGAGACTGGGACCAACATGATCTGAAATACAGTCACAAGACAACAAAGGTAGAAAAAAAATCATTTTATTTTCATTTTAGTGTTTGGAATATGTCCAATTTGAGAATTTACATCTGCTGTCTTATTTTGCAATGTATAGCAATGTTCTGTTTTTCTGGTATTGTGCTGCTTGAGCCTGCCATGAGTGGGAAAGCGCGGGGTACAAATGTAACAAAAATAAATAAAATAAAATCTGCATGCTAATTTGGTTTCTGTCATTTTGGGTATACTGGGGAGAGGGGTGGGTGGGCTCTGTCGTCGACCGTCTGCCACCAGGCTGGGACCCTGCATTGAAATCACAGCACCTCTCACCTCCGTGTGAAAGCGCTGCAGGCAGCAGCAGATCGCCTCCCTTCGGGCTTCCTTCCCTCTCTGTGTCCCGCCCTCACGGAAGTTACGTCAGATGAGGGCGGGACACAGGGAGGGAGGGAGGCAATCTGCTGCTGCCTGCAGTGCCTTCACATGGAGGTGAGAGGCTCTGTGATTTCAATGCAGGGGCCCGGCCCGCTGGTGCTCAGAGGGGGGACGGGTGGTGGGAGAGCGGTGGCGACCTCGGGGGGGGGGGGGGGCCCGGGGGGTGGCCTTGTCCCGGGCCTGGCCCAGTCTCTCGGCGGCCCTGGTCATGATCAGGGCATAGACTGTAGAAGTCTGGCCAGTTCCCGTTTTGTTTCCCAATTTCCGGCGTCGCCACTCAATCTCCGCTAATATTCCGTAGAACCATTCTTTCTAAACAGGATTCCTTTGTGTTTATCCCACGCATGTTTGAATTCCATTACCATTTTCATCTCCACCACCTCCCGTGGGAAAGCATTCCACATATTCACCATCCTCTCTGTGAAAAAATACTTCCTGACATTAGTCCTGAGTCTGCCCCCCTTCAACCTCAATTTATGTCCTCTAGTTCTACCGCCTTCCTGTCTCCGGAAAAGGTTCATTTGCGGATTAATACCTTTGAAATATTTGAACATCTGTATCATGTCACCCCTGTTTCTCCTTTTCTCCAAGGTATACATGTTAGGGTCAACAAGTCTCACCTCGTACGGTTTGCAACGCAAATTCCATACCATTTTTGTAGCTTTTCTTTGCACCGCTTCCAGTCTTATTACATCTTTAGCAAGATAAGGCCTCCAAAACTGAACACAATACTCCAAGTGGGGCATGGAGCGTCCTGTATAGAATACTAACTTAGGGGTTCTTTTACTAAGCTGCAGTAAAATGAGCCCTGCGCTAGAGGTAGGAGCTGTTTTTTCTGCGTACTGAGGCCCTTTTTTACCGCAGCAGGTAAAAAGGCTGCTAAAAGACATGGCTTACGTGGTAACATTGCTCTTACTGTGGCCATGTGGGGGGGGGGGGGGGGGAGAGCATTTACCACCACCCATTGAGGTAATGGTAAGGGCTACTGCGCTAACCCGATAATAACCAGGTAGAGTGCAGTGCTGCCTGATTACCACCGGGCAAACCCCTGCAGAAATATTTCTTGAATAATTCCGCTAGCACCAGAAATGCACACTGGGGATGGAACTACTGCTGGCGTCTGTGTTGGGCTGGTGGTAGCTCCAGATTGGCACATGGTAAGCCTGCGGTGGGCTTACTGCCACTTAGTAAAAGGGCCCCATAGTGCACATTTTCCCCTGGATCCTATATATGGCGTGCCAAGCAGCACATGTTAAACTGTGTGTGTGGCCAATTTATGTGCACTACTTAATTAGTAAATGAGCCTATTAGTGTTCATAATTGGCCGATAACAACCAATTATCAATACTAATTGGCAATAATTGGAATTTGTTCACACATCTTTTTAGGCGTATTCCAAAAAGAGGCGCGTGCAAATTCCAGTCCACGTTGCCAAAAAGGGGGCCCGGACATGGGAAGACTGTGGGTGTGTCAGGGCAATCAACGAAATCTATGCATATGGTTATAGAATTTGGGGAAGCATGCCTAGATTTAGCTGCACTACTACTACTTATCATTTCTGTAGCGCTACTAGATGTACGCAGCGCTGTACATTTGAACATGAAGAGACAGTCCCTGCTCGACAGAGCTTACAATCTAATTAGGACAGACAAACAGGACAAACAAGAGCTAAGGGGATATTAAAGTGAGGATGATGAAATAAGGGTTCTGAACAAGTGAACAAGGGTTAGGAGTTAAAAGCAGCCTCAAAAAGGTGGGCTTTTAGCTTAGATTTGAAGACGGCCAGAGATGGAGCTTGACGTACCGGCTCAGGAAGTCTATTCCAGGCATATGGTGCAGCAAGATAAAAGGAACGGAGTATGGAGTTAGCAGTGGAGGAGAAGGGTGCAGATAAGAGAGATTTACCCAGTGAATGGAGTTCCCGGGGAGGAATGTAGGGAGAGATGAGAGTGAAGAGGTACTGAGGAGCTGCAGAGTGAATGCACTTATAGGTCAATAAGAGGAGTTTGAACTGTATGTGGAAACGGATGCTGCTGCATCACCAGGCCAGTCCACATTGTCTGCTTTTATGAAAACTGTCCGACTTACCTCCGGCCCACATGTCAAAGAAAGGTGCAGGCATTTACAACAGTTTTTCACTGGCATAAATGGCTACATCTAGATCCGGACACGTCCACCTGGTATATGCGCTATTCTATAAACCATATCTTATTTCATGTATATATTTGGATTTGACTCACACCTTTTTCAGTAGTAGCTCAAGGTGAGTTACATTCAGGTGAACATAAGAGTAGCCATACTGGGACAGACCAATGGTTCATCTATCCCAATATCCTGTTTTCCAAACAGTGGCCAAGCCAGGCCACAAGTACCTGGCAGAAACCCAAATTTTATTTATTTATTAGGATTTATTTACCGCCTTTTTGAAGGAATTCACTCAAGGCGGTGTACAGTAAGAATAGATCAAACATGAGCAATAGACAAATTGTGGCAACACTCTATACTACAAATCCCAGGTTAAGCAGTTGCTTCCCATATCTGTCTCAATAGCAGACTATGGACTTTTCCTCCAGAACTTTGTCCAGATACACTAACCACTGTTACCACATCCTCCGGGAAAGAGTTCCAGAGCTAAACTATTCGTTGACTGAAAAAATATTTCCTCCTATTTGTTTTAAAACTATTTCCATGTAACTTCCTCGAGTGTCCCCTATTCTTTGTACTTTTGGAACGAGTAAAAAAATTGATTTACTTCTATTTGTTCTACACCACTCAGGATTTTGTAGACCTCAATCATATCTCCCCTCATCCATCTCTTTTCCAAGCTGAAGAGCCCTAACCTCTTTAGTCATTCCTCATATGAGATGAGTTCCGTCCCCTTTATCATTTTGGTTGCTGTTCTTTGAACCTTTTCTAATTCCGCTGTATCTTTTTTGAGATACGGCGACCAGAACTGAACGCAATACTCAAGGTACGAACACACTATGGAGTGATACACAGGCATTATAGTATTTTCAGTCTTATTCATCACCCCTTTCCTAATAACTCCTAGCACCCTGTTTGCTTTTTTGGCCGCCGCAGCACACTGAGCAAAAGATTTCAATGTATTATCTACAATAACACCCAGATCTTTTTCTGGATTGCTGACCCCTAAGGTGGACCCTAGCATCAGGTAACTATGACTCGGTCTATTCTTTCCAATGTGCATCACCTTTCATTTGTCCACATTAAATTTCATCTGCCATTTCTGAATGTAGATGCGGCTTATAGAATAACCACTAGGCATGTAAATCAGATGTGCTGAGATTTTATTCACCATATATAGAATCTAGCCCTTTGTATCTAACTTGGGGCGTGAGAACTTATGCCTGCCAAAGACTGGTGTAAATGCTGGCATGCTTTCTGGGAATGCCTCTAACCTGCCCATGCCCTTTGCATGGCCACACCCCTTTTGAAGTTGCATGGTATAGGGTGTAGGGCAGATCCGTGCGTAACTCCTAATTACTCCTAATTACTACCAATTAAATGCTTCTTAGCTCTAATTGATAGCGCCTAACTGACTAATTAGTTTATGCAGAATTCTGGGTGACCCAAACAGAACCCAGGAGATAATGTTGTAGAGATGGGGGGGGGGGGGGCTTGGGGGCTGGATTTATCTCTTCAGATTTGGATCAGAGGCTTCCAGTAATAAAGACTGGAGTCTCTGGATGACATCAAGTTTCTGACTGGTTGATACAAATGACAAACTATTGCAAGTGGATCAGTTTTGAGACCAGTAACTTAGAGGCACAGCTGCCGAGAAGGGGGGGGGGCAGGGGGGACAAAATTCCCCGGGCCTAGGCCTCCAAGGGGGGCCCGGCGCTGCAGTCCCACCCACCCTCCGTCGTCGACCATCTGCCACCGGGCCGGGCCCCGTGCATTGAAATCACAGAGCCTCTTACCTCCTTGTGAAAGAGCTGCAGGCAGCAGGGCAGCAGATCGCCTCCCTTTGGGCCTCCTTCCCTCCCTATGTACCGCCCTCATCTGACGTAACTTCCGCGAGGGTGGGACACAGTGAGGGAAGGAGGGTCGAAGGGAGGCAATCTGCTACCCTGCTGCCTGCAGCACTTTCACACGGAGGTGGGAGGCGCTGTGATTTCAATGCAGGGGTCCCGGCTTGGTGGCAGACGGAGGGGGGTAGGTGGAGGGGGGAGCGGCGGTAGTGGTGACCTCGGGGGGGGGGGGGGGGGGCAGTGGTGGCGACCTCGGGGGGGGGGGGGGGGCCCAGCCCAGTCTCTCAGCAGCCCTGCTTAGAGGACAGGCTTGCCCATTTCACTGATGTAAGATGTAACGATGTCTCAGTAGTTAGGCTCCTTTATGTCTTATCAGAGATCACTTTTCTTGAGTTATCTTTAAAGCAGGACCACAAAAAGTGTATTTGGTACCTTAGATGAACTTTCACTTCCCCTCATATATTATATAGGGGATGGGATTTGATATACTGCCTTTCTGTGGTTACAATCAAAGCAATTTACAAATTATATGCAGGTACTTATTTTGCAGCCGGGACAATTGAGGGTTAAGGTGCCTCCTTACTAAGCTGCATAAGTGCTTACGCATGCCCAATGCATGTCAGTTTTAAATTACCACCCAGTTACCATGTGGCCCAGGCGGTATTTTCATTTTTGATGTGCATCAAAAAAATATTTTTATTTTCTGGTGCGCGGGCGGTAATCGGCATTTGAACGCACATTGACCATTACCGCTAGGTTAATGCGAGACCTTACCACTAAGTCAGTGACTGGCGGTAGTATCTCAGACCCAAAATGGACACGCGCCATTTTACCGTACATCCATTCCCCCCCCCCCCCCCCAAAAGGCATTTTTTACAGGTGCGCTGAAAAATGATTCTGCATGCGGCCAAAACATGTGCCTACACTACAACAGGGCATTTTTCAGCACACCTTAGTAAAAGGACCCCTAAGTGACTTGCCCAGAGTCACAAGGAGCTGCAGTGAAAATCAAACCCTGGTTCTCAGGCTGCTGCACTAACCACAAGGCTATTCCTCCACTCTGAAAATCAATGTCATATAGGTTATCTCCTCAATAGTCAGTGCTGTTTAACCAGACAGAAATGACTCCTGGCTGGTTAAATAACGCTTAACTGGCTATCCATGAATATTCAGTGGGAGATAACTGGTTATCTCTCGCTGAATAGCCCCGATCAGCACTTAGGGGGAGATTCTATATATGGCACCTAAAATAAATCAAATCCAAGAAGACAGGAGGAGCCTCCACGGAGAGTCAAAGCAAAACAGCAAAGTGGAGGCTGACAAATGCACAAACCAATAGGGAGATAATATCAAAAACCAGTTTATTCAGAATATTCATATCAAGGACCCGACACGGTCCGTGTTTCAGCGCCAAAGCGCCTGCCTCAGGGGTCACAAACAACTTTCTCTGAGAAGAAGCTGATTGGCTTGAATAATTCCTTTATGTATGCACGTGATTATAAAAACAAGTTAATCCACAGAGAGAACAAAAGACCAGTCAACGGATCAGCAAACACCATGTGACAGGAAATAAATCAGCGCTGAAATCAATGCTGACTTAGTTGATATTTCAGCACCTAAATCTACGTAATTACATTTACACTAATGAAAATGTGGCATAAATCCCAGCGCTATATGGGATCTAGGGGTTAGCAGCTATCCGCTAATATTCAGCACATCGCCGTCTAAGTTTGATGGCCAAATTAAGCTGCCGAAATGGCAGGCTTATCTTTGGCCAGTTTAAACTTAACTGACCAGTGCTGAATATTGGCTTGGTCGGTTATGTTTAAACTGGCAAAAAATAAACTGGATATTCAATGCTGGTCACCAGAAACAGTTTGGCACTGAATATCCAACCTCACTGCCGACCACAGGAGTTAGCCGAGCTGCCTCCTGCGTTCTGAATATTGGCCCCTTGTCTTCCTCTTTCTGCAATCCCTTGTAGTTTATGACGGCTAACCTTTTTTTCTTTACCTTTTCAGCTACCACTTTTGAGAACCAAAGCAGCCTCCCTTTCCTCTTATTTTCCTAACAAACAGATTTGATGCCCTTAAAATAACTCCTTTCAGTTTCATCCACTGCTTTTCTGCTTTCCTAGATGTTCTCATCCAGCTAACAACTTCTTAAGGTTATCTCCCATCTTGCCAAAGTTCTTTCTTTTTTTTTTTATTTTTTTGAAGTCCAGAACCTTCACTTTTGAATGAACTCCCTCTACGAATGTTTTAATATGGAACCACTGGATGCCAGATGATCACCCACTATAACATCAGAAACACTCTCCCCATTTGTAAACACTAAGTTCAGTATAGACCCTTCCCACATGGGTTCCATCAGCAAATGCTGGAGATTTTGTCACCCAGTTGTCATCGACAGGTTAGTTCATATACACTTTTATTCATGTGTACATTTCTATCTACACGTGCATTACTCTTATTGTCTGGTATTTTTATACATATATTATGTTTACTTATATTTATATATTTTCCATTTTCATTTTCATCCTTTTGAGACCCATATGATTTTTATCATTCTCCTGAAATCTTCCTTAAAGTACCAAGGTTGTCCTTCTCGTTTCTGGAGTCCATGGTCGATTTGCTACTTGTCTACTTGATTTCTAGACGTATTTGATGCCACAGATGTTTAAAGGATGAGGGATCATCCTGAGGATCCCACTTAACAGGGGGCTGAGTGGCCCCTCTCCTGGGGAAGAAGCAAAATTTCAAAGTTGCAAATTGCATTGAGGTTTACCTTCAAATTTTGGTTTGGTGGGAAAATTCCTCCTTAGGGTGGTGGGCAACTGCCTGGGGTAGAGTGAGGTAATGACTATATAAACCTTCCCCTTTGAGGAACAGGCCTGGTTCCTGCTCCTCAGAAGCAGCTTACCTTTCCACCCATTCCATTTTTTATGTGTCCTATTCTTTGGTGCATGAGTTGATTGTTTACTCTTTTCGTGGTTACTGCAGCTATTGGTACACTCCAGCTAATTTCTTTTGTACAGTAGAACCTTAATTTTACTAGGCTGTTAAAGTTAAGGTATATTTTGACTTGGTCATTTGACTTGGTGGCAGGCAGGGGCAGACTAAGAGTACTCTGGGCCCCCGGGCACTGAGACTACTCTGCCCCCCCTGCCATGCTGCTGCTGCCGCCACCAGTGCCCCCACCCCACCGTGATGCCTCCCTCCCACTGTGTTGCCACTGTCCCCTCTCCCACCTTGAAGGACCCTGGTGGTCTAGTGAATGTGGCTTCCCCCCTCTTTCCTGCCCACCCGCTGCCTCTACTCTGCCCAGCATGGTGCCGTGTTTACAAAATGGCTGCCAAGACTTCCCACGATAGTCTCGCCTTTCGCGAGACTACCGTGGGAGTCTTGGCAGTCATTTTGTAAACACAGTGGTGCAACAGGGAGAATAGCGGCAGCAGCCACTAGACCAACAGGGCCCTGTGTGGGCTGTAGTGTGTGGCAGCGGGCAACCCGGCAGAGCCTCTGGGCCCCCCAGAGCCTCTGGGTCTTTGTGCACTGCCCGGTTGCCCAAATGGTCAGTCCACCCCTGGTGGCAGGGCTTGGAAGCCAAAACATGCTTCCTAAGCCCTAGCATGGGTGAGTTTCTTGGTTTGAATACTAGCTGCCTAGCTGCTCAGGGCAGGTAGGTTTTCCACTGGACAGATACACAGCTGACATATGTCATTTTATTTCAGGTCAAGTGTGGCATCTTTGATATTTTGTGTCATCCTATATAATAAAAAGCACCTCCAACTTTCTGAAGCTGAGAAAGTGAAGCCTTGAAGCATTCGTGCTCCTGCTGTATCCATCTCCTGAAATGACGTCATGTACTTCCGTGTTCGTAAAGACCAATCACTGGAAGGGAATGCTGCAGAGTTGCCAGGCAACGGAATGCGATGTCACACGCATGAGGGTGTCGTCGTCCCTCCCTTCCTCCCTCCCTCCCTTCCAGTTCCAGGCCCCCTACCTCCAAATTTTAAAAGTCAACTTCACTTACGAAGTCGGGTTTACGGCGGCCGACAGCAGCAGCGGTAACAGGCGTGCAGGCTCAACCCTTCTCTCTCTCTCAGCTCTGGCCCCTCCCTTGCAGAAACAGGAAATGAGGGCGGGACCAGAACTGAGAGAGAGAGAGAGAAGGGCCGAGCCTGTACGCCTGTTACCGTTGCTGCTGTCAGCCACCATAAACCCGACTTCGTAAGTGAAGTTAACTTTTAAAATTTGGAGGTAGGGGGCCTGGAACTGGAAGGGAGGGAGGGACAACGACACCGTCATGCGTGTGACATCGTGTTCCGAAGGGGGGGATCCTGGAACTGGGAGGGAGGGAGGGGGCACCCTGAAACTCGGAGGGAAGGAGGGAGGGGGAACCGGAAACTCGGATGGAGGGAGGGGATGACCCTGGAACTTGGAGAGAGGGAGGGAGGGGGAGGACCATGGAACTCAGAGGAAGGAAGGGAGGGGGAGGACGACCCTGGAACTCGGAGGGAGGGCGGGAGGGAGGGGATGACCCTGGAACTCGGAGGGAGGGAAAGGATGACCCTGGAACTCGGAGGGAAGGAGGAGACAACCTTGGACCTCGGAGGGAGGGAGGGGACAGACGACCCTGGAACTCAGAGGGAGGGGATGACCCTGGAACTCGGAGGGAGGGAGGAGGGGTGACCCTGTAACTTGGAGGGAGGGAGGGGGACGACCCTGGAACTTGGAGGGAGGAGGGACACTGGAACTGGGAGGAAGGGAGGGAGGGAGGGAGGGGGGGTACATGGCACACACTCTCATTCTCACACACACACACTCTCTCTCTCACAGACACACTCGCACCCAGTCTCACTCTCTCTGTGTCACACACACACACTCGCACATTTACTCTCTCTCTCACACACTCGCACACACACACTCTCAAACATACACACTCCGAGGAAAACCTTGCTAGCACCCGTTTCATTTGTGTCAGAAACAGGCCTTTTTTTTACTAGTTTTAAATAAACGAAGCTGTGGCCTTTTATTACCACTTTATGGTCCTATGTTCTCTTTTGGTTGTATTCTTAGTAATGCTAAGTGAATGTTACTAAAAAGTTAGTTTAGAGGGGGGGATTTCATAAAGACAGAGGAAAGGAGGGTGGTCACAGTTCCCCATGTTAGCATTTTCAATTTCTGTAACTTTTTCTCTTTTTCCTTCTGCTTACTCCTTCTCTCACTCTTCCTTCCCGTTTTCCCTCCATCTATTTTTAATGCTTGTCTCTGTCTTTGTCTCTTTGTCAATGTCTCTTTTGGTTTTGCTCTCTTTCTCTCTCTTCCTGTCCACTTCTTTCAGTTCCTATTTCTTCCTCTTGCCTCAGCCCTTTCTCTGAGTCTATACATCTTCCTTAATCTCTTTCTTATTTCCTTGTACTCGCCTTCCCTGTCTCTTTCTATTCCTATGTCTCTCTCTGTCTCCATTTCTCTCTCCACTCCCTTAGGTGGGTGTCCAATCAATCAATGCGTAAAGGATGTAATCAATAATCGCAGAGATTGATAAACCTGAGTGCCTTGATTACAATCCCTGTCTGCAAAACTTTAATTAACAGTTACTTAATTAGTTCAAGATCATTTAGAGTAAAATGTTTTTATTAGGAATTTGCATGAATGCCTTGTGTGATGAATTGATGTGTTAGGAAAGCCATCCAACTGCTCTTAATAGATAATAAACAGGAATCAATCAGGGTGCTTATGGAAGCTGCACTGCCATAGGATGTGCAGCTCCCACGACACACTCATTAATAACGCTTTAAAAAAAAGTTTTAACTCCGATTCACTTTCCTGCTCTTTTACAAATCTTGACAAGGCCAACAACAATAACAAAAAATTAAATTAAAATAAACTACAGGGCCAGTCATTACCTCCCCTTCCCCCACTGCAACATACTCACTCTCTCTCTCTCTCTCTCTCTCTCTCTCTCTCTCTCTCTCTCTCTCTGGAGTGTGCCAGTTCCCTTATAGCCCCCTCAACATGCTAATTTTGATTTTGCAAATACAGTTGGCTCCCTCCACCCCATTTTCACATTTATATAGTGCTACAAAGTGTATGGAACACTTTACAAACGTGGAAAACAGAGTCCCTGCTTAGCAGAATTTACAGTTAACAGCATGACACTGAAGACAGGTGGAGTCTAGAGAGTAGGGAGGAAACTTGGATCCTGAAATGTGGTCCGGATGTTAGGACAGTGTTTCCACTCTCGTCTTACCTTTCATCCAATAACAGATGGCTAAGGTGCAGTGTAGTATCAAACCTTTCATGCAACTGCAAATAATTTAAAACTCCTTTCCTCCTTTTGGGTTTCTTGCTATTACTTTTTTTTTTTTTTTTTAAATAAGTGGATGATAGAAAATATTTATTCTTTCTTCTTTGACATCTCATTAGCTTGGGACTTTTCATAGTTCTAATGGCCCTTGTAAGGCCTAAAATTCCAAAATATGATGAGCCCCTCACCTTCCATCTCCCCTCCCCGATCCCTACCAACCACCAAAATATTAAAGAAATAACCCGTCATCTGCCTATAACATGACCATTCACTTTCTCCCCAGGAGGACTGACTGTTCTCAAGTCAAGACAATACTTATGACACTAATATCAACAAGCAAAGGGTGACTTGATCTTTCAGACAAGTGCTTGACTAGTTTTGGTGGCTGTTTGAATTATTACTAAGCTTGGTGATCATATATGGGAAGGGGTCTTGGTGCATAGAACTTGTAAGAACTAAACAGGTATTTTTAGCCCCACATTCTGAATTTTCTCAGACTCTTATCTGGCTCTTTTAGACTCTGTTTTGGATTTTTAACATTTCTCCCAGTGTGTTTTCTAGTATAACATAAAAGCATAAATGGAGATGCAGTCAAACCAAAATCTTTATTGAGTGAACAATGACCTGAGACAGCTGTGTTTCGGCAAGGTTGCCTACATCAGGAGCTCCACAATCTATGATAGATATAGAGCATTACATAAGTATAAATTACCATTATAATTACATATGAACAGGAAGAACATACATAAAATCAAGGGGGTAATATTCAGCTGCAGTGGTAAGTCGCTTGTAAGCTGCTCACTGTTGCGGGTGAACTAAGCCTAAATATTCAATGCCAGGCTCCAGGCATTGAACGTTTGGGTACGTGTGGTCATCCAGTGTACAGATTGGTGACTGGTTAACTTGGCGCATACAACAGCCTTTTTTGCTAGCCTAACTTTATGTGCTTATCAAGCTTGTTAGCAGATTGAATATCACCGCTGATTGGCTAAATAATGGCTCTGCCCTGAACTGCTTCTAACCCAGCCAATTTAGGAATTGCTGGTTAGCAGTAATATTCTTTTAATTAATTACTTGTTTCTAAATCTGAGCTCCAAGGGGGGGGGGGGGCGGATTACTATCTAGTACTCAAGCTATATCCATGACCATCTGGGCTTATAAACTAACCTCCCCTTTTACAAAGCCATGCTAGCGGCTGCCAGTGCAGTAATGCCGATGCAACCCATACAAAGTGAATGGGCTATGTCGTAAAAGGGGGGTTAAGTTGGAGCTGAGGCATTAGAAGGTGAAGTGACTTGTCCAGGGTCAGAAGGAGCATCCATGAGAGAACTGGGATATGAGCCTTGGTTTTCTACTAGGCTACTTTTTCACAGATGTCTTTCTCTTTGGCTTCCCATACTTAAACTAATACCAGCTCTCTCCCATCTCTTTACCCTCTTCCTATCACTGCTCTCTATGGCCCAGGCATCTTTACATTTTGCTGTAGGCTATCTCAGGCTTTGTCATCATCATTTTTAGTCGTATGTCCTATACTTTTCCTGCACCAAGGCCCCTTTCAAACATTATCACCACCAAAACTAGTCAAACATTATCTGAAGCATCGAGTCACCATTTTTTCATTGATTTTAGTGTTATAGCCATTGTCTGACCCTTCTTGGGAGCTTAATGCAGCCATAGTTCTGATGTTAGGGTTCTAACCAAGCTCATTTCAGGCAAGCTACCCTAGCTGCATTGAGATTCAGATGCAGTGTGCACAGCCAGTTTCTGCTCATTGAACCATGTTCTCCACCCTTTGTCCCTCCACATCAAGGTGACTGAGCAGAATTTCAGGCCTGTTCTCTCATTTCTTCTGTGTGTTGCTTCATTCTGTCCTTACAACTGCATTCAGTCTGTCCCAATTATATTTAAATTCTGACCCAAACTCAGCCTGAAGAATCAGTCCTGGTCCAGATAAATACTCCGTGCAGGTGAAGTCTCTTTCTGGCCCTGTGCGTCTCTCAACCAGACTATTTTAAGAACTTGAAATTGGATGAAGCTACAAAAGTGGGGTTTTGCTGTACTGTGGACCAAAACCAGAGGGGGAGCTTATATTCTGAAGTATTCCTTCCTACACTGGTTGGGAAAGCAGGGCACCAGGATCTATTTCCTCTTAGGTCTGTTTCTGAATGTTCTTCATTCATGTCTCTTGTCCTGCCCAGCTTCTCCCCCCCCCCCCCCCCACCTTGTCATTCTCTCTCCTCTCTCCACTTTTCTGTATGTCTCTTTTTCAGGTTTAGGAAACTATATTGGCATGACAGTTTGTTCTTGTGTTGCCAAAGTAATACATAAAGAAGCTAAAAATAAAAGAAGCAAAATCTACAAGTAAAAGGACTCTCTCCTCTTTCTGTTTAAAACGATTGCTGGGGTAGAAGGGACCCGCCTTGTGGTGGATGAGTATATGACAGGAGCACACAGATCGTAGTTTGAGTAGAGCTTCAGCCTGGGAGGGGGAGGGGGGAGAGGTGTTTGGAGGTTAAGGCGGGTGGCCACCTGCTGATGTATTAATCAAAGTTTCCAGCTCCACTGCCTGAAGTCAGTCAGACCCCGCTGCTGGGTGAGATCGATACTTACTCAGTTCTGTTTTAATACCGCGACGGTGGCATCTCAGAGAAAGTTCATTACATGAGCAAGGAGTGTTAGGCGCTTCCTCCCGGGGCAGTCCCCAGGACGAAGAGGGGAGGAGAGGCAGCCCTGGTGTCCTCTGAGAGGCTGCGGGGAGGAGGATCGGTAGACAAATAACAGCAGTGGTTCCCGGGGACATCAGGATAGCATCAAAAGTTTTTTTCCCAAGAGAAAAGGGGGAGAGAGGGTCAAAGAAAGCGAGAGGAAAAGACAGATTTCCTTAGCGCTATAATATACTGATTGCAACCTGAGGGCGAGTCAGGTCTCCTTCAATCCTACACAAACTGTTTCCAGCCTGAGGAGAAAGCAGATGCCTTTTAAAGAACAAGGGGCTGGTTTTTGATTAGAAGGTGTCGTTTACGTTTTAAAACTTTACTCTCATTAGGCTGCGCTCTCTTGTTTTCCTCTAATAACCACATTTGCTGTTGTACCTGAAATCCAGAAACGTTTTAAAGTGAACCACAAGCAGCTAAAGGAGAGGCGGTAGGGGGCAATAAACGAGAAGGCAGAAATTATGGGGGAAGGGGGAGAAAAGAGTGGAAAATGTGGAAAGAGAAAGGGAGAGAGAAAAGAGGGGTAATAAACGGGGATTCAGGAGCTGCTGAGGGGAGGGAGATAGCGAACAGGAACAGAGGAACTGGTTAGGGGAGAGAGAAAGAGGGAGATGGGGCAATGCACAAAGATACTGGAGTGGTGAAGAGGGCAGACGGGAAGAATCAGCTGCAGGAAGCAGATTCTTGGGGGTGGAGGTGATACAATAACTAAACTCTGGCACTTCTGAACTGATGGAAGGGACAAGCAAGGAAAAATAAGAGACTATAAACAGAACCCCCCTCCCCCCAAGCAGACTAGAAAGCCTGAACTCACGGGGGCAGGGACCCGCCGATAGAATGAAAGTTACATCCAGGAAAAAGTCGTTTGATGAATGGGTATTCGTAGAGCTCCTTGTTTTCCACGATTAAGACCTGGCTCTTTAAACCCTCGTTTGTTGTGTTTCCTGGGACAGGTTGAACATTGGCGGTTATAAACGAGCCAAGGAGAGACTCTGTGATCAAGACGTATTTAAGTTTTATGAGTTGCCCCATTAGTAGCCTCTCCGTTATTTCTGGATTTGTCCTGCTTCTCCCCCCCCCCCCCCCCCTCCCATCCACTCACACACCCTGTATTGCATTCTGTGTACCGTAACTGTTTTCGGTGTTAATTTCTTCACCCTCCGCTCTTTTCTTTTCTATTCTCCACTCCCTCTCACGATCGATTATTCATTCCCCAAGGTAGAAGATGGAACGACTTGTGAGAACTGGGATCTCTTTTTCTCCCATATTTCAAAGCCAACATCCACCTGGGCAGAAGAAGAGGAGGCCCATTTGACCCCTTCCCTCCCTCCACCACCTAGGTTCCTTCTTCAGATGACCCGGACTCATGCAGAAGTCTGGGTCAAGCTGTGCAAAGTAGAGCAGATTTATCCCATGGATTACTGCCATATCTATTTCATTATTTCCCTATCCCCCGACTAGGTCTACCCCAAGTGAAAAATACTGCTAGTATCAGACGCTTGTGTAGGTGGTGCTGTGTGCGGAAGAAAGGCTCAGCAGGTCTGCGTCTGCCTTTGTGATAGAGATTGGGGGTTCTGTCCGTGGTGCTGAAGGGTGGCGAGGACGCAAGGGCTTTATCTTCTGCCCTTTTCAGTAGATATCCTAACATTTTTTAACCTGCTCATTAATCATCCCTTTTTATTTCTCCTGAGGGGAGGAGAAGCAGATATATTCTTTTTGAGGGAGGTCCCTTAGTCTCTAGCAAACCTGTCCTTGCATCCCTGTAATCTTTTAACTTACCTGTCTCTATCACTTTCCCTCTCACATGCCTCTTTTCTTTTCTGTTCAGTCTCCTTCACTATCATACCTTTCTCCATCCTTTCTCCTTACTTTTCTTAGATATAGATTCAATAATCTTTATTGGCAAGCCAACTTTTAATGGCTCCCCCCCCTATTTCTCTCTGACTCCCTATTTGCCTCCCTTTGTTGTCCCCATTCTCCCTCTCTTTGCCTCTTCTGGTTTTTCTCTTATGTTATCTTCTCCTTTTTTTTTTTTTTTCTTTCTGTTCTGTCAGCTTCCCTGTCTTCTGATTCTATCTGTCACTCCCTCTTCATCTATTACTTTCTTCTATGTTCCTTTTTACTTCCCTTTCCCCATCTTAGCCCCTCATTGTGCTTTTTTTCTTCACTTTTTTGCCTTATCTCCTTTATTGTCTCCCTTCTTTTTCTTGTCACCATTCTCTCTCCTTCACTTGAGTTCTCTTCCATTCCCCTTCCTCATATTCTTTCTCTTTCCCATCTCTCTCATGCTTCTGTTTCTTCCTCCCTACTTCTGTCCTTATCCCTTCTCTTTTTTCTCTTCCTTCACTCTTCTATTCCTTTCTTCTTCACTCTCCCCCTCTTGTTCCAAATGCTCTCTTTCTCTTTAATTTTACACCCTGCTTTCCAGCTCCTTTCACTCTCATTTTGTGGTGTCTCATTTCTCTCATTCCCTCTTTCCCTATCTTTCACTAATGCTCTCTACTTTCTTCTGCAACCCATTCTGCCTTCTCTCTCTTCTGGCCTCCCTTTCATTGCTTCTCTCTGTTTGGGGTCAATTTAGAAAGCTTGCGCTAGAGCCCCTGAGCACACACCTTCTAATGCAAATGTTACACCCAATTTTTGCACACCAAAGCAGTAAGCCAATGATGAAGAGCAGACCAGATGCTTGTGCATGAGGGCAGCTTGAACTGTGCAAATGTCTGAGAAAAAAAACCCAAACATTGGCACACATCTGCTGGAATGTTGTTCTGCGCATAAATATCAGCACCATAAAAATGTCTGTGTCATACAATTTTTGTGATTCAGATATTTAACAGAACAGCATTCCCAAACATGCCGGGTTCAGCTGAAACCTGTGCACAGAACCATCACCTATTCGGTCTTGAAAGTTGGGGGTTCAGGCATGCTCACAGCAATAACAAGAAACAAGCAATAAATCTTAACATGCTACTGCAGAAGAGTGAGCTAATCCTTCAACACCTCCTCAGATCTCGCATTCAAGTTTCTGTGCTATTCTGTATATTGGGCCAGAATAGTTATCGCCTCATTACCATTGATTTGAATATACAGTGTGCTGCTGTCTAATGCAAGGTTTTTGAGGTTTAGCTCCTTGAAAAACCCTGTTCTGCTTTGTGCACCCAGAAAATAGTGTGCAGACATTGGGCCAACTGTATGCTTATCTACGCTAACTTTCTGCATTGGTCTCCTTGTCCTCATCACTCTCCCTCTTTCTTTTCCTATCCTACAAGTCTACTTTCTCCTCTCTTTCACTATACCCCTCTCTCCATTGCATTCCCTTCTCTCCTTTTCTCCATGGCTTTTCCCCTTCCCCTTCTGTCCCTCCATGTCCCAAGTCTCTTCTTCCTTCCTTTCCTCCTGTACTCCTTTGCTCCTTCTCAATCTCCTTCCCTGTCTTGTTTCTTACCTTCCTTGTTATTCATTCTCTCCCTCCTTCTTTCCCTAGTGCCCTCCCCTCCTCTCCCTGTCCCTGTCGCTCTCCTCCCTCCCTGTCCCCTGTCTTTCCCCCTCTGAATGTTATGACTTCATCGGCTGCACAGGCTGTGTACTCAGGGAAATAAATCTTCATAAAGCGAAGCTTGTGATTAATGCAGGGTCCAGGGCTCCGCTGCTGGACCTTTCCCATTAGCGGATAATGGGAAGATGGAGAGCTGCTGTCTCCGACACTAGCCTCCTGTCATTTGTTCCACTTTGCAGTCCATTTGCTTTGGAGAGTACAAGGTACTCCATCAAAAATATTTTCAGAGTTAATTTCCGTCCCTTAATCTGCTTGATTCTTATTTTGTATCGAATGGCAGCATCGATTTTCATGGCGTCTAAATTAAATAAGGGCTCTTTTCATGCATGGGGGAGCTGGGAGAGGGAGAGAGGGAAGGAGAGGAGAAAGGAAGAGAGGAAAGGAAGGAATAGAAAAGACAGAGGAGAGAAGGCAGGGAGCAGGTGAGACAGAAAGAGGAATGGATGAAGGGAAAAAGAAGAGAGGGCAGGAAAGAAGGGAAGCAGAGGAGATAGGGAGGGGAGGAGAATGACAGATGGGAGAGAGGGAACAGGAAAGAGGAGGAAGGAGGGAGAAGAGCAGAGGGAAGAAAAAAAGAAAATGAGAGAAAGGTACTTGAGAAAAGAATTTCTTGCAATTGAGGAAGGAAGATTGGAGGGAAAGTCTCAGTAAAGGTAAAGAGAAAGATAAATGACTTGAATGTCTGCTGAAGTCCCTTTCAGATTTACAGCAGTGTGTATCTGATGCTCACATCTCTCCACACTCATTTCTTTTCCCATTTTTCTTATTATTTGTCACTCTCTCCCCTCCCTCTGCTGTGCCTGCTGCTTCTTTCAGGATGTGAGCTCTCTGCTGAGTTCATAAGCTACAACCTGCTCCCACATGCCCCCATCCTGCTGTCACCCTCCATAAGCCCTTCCGTGCTCCCTCCCTTTCTCTGTTGGGCTCAGGAGCTGCAGCTTGCTCCCACATGCCCCCCTCCTGCTGCCCCTTCTCTTGCCCCCCTCAGTGCCTAGGTGCCTCTCTTTCCTTTCTGGGGTCCAGCTCCTTCTGGTCTCTCTCTCTCTCTCTCTTTTTTTCTCCAATGCTTCCCACTTTCTTTTTCTGGGGCCTATCTCCCCTCACCTCCCCCCCCCATTAACCTCTGCTGTTGGGGCTCAAGGGTAACATCCAGATCCTACCTGTCCTTCATCTTGTGCTACTGCTTCCCCCTTCCTTCCCATCTAAGGCCTACTCCTCTCTTATTCTGAAATAAATTCTAGTGCCTCTATTCTTGCTCTGGGATCCTGCTATGCTTTACTAAGGCATAAGCAAACTAGGCATTTGCCTAGGGCCCAGATAAGATTTGTCAGATGTGTTAATTTGCTGTTCTCCAGTGGTGTGCTCAGGTGTGATGGCAGACTCTTTTCCTAGTTAACTCTAATGCTATTGCCCAGCAGAGAGATGAGCAGGGGCAGACCAGAGTCACTGCTGCTACCTGCAGAAGTCTGTCTCTCCTCTTCATTCCCTGCATATTGTTCTCCAGTTACCAGAGAGTTTGGTGAACAGAACTTCTTACCCGCTACTACCTTCTTCTCTCACCAAGAGCCTTAAAAAACTCTGTTTGAAAACTGATGTTACACTGGCTATCCTGTAATCTTCAGGAATAGAGGTAGATAGGAGTGATAAGATGCAGATTGCCAGTAGCAGATCTGCAGTTTCATATTTGAGTTCCTTTATAACTCTGGGGTAAGTACCATCAGGTCCTGGTGATTTGTTACTATTTAGTTTGTCAGTTTGCTTCAATCAGTACCTCTTCCAGATTCACACTGATTTGTTTTCATTTCTTTCATTCATCAATATCAAAGATGTTTCCAGCATGGATATCTCCAAAACATCCTTCACTGTAAAAAACTGAAGCAAAGAATTAATCTATTTTTTTTAAATCTATGATCTTATCCTCTCTGAGTGCTCCTGGTCATCTAAAGGCCCAGCAGATTGCCTCACAGATTTCTTGCTCTTACTGCACTTGAATATCTTTTTATTATTACCTTTTGCCTCTTTAGCAAGTCTCTCCTCAAATTCTATCTTAGCCTGTTTTATTACCATTTTACATCTAACTTGTCACTGTTCATTTGCCCCCCCCCCCCCATGTTCTTCATTTTGTCCTGCTTTCCATTTTTTTAAGAATGCCTCTATGTTCCCTATGTTCTCATCCAGTGCTACAGTTAGGCTATGGGGGATTCAGCTGCTTCCATCTTCAGTGTCTCTTTAATATGGGATCATGTTGCTTTCTCCCTCCTCTGTAACTATCACCCATCCATCCATCTTTTTTTAGTCTTTGACATTTTGATCCTTGTCACTGTCAATGTTGTGTTCAATCTATAGAAAGCCCATCTGTCCCTGTGGTTCCAGGCTTCTAATGAGGTGCTTCTTGGTTCAGTATTGCAGGGACAAATACAGGTGACAGGGACAGAGACCAAGAGAATAAGGGGCAGAAAGAAAGAGAATTGGAGAAGAGAAAAAGGCACAAAGATAAATGGTATAGGGCAAAGTACAGGTGAGTGGTGGAGACAGAGAAAGAGAGAGAACAAGGAGGAGAAAGAAAGAGAAGAAAAGAGAAAGAGACAAGAGAATTGGAGGGAGAGAAAAAGGCACAGAGAGAAATGGGATAGAGCTATTTTTAAGCAGGGCATTGATCGTCTCTGCCTTTGCACACTGGATACTGTCTTAAAAAGACAGGAAATCAGAACGTTGGTCAGGCTACACATGGAGAGGAGAGTGGTGAAATTTGCAGGTGTTTCTGCACAGGGCTGGGTCTTCAGACTACCTGAAATAAGTACATAGCACTAAAAACATATGACGTAGCATTCTGGGTCAGACCAGTAGTCCACGGAGCCCAACATCCTGTCTCCTACAGTGGCCAATCTCAACACTTCCTAGTGGAAAGACCCCTTTTTTTCTTCTGGGCTCCATCTTCCCTCACCTCACACTCATCATAAAGTTCTGCTGTTGGGGCTCAAGGATAATAACCAGATCCCACCTGCTGACTTCACTCTCCTGCTTGCTGAACCAGTTAATTTCATTACCCTCCCTTTAGTCCTATGGTTGAAAACATAAATAAAGTTCCTATTAGTAGCATTACATAGTGGCATGGTATTTCTGTCTAGTCTGCCAAGGATATCTGTCCATCTGCCAGCTTGACTGCTGATATAGTATGGCATCTTAATCAAATAGTTTTTGTTTGCTTCTTCATTGGATCTATTAAATTATTTCAAACGAGTCCACCCAAGGTGTGTGTGATGGATTGAGAGAAAGAGTGGAGGGAATTCCATAAAATAATCTTGTAATTACACCATTTAGGATGACAAACTAATTCCAGTTCTACTGGCCAAGCTGATAGAGTCCTGGTTTATCCTCCCTGTGTCCTGGGCCTTGGAATTCCCGGTTTTTGTAGTGTCTGTGATATTTTAATCATAGCCACTGTTGGTGTTATGCACAGTCTATAGAATATCTATCTGTCGCAGCATGCAGTGGTGACAAAACCAGGACTGAATGAGCTAAACTGACAGGAAAGGGACCAGTTGTCAAATTTCAGGGCAATTTTTAATGAAGCACAGGACCAGCAAGCTAATTTTTAAAGGGAAATTTTACCACGGAAGTCGGAAACCTGAGGTACTGATATACCACAGGTTGGTGACTCCCATGGTAAATCAAGGTGTGGTAAAAGCTCACCATTTACTGCAGCTTGATAAGTTAAGAAGGCTGGGGAGCTGACTAGCAAGCAACCGCACGTAACATGGCGGCTGCTACATGGTAGCTCCCCGGCCCAGGCCGTCCTCCTGTTTCCGGCTTCCCAGCCAGAGAAGTGATGTCAGAGGAGATCCCACCAGTGATTGGCAGGGAGGCTGTAAGGGGGCGGGGCCAACCCGATGGCAACAAATTTTGAATAAAAGAGCTGCTTGAGAGGCAAGGGAGCCTCTTTAGCAGTGGGGTGGCGGATTGCTTCCTCTCCCTCCCTCCCTTGTACCCCCTCAGGGGTTCCGTAGGTGCAGGATCTATCTTCTGGGTCTCAAAAAAGGTTATATAAATTGTCAATCCTATGCTGTTTTGTTTATGGATAAAGTAGGAATCAACCTGTTAGTCAAGTTTTCCCCGGCCAGTATTCAGTTATGGTCAATGTCTAGGCAGTCTAAGTGTTATACTGAATTCTCAAATTGTATCATGTTATGAATAGGATGGATAGGACTCGAACTGTTCGTTATTTTTTCTTTACCTGTATAACACTTGGTCATATTGTTATGTAGAACCTTTATTTGCGGCCATTCCATATTTTCAATGGAACCAAACCTCCAACTTTGTCACAGCTGGCAGATGCACCCGAGCCTAGGGACTGTTGGAGGTGTTGGAGCAGCAGACAAAAGGAGTTCATCTCTTGAGGGCAGGACAAGGCAGACTGATCACCTAGCTGGCTCTAAACGGCAGGTGGAATACTGGGCTGCGGTACTGTGTAAAACTGGAAAGACACATGGCCACGCTGGAGGCAAGAATATGGCTGACCGCCACATGGACCAGTGAGTCATGCTCCCTAGCTGGTGAGGCAGGGCGGGGAGAGGAAGTCTCTAATATGTTGGACTCAAGGCTCGGGTGCTTCCTAGGGTTATAAGTTAATGTGTTCAATTTAATGTGTTCAATAAAGCTGTGGCCATTTACCCCCCAAAACATTTGCATTCTGTCCAGTCACTGTGTGCCTTATGTGTGAGGGTCGGGAGTGTGAGTGTGTGCAGCCTGCCTATGTTACCCCCATAGGCATCAATGTGCCTTTATTTATTTAATTATTTTGTTTCATTTAATGTACCACCTTTTAAATCAATATCAAAGCAGTGACACAATCCCCTCGATATTCAAAGGCATTTAACTGACAAGGATTGGCACCTGGCTGGTTAAATTCCACATATTGCCGGTTAGTAACTAGCAGATAGCTGGTTATATTGGTCGATAAAACCGGCTATCCGCTGATTTTCAACGCACTGTTGCGTAACTTTAGTGGCCATATTTGGCCATGTGCAAGGCAGTCCTATCTTTGGCTGGTTTGACTTTGACCGGCCAGTACTGAATATTGGCTTGGCCGGTCAAAGTCAAACCAGCAAAAAATAAACCGGATTTTCAATGCTGGTCACAGCTAACTTTCCTTGGTCTGAATATTGGCCTCGATAGATTTAAAATGCTGAAATATATAAGAAACAATAATCAGACAAGTTCATACAGAAGAAAAGGGTGTGTTGTGCAGCAATAATTCACCAATAAACATTCAGGGGCCCTTTTACTAAGTGGCAGTAAACCCACCGCGGGCTTACCATGCAGCAAACAGGAACTACTGCAGCAGCCTGGCGATAGTTTCCACCTCCAGCATGTGCCATTTCCGGTGCTACAAAACTATTTTCTATTTTTGTAATGCTGGTGTTTACCCAGCAGTAATTGGGCAGTGTCAGGTTAGCACAGAAGCCCTTGTGACACCTCAGTTTATTACAATATTTATTGATCTGAAATTCAAACACCATTCAACATATCAGTCTATATTCAAACTGACAACAGCTTGTCTTCAAATCACATATCTTAGAAATGATATTCTGTCCTTTCAGCATGTATATCTTTAATCAGCTGATATAATATCGTGTTTTGAGAGTCACTCTGCTTCAGGGCTTTCAACTTGTCAATATCAGGTCCACTCCCAAAAACATCAGCAGTTTTCTCATAGAATCTGTGAAAAAATTGCACCAGTATTTAAATCGCTAAGGGGCCCTGTGCTAGTGGCAACACGTGTTTTTGCCACGCTCCGAGGCCCCTTTTAAAGCAGAGGGTAAAAAAGCCAGAAAAAGAAATGGCCATCCGGTAAGTTTGCACTTGCTGCATGGCCATTTTGGGGGGGGGGGGGGGGGGAAAGCACTTACCATCAGCCATTGAGGTGGCGGTAAGGGCTCCTGCACTAACCAAGCGGTAACATGGCAACCGGCGCTGCTTGATTACTGCTGGGTAACCCCGATGGTAAAAACATGGAAATAAATTTCTGTAGCACCAGAAATAGTACACGCTGGAGGCAGAATTACTTCTGGGCTGCTGCGGTTGCTCAGCAGTAGTAGCAGATTGGCACGTGGCAAGCCATTGTCACACGTCAACCCGTTAATAAAAGGGCCCCTAAGATTGACAGAGTATAAGCGCTGATCTTGACTTGTGGCTCACATCAGATACCCAATGAATTTCTTTTAACTTTAGCTCAATTGGTTTTATATGAGAGCTATTTTTATAATAATGGTCGGTATTTTCAACAGAAATATGGTATTTGCCATGGGAGCCACTAAGGCTCCACCTGTAGCTATTTTATATGTAGTAAATTTGAAGAAAGAGTTATATTTCCATTGACCTACTATAGATCTATAACGTTTTAGAAATGTTTTTTGAACATTTTTTTTCTTTCTATCTAGAATGCATCCAAAGAACAGGTAATAGCGAGGTTCTTCTTGCCTTAAGTAGCTAATGCAGGTTTTTCAGCACCATAGACAGTAGCTCAGGCCTGCTCTACTGTCAACTGTGTTAAAATGTGAGCCTGGTCTTTACAAGCACTATGTTAGCTGCCTAACATGGGAGTGAGCTGGATCTGGGTGTGATGGGGCGGGCGGAGGTGTGGCAGGCTGTGACACCTAGCGCATAGGTGGTTACTGTGTACTTGCTGTCCAGTTACAAATAGTGCAGCTGAACTTACTGCCATCTCAAGAGGAGACGATAAGTGCAGCTGTGCTACCAGCAGTCTGGTAGCACTGCTGCAAAAATAATGCAGCGGTGCTCCAATCCCTCCTCGCATACTACCCTTTCCTGATTGACCTCCTGTTGCCCCCTCCCCCCAGCACCCTAACGTCTAGCCCTGACAAATGAAGTGGCCCTCCTCAGGTTAGACCCCTTACCTGTACCCCACTTCCTGAGTCAAGGCTCCTCGACCCTCCCTTATAAAATCAAAGCCCCCCCCCAGTCTCCCAGTTTCCCAGTCCAGTCAAATCCCCTTCCAAAGAAACCCCACCCCTGTCCAGGAACCCTCCCCCCCGTAACAGATACCATTTCCCCTTCTTTATTTACTCTCCCCATCCCCCCCAGAATCCTATCCGGGGTCTAAAACTCAGTTAGCTGTGGAGGCAGCAGTCCCTCTCCTCTGTCATCCGGATTAGCACCACCTTCAAAAGGGTGCCTGACCTATAGTAGTAGTTTTGTACTACAGATAAAGGTCATCCTTCCATATATGGCTGGATGACCCCCTCACAGTATTACCATGAGACTCTTGGTAGGGGTAAAGTGCCATTTTGAAGGAAACATCAACCTGGACAGCAGTGATGACCATGGCTGAGACATTCTACAGACCCCCCAGGTAGGGTTTCAGGGGGTGGGGGAGGGTAGAAAAGGGTGAGGTGTGGTATCTTGTGGGGTACAGGGTTTCTTGAACAGAGGGAGAGATTTCTTTGGAGGGGGACAAGGTTAAACTGGGGGGGGGGGGAGAGGGCTAGAGGACTTGTTCCAGGGGACTAGGGGGCCCTGAATTTGTAAGGGGCAGTCAGGAGGCCTTCATGTGGTGGAATAGAGTATGAGTTGGGGAGTCAGGGTTTAACTTGGGGGGGGGGGGACTGTTTCTTTTGTTAGGGCTGGAAGTCAGGGTGAGGGTCCAACTGGTAAATTTGGAGCTGGTACTGTGCAAGGGGGGTGGGAGTATCACCATGGCTTGGTGTGCTGGGTTTTACCGTTAACACTCTGGCCTGCACTGTGTTAGATGTGGTACCTGATAGTGCGGTGCCTCTGTGGTAACCGTGTTGTCTTTTGCAGTAAATTCAGGGCAGATGGTGGCCTCGTCCCCTACATTTACCACCCAGCTTTTGCACTTATCACACAGTAATTATTGCAAAATTTATTGCAGCTTAGTAGAAAGACCCCAGAATTTGTTGGCTGGCTGAATTTGCAGGAGGGTAGTTTTAAATTTACAATGCACTGCTACTCTATGGATTGATTTTTTGGATGTTAGAAAATTTTTTTAAAGCTGAAAGAAGTGGATAGGATCAACTTTTTATGCTTTGAGAGTTATCATCCTTATAATTTGAAGTGAAATCTACTGATCAGCCAGTTTTTACTCTTGAGATATTTATGTTCGTTCATATGGGACTTTAAAGTGAAAGCTAATAATCTTAAAAACAGATTTTTGGTAAGAGGCCACCCTAAGTACTGTGTATAAAAAGTGTATCTTTGAGTTAGGTATGCCTAGAGAGAACTGTTATTAATATATGTGAACAAGCAGAGGTGTCCTTTTTCCAAGCTGCGGTAAAAGGGGGCCTCCGCTGGTGTCAGTGCAAGTTTTTGATGTGCGCTGCAGCGGGTAAAAGGCTATCTTTTTTTAAAAAGAAATGGCTGTGTGGCCATTTCAGGGGGAGCACTTACCACCACCCATTGAGTTGGTGGTAAGGGATCTCACGCTAACCCGGCGGTAACCGGGCAGTGCGCAGCACTATCCGATTACCACCAGGTAAACACCAGTACCAGAAGTGGTGTGTGCTGGAGGTTGGAACTACTGCCAGGCTGCTGTGGTAGTTCCAGATTAGTGAGCGGTAAGCAGGACGTCAGAAACAGAAGGAAGCCTTTTGCGAGAAGAAGAGGACCTCGGCTGGCGGGGGTTGGGGTCCCCCACCAGCAAAGGCAGGCGACGGCAACGGCGAGTTGGTGGTGGGAGGGGGGTTGGGCAGGTCGTCGGCAGGGGGGTCCAGGGCCAAATCTATGGGGGCCCAGGCCCCCTGGCCCCATGTAGCTATGCCACTGGTTGCCACCCAGTCTCCGCTAAGATTCCGTAGATCCATTCCTTCCAAACAGGATTCCTTTGTGTTTATCTCACGCATGTAAGTTAAATACTTGCCACATGGCCATTTCCTCGGGGATCCCTTACCGCCACCTACTTGGGAGGTGGTAAGGTCTCCCACCCTAAGCTGGCGATAACCGGGCAGCATGCGGTGCTGCCCGATCACCGCTGGGTAAACCCTCAGTGCTAAAAATATAAAAATATTTTGCAAGCGCCAGAACTGGTGTGCGGTGAGTGCAGGAACTACCCCTCCAGGCTCCTGTAGTACCCAGCGGTAATGCCAAATTGGCTTGCTGTGCCTTTGTATAAGGGCCTCTTAGTGATTTAAATACTGATGCCATTTTTTCTCACCGAATCTATTAACAAAACTGCTGGCATTGTTTGGAACAGACCTAGTATTGACAAATTGAAAGCCCTGAAGCAGAGTGTCTCTCGAAACATGATACCATGTCAGCTGATTAAAGATGAACATGCTGAAAGGACAGAATATCCTGTCCAAGATAAGTAATTTGAAGACAAGTTGTTGAGATAAGTAATTTGAAGACAAGCTGATGTCAGTTTGAATATAGACTGATATGTTAAATAATAGTATTTGAATTTCACACTGAGACATTTTGTGGTGCACTATTGTATTTTGAAACTTTTCACAGAGCAAAGACTTTAAAATGTATTCATGCATATTTCATTCTGGGACTGATGATTATATCCTCTTGAGTACATACAGTGAGAAAATTCTTACACAAAGGTCCGTCTTCATACTAAAATAGGATTTTGAATTAAGTTTTCTGTACGCATGTAGATGTTCTTGGCATCGTTCTTATGTCAGATTTTTGAATGCAGGTTTGGATTTGTTTACGGTGATGTCTTTGGGTGGTTATTTTTTTAATATCTGCACAGAAACTGTGATTCTGCCCAAACTCCTCCCCTGAAGGGGGAAATTGGGGTTTTTGTATTTAGCTTATGCCTTTCAGTGGTAACTCAAGATGAACTACGTTCATATACACTAGGTAAGTCCCTGTTCCCAGAGGGCTCACAATCTGATTTTGTAATGAGGTAATGGAAGGTTTAAAGGGGTTTTTTACAAAGGCGTGGTAGCATTTCTAGCGTATGCTAAACGCTAGGGACACCCATAGGAATATATGAGCATCTCTAGCATTTAACACACACTTATTTTTAGTGCACATTAAAAACGCTAGGAGCCACAGAGGGATCTGAACCCTGATTACTACTACTACTACTTTTTGTCATTTCTATAATGCTACTGGACATACACAGAGCTGTGCACAAGCACATAAGAGAGAGTTCACCACACCTCAAATATTGCGTTCAAATCTGGTCACTGCATTTCAAAAAACTTATAGTGGAATTAGAAAAGGTACAGAGAAGGGCAATGAAAATGATAAAGGGGATAGGATGACTTCCCTATGAGGAAAGGCTGAAGCATCTAGGGCTCTTCAGCTTGGAGAAAAGATGGCTGAGGGGAGATATGATAGAGGTCTATAAAATAATGAGTGGAGTGGAATGGGTAAACGTGAATCGTTTGTTTACTCTTCCAAAAATACTAGGACTAGGGGACATGTGTTGAAGCTACAAAGTAATAAATTTAAAATGAATCCGAGAAAATGTTTCTTCACTCTACTACTACTACTACTACTATTTAGCATTTTAGCACTCAATGTGTAATTAAACTCTGGAATTTGTTGCCAGAGAATGTGGTAAAGGCGGTTAGCTTATTGTGGTTTAAAAAAGGTTTGGACAGCTTCCTAGTCCATAGACCATTATTAAAATGACTTAGGGAAAATCCACTGCTTTTTTCTGGGATAAGCAGCATAAAATGTACTGAACTTTTTGGGGATCTTGCCAGATACTTGTGACCTGGATTGGCCCCTGTTAGAAACAGGATGCTGGGCTTGATGGACCTTTGGTCTGTCCCAGTGTGGCAATACTTATGTACTTAAAAGGACAATAAGGCATTAGATAGTTACATTTATTAGGGATGACTAAGACAACATGGGTATTGAACAGGTGAATAAGGGGTTAAAAGCAGCCTCAAAAAGGCAGCTTTCCTGGTTCTCAGCCCATTACTCTAACCATTAAGTTAGTCCTCCACTTCTGCTCTTATATGCCAACTCATATTGAGCTAAATTCAGTAAACTGCAACCAAATTTGGGCACTGAAAAGAAATAACACTAAGAGCTATTCTATAAATGGTGCTCCGAGTTGGCTGCCGTTTATAGAACAGGGTTTAATGCCGGGATCTGCCATATTCTAATAACTGTGCTCAAATTCTAGGAACACCCCTGACCCGCCCATGCCCCTTCCCGTTGCCACGCCCCCTTTTCAGAGCCACATGTAAAAATTTACAGGTGCATATTTATAGAGTACTGACTAGGAAGATGCACATGTAAATGCGAATTCATTTTATTTATTTATTTCCCAAACTTTCTATACCGCTCTAACTGACCAGCAGAGCAGAGCAGTGCACAGGCTAAAGTAAAGAGAGAAAAGAACTCCATTAAAGCACAGGAAAGTGTCACAGTCACACTAAGGGTTAAGAAAAAGAACTCCATTTCCACATAGCAAAGGATAACAGTCACAAGTGAAGGGGGACTTTCGATATGACGTCTTCCAACTTTGGACATTTTGCTAAAAATGTACAAAATTCAAAAGGGGAATATAGCTATTTTCAAAACAGAAAACGTCTTTTTTTTCTTCAAAAATGGCTATTTGCTAGATGTTTTTGTGCTCTGTGCATTTATCTTTTTGGTCCATTTTTGAAAAAAACAATGTCCAAGTGAAAAACGCACAAAAATCAAACCATTGAGATGTAGGAGGAGCCAGCATTCTTAGTAGACTAGCCATACAGACATCCCAGGAGAGCAATGGGACTTCCTAGGGAGCACTGCAGTGCACTTCAAATAAATGCTCCCAGGTACACATCTCACCGTTGCTCCCTTATCTTGTGTGCTGAGCCCCCCAAAACCCACTACCCCTAACTATACACCACTACAATAGCCCTTATGGGTGAAGGAGGAACCTATATGTGGGTACAGAGGGTTTCTGGTGAATTTTGGTGGGCTCACAGTTTCCACCACAAGTGTAACAGGTAGGGGGATGTATGGGCCTGGGTCCACCTGTCTACAGTGCACAGCACCCACCACTAGACCACTCCAGGGACCTGCATGCCGTTCTTATGGACCTGAGTACAACATCTGAGGTTGACATAGAGGCTGGTAGGTACTGTTTTTAATCACATTTGGGGGTGGGATGGGGTTAGTGACCAATAGAGGAGTAAGGGGAGGTCATCCCTGTTCCCTCCAGTGGTCATCTGGTCATTTAGGGCACTTTTTTGTGGCTTTTTCCTTGTTTGTTAATAAAACGGGTATAGACCAAAACATCCAACTTATAGCCCTGAATATTTTTGTTTTGTTCCATTATGGCAGAAAAATGTCCAAGTGTTAGGAATGTCCAGATCCCACCTTTAACACATCCCTGACACGCCCCCTTGTGATCTGAACGCACTTCTGATGGACTTCATAGAAAAACATCTAAAAATTGGTTTTGAAAATACCAATTTGGATGTTTTTGTGAGAAAAACGTCCAAATGCAGATTTATGCCACTTTTTGGACGTTTTTCTCTTTTGAAAATGAGCCTTAAAATTAACTAAGATAGAAAGGTAAAGGTGAGCAGGGAGGGAACAAATCAGGGAAGGATAACAGACAAATGTGTAGCTGATGCTTATCAGTTAGAGAATCTCACCGAACAGGTTTTTAATCCAGTTTTAAAACTCTTAAAAGAGCTGTTACTGTGGAGGGTGAAAGGAAGGTTATTCCAAGTGTGTGGGGAGAAAAAAAATGCCCTGTTAGCATCAATAATTGATTGTTAGTGGCCAATTATTAGCACTAATTGACTTGTTATTCAATTAAATTGTGCACACACCCAAATTAGCGTGCATAGCTTTGAGTGCCATATAAAGAATTGGGAACATTGTGTGTACTTTGAGGCATGACCTAATTCCCCCCCTCCCCCTGTTTACTAAGCCATCCTAGCAGCTGCCGGGCACTAATGCCGACACAACCCATTCGCTTTGAATGGGCTGTGCCAGCATTGTGGCAGCTTAGTAAACAGGGGGGTTTATTAAAATGAGTGTTTTACATGCCCTTAGTATATGCATATAAAAGGTTTATATGCGTATACTAAGGGCAGCACTTATATGGATAATGCAGCTGAAAATAGGTATAACTTTACATGGTAACTGCCATGCTGAAAATCTACCTTAATCTGTCATTCCTAACGTCCAGATCCAATCAGAAATATTTCAGGGAGATTCCCTGTGACCATTTTTGTTTTGCCTCTAGCACTAAATCCATGGAGTTCTCTAATGAACTCCTTGGACTATAAATTCAGGCCTAATCCTTGAGACATAAATGATTCAGGTTGCATCACTCTTACTATTTACAGATGAGTTGAGCTGTGTTGCTTCTGTGATTGTCAGTTAGTAGAACAACTCAGAGTACTGAATAACTTTTCAGATGACAACAAGATGACATTTAGCCTCAACAAACGTGCCAAGGGAGGAAAACTAACCTACATAAAAAAAATATCTCCTTGACTGAAGACTGTAATAGAAACAAACTTGAATTGAAAGGAGTGTATAAAAATCTAGCAGTAGAAAAAGCTGCATTAAACCAGCATAAAAAAAAACTGAGGAAAAAATCAGCAGAGTACCATAGGATTCTGAAACAAATATGAAAAATAACAGTAAGGAAAATATTTCATGCTTACCAGCTAATCTATAAGGACCAAAGTATTCAAGAATGTGGATCCCAAAAGCAGAAAGAGGTACAAGTCTTAAAGGAATCGATCGCCAACACAGAGGACAATTTTCAAAGCTATTTCCATGAGTCCCTGTTTCATCAGCAGAATCAAGATACTTGAAAATTGCTCACCCTATGTGCAGGTAAAAGTAGGTGCACTGTTCCCCAGCCCATTTATTTGAACCCTCATTTATTGGAACCTTTTGAGTGTATGTGTGTGTGTGTGTGTGGGGGGGGGGGGGGGGGGGGGTGATAGGGTGATGCATCAAGCCTGACCCTAAGCTGGTAAAGGGTCCAGACTGAATCAGTCACAGCAATCTGTTCACTTGCCAGAAGTAATGTTGAGGCTGATCAAACCATTTCACTTAACCCCTATTCCCAAAGACAGCTCTGCCTCCCAATCTCATCCCTCAGTTCCCAACCTACCTGATATCCCAACTATCCCCTCTCCAATACACCTAATCCCTTCATCTTTAGTTGAAAGTTCTTTCTGCTGCCCAAGAGCCCCTCCTTCTTCTTCTACTTCATCCCCCCCTTTTTTGTGGCCAAGTCTGCAAGAGAGCAGCGCTGGTAGTCTCGTGCCCCTAGCTGTTCTGTTGTTGTCAGTTCCTCTTCCTCCCATGGTAGTTAGATCAGCTATTTGATCAATGGAGGAGGAAGAGGAGCCAGTGGTAACAGGAGTGGATTAGAAGCAATGAAGCTGTTAGCTTCCTTCTCTTGCTTGCCCAGCTGCAGTGGGGGGAGACACCTCTCATCTCCTTGATTCCTGTGGAGTATGGCACCTGGGCTACAGCAGAGTGGCACTGCATAAGCAGTAGCAGTCTAATGCTGAATGGAGCTACCGCAGTGGCACAGAGCCTCAAAATGTTGGTTGTCCCAACTCACTCCCTCTAGGGACAGTTCTGGGAGAACTGAAACAGAGCAGATACTTTGTAGTTTCAAAAGTAATCCTATTGTTTTGGACAGAAAAAGTATTCACAGAAAAATGAGGCATAACAAGTGTGCAGGTGCTCTCAACTTTGTCAATTTTCAAAATGAACATATGAAAGTACTTTCAATTGGAAAACTGGTTCAAGGTCCACAGGTAAAAAGTGCCCCAGTCTTTGCACGGGCAGTGTGAAAAATATCTCCACAGAACTGCATTGATAAGCATATAAACAAAGTTAGCCACATAAGGACGGATGACCCATAGCAGTAGTACCTTGAGACTACTGCTAGGGGTCAAGTGTTATTTGAAAGGAGCTGCCAACCTGGGTGGCAGTGGAGAGGCACCATTGCCACCATAGCTGACTGAGAAGTTCCATGGACCTCAGATAGGGCTCTGGGGAGAAGAAGGAGGGAAGGGAAGGGAGGGCATAGTATCTGTTGCAGGGGGTGGGGTTTAGGGGATAGGGTTGGACTGGAGTACCAGGGGACTTGTGTGAGGGAAGGAGGCCCTGAAGTTGTCAGGGGGGGTCAGGAGGCACTGACTCATAGGGATGATGTAAGGGTTGGGGGGTTGAGGGTTGTTTCTTTTGTCATGGCTGGAGGGGACCAATAGGAAGTGAATTGGGAAGGGGGTACTGTTTGAGAGAGGGTCACAAATGATTCCTATCTTCAAACTTGGGCAATGGTTAGAAAAGATAAAACTTATGCCTCCAGAAGGAGAGAGAAGCAAGACTGTTGCTAGGAGGCTTTCTGGAAACATCTAAGACATTGAAGGGTTGTAAAAGCACCTGTCTCATGAGAGAGCTTAAGCAATGTAATTCAGGTCCTTTTGTACTTCATCTATAACTTCTGAGGTGTCACCTGCAAGCTGGTAAGGTTTATCTATTGGATATCTGAGCCATCAATAGCATAGAGAATCTTTGGAACACTTCACCTGGAATCCAAAATCTTGATACCAGCAGTTGTACTCATCTGGATTCATGGAACTCTGCTATGAGAACCACACTAGATATCTAGGGAGCTGTACTCTTGACGACATCTTTTGATGGGAAAAGGTTTAGTGCAAGTAAAAACAATTCTAAATGACAGCGGTGAACCTCACTCCTAAGCCAGGCTATGTGGAGTATGATCTCAGTTTCTCAAATTTACAGCTAATGCTCAGTGAAGTACTTGCATTGTGCCAAACAGAGCGTCCTTCTGGAGTTTACATGATGTTACATGTATAGGCAATTTATCTAGGTAAACTTGGAAATTCTTTTTAATGAGGCCTGTGGCACTCAAAACAATGGGAAATTATCCTTCTGCCACATTTTCTTGTTCTCAGACTACATTTCTTGATACTTAAAGATCTTTTCTCTCTCTATGTGATTAACCAAGTAATCACTTGGGACTCACAGCTCTATAATTGGGAAGTGGGACTGTGGTCTTAGTTAAAGTGTGAACCTTTGCTTTAACTCAAAACTAAAGGAACACTTTGGGTGGGCTGGCCTGGTGGCTCAGTAGCAGATCAGGTCTTCTGCTCCCTAGGTCAGCCAGGGCTGAGTAAGCAAATCAATTTGGTGATATTGACCAGAAAGAGAAACATAAGTGCACACACACCATGACATTATTATTAGCATTTGTATAGCGCTACCAGATGCACGCAGCGCTGAACACCCGATACATAAGTACATAAGTACATAAGTAGTGCCATACTGGGAAAGACCAAAGGTCCATCTAGCCCAGCATCCTGTCACCGACAGTGGCCAATCCAGGTCAAGGGCACCTGGCACGCTCCCCAAACGTAAAAACATTCCAGACAAGTTATACCTAAAAATGCGGAATTTTTCCAAGTCCATTTAATAGCGGTCTATGGACTTGTCCTTTAGGAATCTATCTAACCCCTTTTTAAACTCCGTCAAGCTAACCGCCCGTACCACGTTCTCCGGCAATGAATTCCAGAGTCTAATTACACATTGGGTGAAGAAAAATTTTCTCCGATTCGTTTTAAATTTACCACACTGTAGCTTCAACTCATGCCCTCTAGTCCTAGTATTTTTGGATAGCGTGAACAGTCACTTCACATCCACCCGATCCATTCCACTCATTATTTTATACACTTCTATCATATCTCCCCTCAGCCGTCTCTTCTCCAAGCTGAAAAGCCCTAGCCTTCTCAGCCTCTCTTCATAGGAAAGTCGTCCCATCCCCACTATCATTTTCGTCGCCCTTTGCTGTACCTTTTCCAATTCTACTATATCTTTTTTGAGATACAGTCCCTGCTCAAAAGAGCTTACAATCTAAATAATACAGACAGACAAGACAGTTACGGGTGAGGGAAGTAATGGGTGAGAAGGGAGGAAGGGACAAGAGGGGGGCAATTGTGGCTAGGAGCTAAAAGCAGCAGTGACATTCAGACACAGGCATACACACCCATATCCTGATACACCTCAGCCTACCCCTTTAACACAGTAAGCTACAGCACTCACTGAAACAAGCAAACCATGAGTAAATATGTCATGGGGGGGGGGGGGGGGGGGGACTGGATTGAAGGAGGAGTAGAGAGGAAGGCAGATGTTGAACCCACAATCTCTGGTCCAAAAGCACTACCTTCACCCATCAGCTTCTGATGCAATAGTAAGAGTGAGTTAATTAGACTACAATCATCCTATGAGAAATTTTGTAGACTTCTTAAAACAGAACTATTTCAGAAATTTTTAAGTTGAATTCTAATTGAATCTTGATTTTAGATTTGTTTTTCTCTTTATAATGGAATTATTTTCTTTTTGTTAACCATTTTGGAACCTAATTGGGAATAATTCAGTAAATAAAATCTAGGTTAGATTAGATTCTCCCATAGGTAGCAAATGCATAACTCATCTATCTATTAAAAAAAAATAATCCAGATAAAATAGAGCTTTTAAGATCACTAACCCCCACCCCTTTTTTTTTTACAAAGCCACTCTAGTGGCTTCTGCATGGTAATGCCGACACAGCCCATTCATTTTGAATAAGCTGAGTCTGCACTGCCGCATGGAAGCCGTGCTAGCACAGCTTTGTAAAAGGAGGATAAGTGGCCAGATTTTATTTGGATAAGGGGTCAGGTCAAGGAAAGGGCAGAGACAGCACTGGAAATTATCCACTCACTGGCAATATTCAGCCTCTAAATGAATAAGTTTATTATTTATTTGAATTTTGCTCACACCTTTTTCAGTAGTAGCTCAAGGTGAGTTACAGTCAGGTACACTGGATATTTCTTTGTCCCAGGAGGGCTCACAATCTAAGTTTGTACCTGAGGTAATGGAGGGTTAAGTGACTTGCCCAAGATCACAAGAAGCGGCAGCAGCATTTGAACCCACCACCTCTGGATTATAAACCCAGTGCTCTAACCACTAGGCCACTCCTCCACTGGTCAGTTATTAGTTATCTGTTTACTTTAGCCATCACCACCACCATTTAATAGGCACATTCAGCTTACACGGTACAACCAACCTAATGGACTCACAATCTGTTTTTTTTTTTACCTGGGGCAATGAAGGGTTAACAGACTTGGCCAGAGTCACACGGAGCCATAGTGGGAACTGAGCCCAGTTCCCAAGTTCTCAGGCCACTGCTCTATACACTCCCTAAGTTATGCATTGGTTCCAGCATGGTGGTCTTCCCTTTGGTGTGGTTGTTATTGCTCACCAGTGGGGAAGGGGTGTGTGTGATCACAACGTACGCTGTGACACACACATACACTTACAGTGACATATTACTTAGACACAGACATACATATATATCACACACAGCCCTTGAGAGATGCATGCAAACCCCTACAAATATTGGGAAACACGCACACACACACACACACACACACACACACACACACACACACACACCCTGTTACACACACACTATAATATACACACATACAGATGACTGCCATTTGAATAGTTGAGAGTATTAGGGAGTAATTTATCTCTGCAACAAGCCTGAGTTTAAGCTGCTTGTAATGACTCTGTCCTGTAATTGTGTGTAAATGAGGGGGAGGGGGTCCCTACTACAGCCATGAAGGCGCACACACAATGCCTTCCCATTGGCTGTACTTGGCGTGTGCAGCCGGCTGGAACACTGCGATGGATCTCCCTGCATCCCGGGTGCCGTCTGTGCCTCAAATTCCCTGGAGAACAATCTGTAGTTCCAGTCTCTTAATTAAAAAAAATAAGTGACGAGACAAAGAAAATTAAAGAGATAAAATGCAAAATTAACTCAGCATTTGCTGTGGGCAGCCCCCCCCCCCCCCTTTGCTATGATTAGCTGGCATAGGAACTAGCCAACAGGATACTAGTGTGACCTGCCTTGGTTAGAACAACAGAGCATTATGACATCACAAAAGCACAATATCAATCTGTCCCAGAGTTTATGATGTCATGATTTGTCTTGGTTTTCCAGCAAATCAATGGGATCATCAGTATAAAGTGGTTTATTCCTTTTGGGGGATAGGCTGCAGATTTGAAAATCTTTCTTAAAATATGAATAGGGTTTTAAAAGTTTTAAATGAATGAAGCTGCAGTTGGACAGATCTCATCAGGTTACTGATAGAAGAAAGTTTGGTGCTAAAGATGCAGGCTGCCCTCCAGTGGAAAGAAGGAGAACTGCATGTGGTTAAGTGCAGAGCAGTGGTTCTCAACCCATTCCTCGGGACACACCCATCCAGTCAGGTTTTCAGGATACTCAAAATGAATATGCATGAGATAAATTTACTTGTACCACCCCCCCCCCCCCACTGTATGCAGATTTATCTCATGCATATGCATTGTGGATATTCTGAAGCCCTGACTGGCTGCCTGTGTTCCAAAGACTGCGTTGAGTACCCCTGGAGTACAGCAATGCATGTGGGGGCTCAGAATAGGCAGATACAATATATTATGGATGGGGAAATCCTTGCTATTCAGGAAAAGGACCTGGGATATAAGTTGATAAATTAAGGACAAAAAAGCAAAGCAAAGCAGCAGCAGCAGCCATAGCCTAGACCAGGGGTTCTCAGTCCTCGGGAAACACCATGCCAGTCTGATTTTCAAGATATCAACAATGAATATGCATGAGATAAATTTGCATGCACTTGCTCCAATGTATGCAAAACCTATCTCATGAGTATTCACTTTGGGTATCCTGAAAACCTGGCTTCTGAGTATGTTGTCATTCATGTAAAGGGTAATTTTGAAACAGGTCATCTAGGTCAGTAGTTTTCAACCCAGTCCTCAGAGACCACCTAGCCAGTTGAGTTTTCAGGATATCCACATTGAATATGCAAGAGAGCGATTTGCATGCACTGCCTTCTTAGTATGTAAATCTCTCTCATGTATATTCATTGTGAATATCCTGAAAACCTGACTCCCAGGTGGTCCCTGACGACTGAGTTAAAACCACTGATCTAGGCTGAGAAGGCACCAAGGCACTTATTTTAAACCTACTTTATGAGGACTCAAAGGTGTCTATGGTGCTCATTTTCAAAGCACATAGATTCATAAAGTTATATAGAGGGGCATTTTCTATATGCTGTCTAAGTCCAACTTTAGACGTTTTGCTAAAAACATCCAAAATTCAAGTGGGGAATATAGCCATTTTCAAAACAGAAAAACATCTTTTTTTTGTGCTTAATGGCTATTTGCTAGATGTTTTTATGCTCTGTGTGTTTATCTTTTTGGTCCATTAAAAAAAAAAAGTCCAAGTGAAAAACACACAAACTCAAGCCATTGGAATGTAGGAGGAGCCAGCATTCTTAGTAGACTGGCCACACAGTCCCAGAAGAGCAACGGAGCACCCCAGGGGACACTGCAGTGAACTTCAAATAAATGCTCCCAGGTACACATTTGGATGGATTTGGATTTTGCTCAAACCTTTTTCAGTAGTAGCCCAAGGTGAGTTATATTCAGGTACATTTGGTATTTCCCTGTAAGGCTCACACTCTAATTTTGTACCTGAGGTAATGGAGGGTTAAGTGACTTGCCCAAGGTCACAAGGAGCAGCAGTGGGATTTGAACCAGGCATGTCAAGACTGATGCTCTAACCACTAGGCTACTGCTCCACATCTCACTATTACTCCCTTATCTTGTCTGATGAGCCTCCCCCCTCAAAAAATCTCCCCACTACCCCCAAATATACAACACTACAATAGCCCTTATGGGTGAAGGATGAATCTAAATGTGGGTACAGTGGGTTTCTGGTGAGTTTTGGAGGGCTCACAGTTTTCACCACAAGTGTAACAGGCAGGGGGAGGTATGGGCCTGGGTCCACCTGTCTACAGTGCACTGCACTGACCACTGGACTGACTAGTCCACGGACCTGCATGCTGCTCTAATGGACCTGAGTGTAACATCTGAGATTGGCAAGAAATGTTTTTTATTAAATTTTGGGGGTGGGATGTGATTAGTGACCATTGGAGGAGTAAGGGGGGGGGTCATCCTTGATTCCCTCCGGTGTTCATTTAGGGCACTTTTTTGTGGCTTATTCGTTAATAAAACAGGTTTAGACCAAAATATCCAACTTATAGCCCTGGATGTTTTTGTCTTGGTCCATTATGGCAGAAAAATGTATTAGAAACTCTCAGATGCCACCCTTAACATGCCCCTGACATGCCCTCTTGTGATTTGAATGCACTTCTGACGGACTTCATAGAAAAATGTCTAAAAATTGGTTTTGAAAATACCAATTCAGACTTTTTTTTTGAGAAAAACTTCCAAATGCAGATTTATGACACTTTTGGGATGTTTTTCTCTTTAGTAAATGAACCCCTTAGTAACTTATGTAGCTTTGTAAATCTGTATGCTTTGAAAATAAGCCTCTATGTGTCTTTATAATATACTTGGGTAAACTAACAGAAATCTAGCTAGATCGAAACTGAAGACATCTGTGCCTGATCAGGAGCAGACATAAACGCTGGCATGTGAAGTGTGCTCAGATATTCCTCCTTGGAAGTTCTGTTTATCAAGCAAGCCACTCATATCTGTGCGCTTTTCCACCACTGCCAACTCCTGGCACCACTAAAAGAGGTTTTACGCCTCACTCACAAATGCTCACTTCGGTTCTCTCCACAACTTCAGCCTTCTCAATGAAAAAGACAGAAACTGGAAACAAGATGGCATAAATCTCACCTGGATGAGTACAGGCTAAACTGGAGGACACACCTGAAAAATACCACAAAGCCTTAACAACTGCCAAAAAATAATGTGGTCAAAATTTAGCCAGCAGCAGCCTGCATTTTTTTAAAAATGCTGACCTCTGTGGGCAGAAATAGGCCCCAATATTCAATGTCTGGGCAGCGGCATTGAATATCCGGAGCATGCCTGCATGTGGGCTCCAGTTGAATATTGGCTGGGACCCACATAAGGGGAAGCAGGTGCCCTTACCACTTCTGAGTCTCCCCATTCCTCTGATCCCAATCCCCTCTCTCCCCTCTGAAAGCAAGAAGAGCCCCCAACCACACCTCTGACTCCTCCATCCCCGGTAGGTTCCGCCTGGTGGTCTAGGGGGTCCTAAAGACAGGAACGATGCCCACTCACTCCTGCCCGTCATGGCTCCAGCTTTGAGTTATCAAAGGTAGGCCCAGGGGAGAGGTTTACAGGTGTGCAGGGATGGAGGGTGTGGTCAGGGGCTCTTCTTGTCTTGGAGAGCAGTGGTAGGGAAAGGGAGAGTCAGGATCGGGGGGGGGGGGGGGGGGGGGGGGGAGGAAGGCAGCAACGGAAACCAGAAAGTCACTACTCAGAAGTTATCCAGATATTCAGTGCCAGTACCCAGATAGCTAACCAGGCAAAGATAAGACTGTTTTGTATGCATTCCTATCTGCCCAGTTAGCTATGTGAACATTAGCACTAAATGTTGCCAGCACCTATATAACTGCTGGAACCTCAGCTTTTTCATTTGGCTGCTTACTGCAGGTATTCAGCAGCACTGCCTGGTTAAGTATGATTTAAGCAGGCAGGGCCTCTCCTGCCTGCTTAAATCGCTTTGAATATCGATCCCAATATTTCTCTCAATGCATTGAACAGACTGCCAATTCAACTCAGCAACTATTCAACATAATAAACAGGGATTGTTTGTGAATGCCCCCCCCCCCCCACCACCAATCTAGTGGTGCCTTTCCTTCCCCTCCTCCATAGTAGTGCAGCTTCCTTAGCCCCTACTAGTCAAGCTGCTTCCCGCTCAATAAAATGTGGCCTAAAAACACAGACTTGCCATCTAGGCCGCACAGCTGATGGTTCTGCCCCTCAGAAATAGGGTGTCCATGTTTGAAGGGCTGGGACCGGCAGAGCCTTCAGTGGTGAAGCATAGACAGCAGCTCCCTACTGCCCCCTGTAGCAGGGGCATAACCAGACACCCAATTTTGGGTGGGTCTGGGCCCAAGATGGGTTGGCAGAAGAACTCTGCCTTGTCTCACAAGTGATTTGGTCTCTCCCTCTCTCGCCTGCATGCCATATGGTCTCTCAAACATCCCCCCCCCCCCCCCCCCCACATACCTTTTAAATAGCAGATTTTCACCAGCAGTGAGTAGCAACTAATACACTCTGCTCATGTTGGCCCCACAGCCTTCCCTCTGATGCAATTTCCTGTTTCCGCATAGGCGTTAATACATCAGAGGGAAGGCTGTGGGGCCGGTGCAATCAGTATGCATCAGTCTCTACTCACTGCAGGCAAAAATCTGCTATTTACAAGGTATGCAGGAGGGATAGTTTTGGGGAGTTTTCAGATGGTGGGGCTTGGAGATCCCTGCCAGCCATATCATAGGTGTACTGCTACTGAGTGGGTCTGAGCCTAAAGTGGGTAGGCCCGGGTCCACCCTTGGCTACACCACTGCCCTATAGCCACTGCCTCAATCTTGCCTTTTTCTTCAACTATTCACTCTCAAATTTTTTCACATCAGTTATTCTCTTCTCTGACCATCAAGTGATAATTTTCATACTTAATCACCCTCCCCTTCAGTCTTGCTCAGTCACCACCAACACATTTAGGAATTTTCAGGCTATTGACTCTTGCACTCTCTTTACTTTCACCTCTCCTCTTATCCACTATCCTGCTTATTTTCTTCTGACATAAATTGGGAGATGGCCGGCCATCTCCTGAACCCGGCCAAATCAGTATAATCGAAAGCCAATTTTGGCCGGCTCCAACTGCTTCTCATCACAGAGCCGGCCAAAGTTAAAGGGGACATTTCCGCAGGGTATGGAAGGCAGGACGGGGGCATGGTTATGAGATGGACGGCTTCGGCCGATAATGAAAAAAAGAAGGCCAGCTCTGTAGAGCAGTTCGCTGGCTTCACTTGGTCCATTTATATTTAGGACCAAGCCTCAAAAAAGTGCCCCAACTGACCAGATGACCACCGGAGGGAATCGGGGATCACCTCCCCTTACTCCCCCAGTGGTCACCAATCCCCTCCCACCAAAAAAAAAATTGAAAAATCATTTTTTGCCAGCCTCTATGCCAGCCTGAAATGTCATACCCAGCTCCATCACAGCAGTATGCAGGTCCCTGGAGCAGTTTTTAGTGGGTGTAGTGCACTTCAGGCAGGTGAACCCAGGCCCATCCCCCCTACCTGTTACACTTGTGGTGGTAAATGGGAGCCCTCCAAACACCCCCCAAAACCCACTGTACCCACATGTAGGTGCCCCCCTTCACTCCTTAGGACTATGGTCAGTGGTGTGCTGACTTGCGAGCCGGTTGTTAAAAAGCGCGAGCCGGCTCTCCTCCCTCCCTCCAGATCCAGTCCCTCACCGACCTGACTCTGAGTCACCCTGCCTTGTCCTTCGAATTCTTCAGGGCAGGCAGTCTTGCCTGCCCACTACCAGCTTTGACTCTCCCCCGCTGCCGGTTCGCGCTTTAAAAATGGCCACCGAGACTTCCAGAGGCCGCCCTTGTAAGTCTCGGCGGCCATTTTGAAGTACGATCCGGCAGCGGGGGAGAGTCAGCGCTGGTATCGAGCAGGCAAGACTGCCTGCCCCGAAGAATTTGAAGGACAAAGCAGGGTGACTCAGAGTCAGGTCGGTAAGGGACCGGATCCGGAGGGAGGGAGGAGAATTCGCTGAACAACTCGGGAGGGGGTGGCAGGGGAGAGAAGGGAGTTGCTGGGCATGGGTGGATGGATGGAGCGGAGAGAAGGGTCGCTGGGTATGGGCGCATGCAGGGCAGGGGAGAGGAGGGTCACTGCTGGACATGGGTGGATGGAGGGCAGGGGAAAGGAGGGCCACTGGGTATGGATGCATGCAGGGCAGGGGAGAGGAGGGTCGCTGGGTATGGGTGCATGCAGGGCAGGGGAGAGGAGGGTCATTGGACATGGGTGGATGGAGGGCAGGGCAAAGGAGGGTCACTGGGTATGGGTGCATGCAGGGCAGGGGAGAGGAGGGTCACTGGGTATGGATGCATGGAGGGCAGGGAAGGGGAGAGGAGGGTCACTGGGTATGGGTGCATGCAGGGCAGGGGAGAGGAGGGTCGCTGGGTATGGGTGCATGGAGGGCAGGGGAGAGGAGGGTTGCTGGGTATGGGTGCATGCAGGGCAGGGGGAGAGAAGGGTCGCTGGACATGGGTGGATGGAGGGCAGGGGGAGAGAAGGGTCACTGGACATGGGTGGATGGAGGGTAGGGGAGAGGAGGGGAGAGAGCAGAAATGCTGGACATGGATGGAGGGGAGGGAAGAGTGAGGAAGGAGATGAGATGAGGGAAAAGGAAGAGAGGCGAAAAACTGCATATGGATGAAAAAAATAGGCAGAAGCTGAGGACCAGAAATGAAGAAGAAAGGAGGAAAGGAAAGAAATAAATGGAAAGGAAGTCCTGGAAACAGAGTTAAGAGGACAGATAGCAGCAGAATCGGATACTGGGCCAGCATGATCAGAAAAACCGTCACCAGACAACAAAGGTAGAAAAAAATCATTTTATTTTCATTATAGTGTTTGGAATATGTTCACTTTGAGAATCAGGTGCTCAACATTAAAAGTTTATATTTATTTAATTATTTATGGCATTTTATTGCACATTAAACATGAATTAGATTGGAACCTGGGATCATTTAATTTTTTTTCCTGGAGTAATGCATTGCCACCCTCCCAGGCTCTCTCCCCGGCTATAGCCAGCTCTGCAATTTGGGGGGGGGGGGGGCAGAGGTGGACCGGGGAGAGAGCCTGCTGTTAAACATTTACCAGCACACCACTGGCAATGGTAGTGTGGTACAGTTGTGGGTAGTGGGTTTTGGGGGGATTTGGGGGGCTCAGCACACAAGGTAAGGGAGGTATGCACCTGGGAGCTACAGTGGGGGAAATAAGTATTTGATCCCTTGCTGATTTTGTAAGTTTGCCCACTGACAAAGACATGAGCAGCCCATAATTGAAGGGTAGGTTATTGGTAACAGTGAGAGATAGCACATCACAAATTAAATCCGGAAAATCACATTGTGGAAAGTATATGAATTTATTTGCATTCTGCAGAGGGAAATAAGTATTTAATCCCTCTGGCAAACAAGACCTAATACTTGGTGGCAAAACCCTTGTTGGCAAGCACAGCGGTCAGACGTCTTCTGTAGTTGATGATGAGGTTTGCACACATGTCAGGAGGAATTTTGGTCCACTCCTCTTTGCAGATTATCTCTAAATCATTAAGAGTTCTGGGCTGTCGCTTGGCAACTCGCAGCTTCAGCTCCCTCCATAAGTTTTCAATGGGATTAAGGTCTGGTGACTGGCTAGGCCACTCCATGACCCTAATGTGCTTCTTCCTGAGCCACTCCTTTGTTGCCTTGGCTGTATGTTTTGGGTCATTGTCGTGCTGGAAGACCCAGCCACGACCCATTTTTAAGGCCCTGGCGGAGGGAAGGAGGTTGTCACTCAGAATTGTACGGTACATGGCCCCATCCATTCTCCCATTGATGCGGTGAAGTAGTCCTGTGCCCTTAGCAGAGAAACACCCCCAAAACATAACATTTCCACCTCCATGCTTGACAGTGGGGACGGTGTTCTTTGGGTCATAGGCAGCATTTCTCTTCCTCCAAACACGGCGAGTTGAGTTCATGCCAAAGAGCTCAATTTTTGTCTCATCTGACCCCACAGCACCTTCTCCCAATCACTCTCGGCATCATCCAGGTGTTCACTGGCAAACTTCAGACGGGCCGTCACATGTGCCTTCCGGAGCAGGGGGACCTTGCGGGCACTGCAGGATTGCAATCCGTTATGTCGTAATGTGTTACCAATGGTTTTCGTGGTGACAGTGGTCCCAGCTGCCTTGAGATCATTGACAAGTTCCCCCCTTGTAGTTGTAGGCTGATTTCTAACCTTCCTCATGATCAAGGATACCCCACGAGGTGAGATTTTGCATGGAGCCCCAGATCTTTGTCGATTGACAGTCATTTTGTACTTCTTCCATTTTCTTACTATGGCACCAACAGTTGTCTCCTTCTCGCCCAGCGTCTTACTGATGGTTTTGTAGCCCATTCCAGCCTTGTGCAGGTGTATGATCTTGTCCCTGACATCCTTAGACAGATCCTTGCTCTTGGCCATTTTGTAGAGGTTAGAGTCTGACTGATTCACTGAGTCTGTGGACAGGTGTCTTTCATACAGGTGACCATTGCCGACAGCTGTCTGTCATGCAGGTAACGAGTTGATTTGGAGCATCTACCTGGTCTGTAGGGGCCAGATCTCTTACTGGTTGGTGGGGGATCAAATACTTATTTCCCTCTGCAGAATGCAAATAAATTCATATACTTTCCACAATGTGATTTTCCGGATTTAATTTGTGATGTGCTATCTCTCACTGTTACCAATAACCTACCCTTCAATTATGGGCTGCTCATGTCTTTGTCAGTGGGCAAACTTACAAAATCAGCAAGGGATCAAATACTTATTTCCCCCACTGTATTTTTGAAGTACACTGCAGTGCCCCCTAGGGTGCCCGGTTGGTGTCCTGGCATGTCAGGGGGACCAGTGCACTACAAATGCTGGCTCCTCCCATGACCAAATGCCTTGGATTTGGCCGGGTTTGAGATGGCCGGCATCGGTTTCAATTATCGGCGAAAACCGATGCCGGCCATCTCAAACCCGGCCATCTCTGACATTTGGCCAGCCCCAACCGTATTATCAAAACTAAAGATGGCCAGCCATCTTTTTCGATAATACGGTTCGGGACCGCTCTTTGCAGCGATTATGCCCCTCCACGTTATCCAAGTTTGTCAATGAGTCCATCTCTTCCTATAATAGTGTTCTCTCCTTTGCTCTGGACACTCTTGCTCTTTCCGTTTCCCGTTTTGTAAGGTGTACCAAACCCCAGCCTCGGCTGACATCAAGAATCCACAACCTATGTTCCTGTGCCTGCTCTGCTAAGCACCTTTGACAAAAATCCTGTGCCTGCTCATGCTGACTTCACACATTTCAAATTCTTGTGACATCCTTCCAGTCTGCTCTTGTGCTCGCCAAACAAGAGAACCATATCCATTTGACAAACTCTCTTGCTTCCAACCCTTGCTGTGTCTTTGCCAAAATGAACTTCCTTCTCAAAGTGCCTCCACCTCCAGCTCCCCTTCACTTTCTTCCCAAACTATGGTTGAATACTTCCATGATAAGGTTCACAAGGTTAATCTTGAGTTGTCTTCCAGTTGTCTGTCACCTCCACCTCTGCTTCCCTCACTTGTTCTCACAAGTTTCCTTCAACCCCTGCCACCCTTTCTTCTTTTTTTAAATCACAGAAGAAGAAACTGCACATCTTTTCTCCTCCTCCAAATTCACTTGTTCCTCTGAACTCATTCCCATCCATCTACTCAGCTCTATCTTTCCTACTGCCGATCTTCCATCTGTCATGTTCTGTCTTTCACTTTCCAATGCAACTGTTTCTGTTACCTTCAAAGATGCTGTGGTTAAACCACGCCTCAAAAAATCTTACTGGACCCTACCTCTATTGTCCCATCTTCATCCTCCCTTTCCTATCCAATCTACTTGAACATGCTGTTCACTGCAACTGTCTTGACTTTCTCTCATCTCAAGCTAGTCTTCATCCACCACCATCTGGCTTTTGTCCTATGCATTCTACAGAAACAGTTCTTGCCAAAGTTTTCAGTGGCCTGTTCCTGGCCAGATCCAAGGGTTTCTACTCAATCCTCATCCTTCTTGACCTATCTGCTGCTTTTGGATTTCAGGGCTCTGACTTTTTATTTATTTATTTATTTGTTACATTTGTACCCCACATTTTCCCACCTATTTGTAGGCTCAATGTGGCTTACATATTACCATAATGGCATTTGCCAGTTCCGGTATGAACAAATACAAGGTGATATTGTGGTAGAATAAGGTTCATGTATGGTAAATACATTGGTGGATCTTAGAGAGGAAGACGAAGAGTTAGGATATGTCCATTACATTAATTTTATGTCTCCTATTGCACTTTTAGTGTGTGCTCTGGTGGGTCCTCCTCCATTATTCTCCCACTATCAGTTGGTGTACCTCATGGCTCTGTATTGGAACCTGTTAGTTTTTCTCTATATGCCTGTTCCCTTTGGTGCTCTGATCTCCTTTCATGGTTTTCATTACCAAGTATATGCTGATGCCTCCCAGATCTACCTCTCTCGACCAGAAATTTCACCAGGAATTCAGGTCCAAATCTTAGCTGCTTGTCTGACATTGTTGCCTGGATGTCCCATCACCAAACATGGCCAAGACTGAGCTTCTTATCTTTTCCGCAAAGCCCACCTCTCCTCTTCCCCATTCTCTTTTTCTGTGGCTAACACTCTCATCCTCCCTATCTCATCAGCTTGTAACCTTGGATTCATCTTTGAATCCTTTCTCTCTCTCTCTCTCTTTCTCTGCACACATCCAATAGACTGCTTAAACCTGTCATTTCTTTCTCTGTAATATCACCAAAATTCATTCCTTCTTTTCTAAACATACTATCAAAACCCTTATGCACACTCTCATCACCTTGTGCTTAGACTCCTGCCAAGGTTGACTCAAGGGATTGTGGTGCAGTGAGCCAACCTGCTTCAGTTGCCCCTCCCCCTGGCATCAGTGACACACCCCTCCCACCTGCATTGCCACACCCGCCCATTGACTCCCTGCAGTTTGTTATCTTGCTCTCCTCCCCATGAATACTGCACCTTTCTCTTATCTCTCCCTCTGCTGTCCAGTGTCTTTCATCCTTGCTCTCTATTCCCTGATCCAATCTCTTTCTCACCCCTCATCTCTATCTCCACTCCTGTGAGTTTGGCATCTCTCCCTCTACTCTCTCTCTCCCCCCTCCAATTCCTGTGGTCCTGCACACTTGCTATGTGTTTCCAGCAGCAGTAGCGATAATGACAGGTTGCTTCTGGTTGGCCCCTCTGCTGTGCCCTGCCTTCTCTAACACAATTTCATGTGGGTGGTACACAGTTAAGGTAATATCTGCCAGTAACCCATGGCAAGTTTGTAAGACCACAGGGAGGGAAGGAGCAGAGAGGAGAGAGAGAGGCCGGACCAACAGGGTAAGGAGGACAGAAGGGGAGAGACACTGGAGAGTGGGAGGGAGAAATGCCAGACTGTGATAGGACAGAGTTGTAACAGTGGAACTGAGAGCCAGAAAGAGGAAGGAAGGCTGACTTTCTAGTGACAGTATCACAAGATTACTGCTGGAGCTAATGGTAGCCATTTTATTACATGGGGCTGCTAGGGCCAGGTGCAAGTGGAGCTCGCTCCTGTCCAGATACCCTCATTGGGCCAGCAGGGATGTGGGTAGGCCCAGGAGGAGTCTGAATTGGTGAAGGGGTGTTTGGGGATCCTGAATCAGGGGGTGATCAGGAGGGCTGAATTGGCTTAGGGGAATTAAGAGGGGTCTGAATTGGTGGAGGATGTTTGGGGTGTCTGATCATGGGGAGAGTTCCAGGGGGGGTCTAATCATGGGGGGGGGGGGGAGTGAGAGGGAGGGGAGCACATCCAACAAGGTTGGCCATTACCCAGAGACTGTGTGGGTGCCAGCCAATATTCATTCCTGGCACCCACCTAGCTAAGCAACCAAAGTTAAGACTTATTTATGCAGTTCTATTTGGTCACTTTAGCTATGCAGGCAGTGACACTAAATATTGTCGGCACCTGCATTGCTGCCAGCTCTTCCCCAACACCATTCTCGGAACAGCCAGTCAGAGCCAAAATGCAGCATCACTGCTGGCTCACAGAGTATGATTTAAGCGGGCAGGGGCCTCTCCTGCCTGCTTAAATCACTTTTAATATTGACCAGATGTTGTTTTAATCATTCCCATATTAAATGAAACTCCCTAATCCCTCATTTGTCCTATTTGTCTGCCATGAATGGATTGTAAGCTCTGTCGAGCAGCGACTATTTTTACATGTTTGTGTACAGTGCTGCATGTGTTTAGTAGAGCAATAGAAATGAGAAATAATAGTAGTATCTAGGAAATTTACCTCCCAGACATGACATTTATCCAATCAATATTGGGGTAATTGAAATAAAACTTCAAGGACCAAATAGTCAGTCCTATTAAAGCCTGCACAATATCATATAAGTCCACAAGCTTCTGGATTTAGTATGGAACTATGTCACGGTGGTGCCCAGGTTCCATGCTCTCAGTCACCTCGCCCCCTGGTGGTTAGACCTGGTGGCTGCTGTGAACCGATGACTTGGAGTTTCCCATGTTCCAGAAGATATGCTGGTCCGGTCCGGTCCGGATCTTCCAGCTTTCCAGATTGTTGTGGGAGGTTTTTGGAACTAAGTAGTACCCATACCTGCTGAACTCCCTGGTAGGCTGCCTTTATTAATCACCTGGGAGGGTTTCTAGTTTGCCCTGCAACAGGGTCTTCAGAGGTGTTCCTTTGTGTGAGTTGTTGCAGTGCCTTTGTGCTTTTACTTTTTGTGACTTTGACTCTGCTTATCTACTGGACTTTTCTTCTGCCTGCCGCCTGCCTAGACCCGGATTGTTACTGGACTAGGGCTCACAAACCTAGTTACCTGCTGTGTATACGTGACAGTTTGCAAGGCCATGAGTTCGGATGTATCATCCTTCATGTAGGCGCTGCAGGACCATGCCAGGATCCTTCATGGGTTGGGAGCACTTATGGAGCAGCTAGAGATACTGATGACGGCCTCTATGGGGGCCGCAGCAGACGCCTCAGGTTCAGGTCCAGCACCCGCAAGGGCTCCGGCCACATCAGGAATCCGTCTGAAGTCACCTCCTAGATATGACGGTAATCCCAAGGGCTGTAGAGGGTTTCTTAACCAGTGCGAAATAATTTTTTGAGCTCCAGGCCCAAGATTTTCCTACGGAGAGAACTCGGATAGCTTATATTATGTCCCTGCTGTCCGGCCAAGCCCTAGCTTGGGCGTCCCCGCTTTGGGAAAGGAACGATCCGGTGCTTCAGGATTTCCGGGGCTTCGTGGAGCACTTCAAACGAGTTTTTGAAGAACCAGGGAAGGTTACTTCAGCTACTTCTGCACTCCTGAGACTCAAACAGGGAACACAGACCTTAGGGGACTATGCGATTAGGTTCCGCACTTTGGCCTTTGAATTGGATTGGAATAATGAAAGTCTGCTCGCAACCTTTTGGCAGGGGCTGGCACCGCAGATTAAGGATGAGCTGGCCAGACGCGAACTTCCCACCAGGCTGGATGACCTGATTAAACTGTGTACTATGATTGATATTTGATTTCAGGAGCGTGGCAAGGAACGGCGTTCTATAGAAAGGATAGGTATGAAGACGCCGAGTCAACAAGGGTTACCACTGGCTCTGCGTATATGGGAGATTCCCCCGCAACCACCGGCAGAATCCATGCAATTAGGTCATACCCCTCTCACGAGTCAAGAAAAACAGCGACGTTGCTCAACCTCTGCTTGTATTGTGGTGAGACGGGACACTAAGCGGTCAACTGTCCATAGAAACCCGGCTCTTTAGGGCCAGGATTAACTGCAGGAACTGTAATAAGCCAATCCTCTAACCTCCTGCGCACTCAGTTTCTCATGCCAGCGGTACTTGACCTGGGTCACAAACAAGAGCTTACTGAGGTCTTTTTGGATTCTGGGGCAGGTGGAAACTTTATAACCACGTCTCTAGTCCAGCAACTGAACATTCCTACACAAGAACTACCTAAGACCATCCTGCTTTTTTCAGTGTATGGTAGTATCCAAGGCTATGTAAATACTTAAACGTTGCCTGTGAGCCTACAGATCGGCGATCACAGGGAGGATATCTCTCTATATGTCCTTCCTTCAGCAGTACAGCCCATCGTTTTAGGTCTTCCCTGGCTACAGAGACACAACCCGGTTCTGGACTGGGGTAAAGGTGAGATCGTGCACTGGGGCGAGTCGTGCCGAAAACTTTGTCTTATCCCTGACACCGAGAGTGTGGTCAAGGAACAGCCGGACCAGGACTCAGATGCATGGACTGATATCAGTGGTATGACCTGTGAGTATGTGTTACCCCAGATCGGCCATTGTCAAGCGGAATCTGGTAAGGTGCATAGTCCCCAGAATTTAGTCAGCAGGAGCTCTGGGACGGTTCCTCGGCGCCTTATATGGAAGACCAGGCATAGGTCCAAAGCGGCAGGACAATCCGGAGATCCAGAGCTCTAAGAACAGGAGATCTAGTTTACAGCAAACCATGGGCCGTAGCCGTCCTTCCACGCCGGACACCCAATCTGGCTCTATTGACAAAGCTCAGCCATGCCCTCAACCGACCATTGCACGACCCGTATCTAATGATTTGTGCGACGATGACCTGCCTGGACCTGTCAGCAGACCCCACCAGGGGGATCCATGGAAATCTAGACCTCCCGAGGAGTCCGGGGAGGCCTTGAGGGGGAGGTACTGTCACGGTGGTGCCCAGGTTCCATGCTCTCAGTCACCTCGCCCCCTGGTGGTTAGACCTGGTGGCTGCTGTGAACCGATGACTTGGAGTTTCCCATGTTCCAGGATATATGCTGGTCCGGTCCGGATCTTCCAGCTTTCCAGATTGTTGTGGGAGTTTTTTGGAACTAAGCAGTACCCATACCTGGTGAACTCCCTGGTAGGCTGCCTTTATTAATCACCTGGGAGGGTTTCTAGTTTGCCTTGCAACAGGGTCTTCAGAGGTGTTCCTTTGTGTGAGTTGTTGCAGTGCCTTTGTGCTTTTACTTTTTTGACTTTGACTCTGCTTGTCTACTGGACTTTTCTTCTGCCTGCCGCCTGCCTAGACCCGGATTGTTACTGGACTATTCTTCTGTTTGCCGCCGGCCTAGACCCAGGTTGTTACTGGACTATTCTTCTGCTTGCCACCTGCCTAGACCCGGCTTGTTCCTGGACTATTCGTTTGTCTGCTGTTTCCCTGGAACCCAGCGTGTTTCTAGTATTTCCTGCTGTCTGTCTGCCCACTGCTGTGTCCTGCAGTCCGGCTTTCCTGTCCTGTCCGGTAAGTCCTGCCGGCTGCCTGCAGCCCGGAGCTTAACTCCGGGTGAAGGGTGGCTAAGTGTAGGTGAAGCCTTGCCCTGATCCACTGTGTTCCAGTTCCGGTCTGCCTTGTCTTGTGTTTGGGTGATTCTCCTGCCACTGCCGCTCCTCGGCAGTGGCCCAAGGGCTCACAAACCTAGTTACCTGCTGTTTATATGTGACAAACTAGGCCTCAGTGCTAAACACCCCCTACAGGAGTCAAATTGTCCCATGGTCCTGCAAACTTGGCATGGGTTGCCAGCAGTGGCAGCGATAAAGACGTGCTGCCTCCAGCTGGCCTCTGGGTCTGCCCTCTGCTGTGCCCCACCTCCTCTGATGCAATTTCCTGTGGGCAGGACACGGCAAAGGGAAGATCCAGGGGTCAGCTTGAGGTTTTGACTCCTGTAGGGGGTGTTTAGCACCAGGGCTGCCGAGAGACTGGGCTGGGCCCAGGGCAAGGCCGCCGCCACCTCCCCCCCCCACCGCGCTGCAGTATCCAGTCTCCACCCGCCCACCCCCAGCCCCATCAACAGCCCCACTCCGTCCACCACTGGGCCCCCTGCATTCAAATCACAGCGCCTCACAGCGGTGGTCATTTGGTGTGAAAGTGCAGCGGCAGATCGCCTCCCTTCTGGCCTTCCCTCCCTGTGTCCCGCCCTCACGGAAACAGGAAGTTACATCAGACGAGGGCGGGACACAGGGAGGGAAGGCCCGAAGGGAGGCGATCTGGCGCTGTGCTTTCACACGGATGTGAGGTGCTGTAATTTGAATGCAGGGGGCCCGGTGGCGGACAGAAGGGGGGCTGTCGATGGAGCCAAGGTCGGGCGGGTGAGACTGGGGACTGTGGCGCCGGGTCCCCCTTAGCGGCCTGGGCCCGGGGAATTTAGTCCCTCCTGCCCCCCTCTCGGCAGCCCTGTTTAGCACTGAGGTCCGGTTCAATTCTTGTTGGGCAGACTGGATGGACCGTGCAGGTCTTTTTCTGCCGTCATCTACTACAGTGGTGGAAATAAGTATTTGATCCCTTGCTGATTTTGTAAGTTTGCCCACTGACAAAGACATGAGCAGCCCATAATTGAAGGGTAGGTTATTGGTAACAGTGAGAGATAGCACATCACAAATTAAATCCGGAAAATCACATTGTGGAAAGTATATGAATTTATTTGCATTCTGCAGAGGGAAATAAGTATTTAATCCCTCTGGCAAACAAGACCTAATACTTGGTGGCAAAACCCTTGTTGGCAAGCACAGCGGTCAGACGTCTTCTGTAGTTGATGATGAGGTTTGCACACATGTCAGGAGGAATTTTGGTCCACTCCTCTTTGCAGATCATCTCTAAATCATTAAGAGTTCTGGGCTGTCGCTTGGCAACTCGCAGCTTCAGCTCCCTCCATAAGTTTTCAATGGGATTAAGGTCTGGTGACTGGCTAGGCCACTCCATGACCCTAATGTGCTTCTTCCTGAGCCACTCCTTTGTTGCCTTGGCTGTATGTTTTGGGTCATTGTCGTGCTGGAAGACCCAGCCACGACCCATTTTTAAGGCCCTGGCGGAGGGAAGGAGGTTGTCACTCAGAATTGTACGGTACATGGCCCCATCCATTCTCCCATTGATGCGATGAAGTAGTCCTGTGCCCTTAGCAGAGAAACACCCCCAAAACATAACATTTCCACCTCCATGCTTGACAGTGGGGACGGTGTTCTTTGGGTCATAGGCAGCATTTCTCTTCCTCCAAACACGGCGAGTTGAGTTCATGCCAAAGAGCTCAATTTTTGTCTCATCTGACCACAGCACCTTCTCCCAATCACTCTCGGCATCATCCAGGTGTTCACTGGCAAACTTCAGACGGGCCGTCACATGTGCCTTCCGGAGCAGGGGGACCTTGCGGGCACTGCAGGATTGCAATCCGTTATGTCGTAATGTGTTACCAATGGTTTTCGTGGTGACAGTGGTCCCAGCTGCCTTGAGATCATTGACAAGTTCCCCCCTTGTAGTTGTAGGCTGATTTCTAACCTTCCTCATGATCAAGGATACCCCACGAGGTGAGATTTTGCGTGGAGCCCCAGATCTTTGTCGATTGACAGTCATTTTGTACTTCTTCCATTTTCTTACTATGGCACCAACAGTTGTCTCCTTCTCGCCCAGCGTCTTACTGATGGTTTTGTAGCCCATTCCAGCCTTGTGCAGGTGTATGATCTTGTCCCTGACATCCTTAGACAGCTCCTTGCTCTTGGCCATTTTGTAGAGGTTAGAGTCTGACTGATTCACTGAGTCTGTGGACAGGTGTCTTTCATACAGGTGACCATTGCCAACAGCTGTCTGTCATGCAGGTAACGAGTTGATTTGGAGCATCTACCTGGTCTGTAGGGGCCAGATCTCTTACTGGTTGGTGGGGGATCAAATACTTATTTCCCTCTGCAGAATGCAAATAAATTCATATACTTTCCACAATGTGATTTTCCGGATTTAATTTGTGATGTGCTATCTCTCACTGTTACCAATAACCTACCCTTCAATTATGGGCTGCTCATGTCTTTGTCAGTGGGCAAACTTACAAAATCAGCAAGGGATCAAATACTTATTTCCACCACTGTATGTAATTCTAAATTCAAGAAGCTTGTACACGTTTAAGATATTGTCTAGCTTTAAGTTAATGTTTAGCAGGATTGGCTGTTTGGCCTTTAAAGGGCGAGTTAACTTCCTGCTGCCTCAGATATTTGGTATTGATAATTGAAATCACCCATTATTATAGTGTTGCTAAATTTGTTAGCTTCCCTAACTTCTCTTAACATTTTATCATCTGTCTGTTTGTTCCGACCAGGAGGATGGACTTTCAAGAATTCTCTTTCCCTTCACATATGAAATTTCTATCCATAACGATTCCATGTTGCGTTTTTTTTCCTGTTGAAATTTTGTTCTGTTTGACTCAATGCCCTCTTTAATATATAGCACCATTCCCTCCCCCCTCCAATTTGATGCACTCTGTTATTGTGGTATAATTTGTATCATGCTGCCACAATGTTCCATTCCCTTCCACCAGGTCTCTGAGATAACTATCATATCTATCTCTTCATTTAGTGTTATATACTCTAACTGTCTCATCTTATTTTTTACACTTCTAGCATTTGTAAATATATATCTCAAAGTGTGTTTTTTGTTTATATCTACAATCTGCTTAGCAGTTGACAGGGCTAATTTGCAATCTTTACTCACTCCTCTTCCCTTACTTTTGCCTTTGTTCTACCTCTCTATCAGGATGCCTTAACTTCCCTGTTTTGATAGTATCCTTCAAAGATACTTTGAGTCATTCATTCCTGAGTGGATGTTTGCTTTCCCTCAGGTTCTGGTTTAAAAGCTGTGGAGGAGTGGCCTAGTGGTTAGTGCAGCACCTGGAGGACTTCCGGAACTGGGTTCAATTCCCAGTACAGCTCTTTTTGACTCTGGGTAAGTTACTTAACTTAATTTTCCATTGCCCTAGGTACAAAAGTAATTATCTGTATATAAACTGCATTGATTGTAACCATAGAAAGGTGGTATATCAAGTCCTCTTTCCTTTTTAAACATTAGTTCCAGAAGCCTAGTTCCATCCAAGATAAAGTGGTATATTTGTTCAGACCTGAACTGGCAAGCACTGCTACGGTATTATGTAAGCCACATTGAGCCTGCAAATAGGTGGGGAAATGTGGGATACAAATGTAACAAATTATCAAGTCCCTTTTCCTTTCCTATATCCTTTTTAAACATTAGCTCCAGCAGCATAGTTCCACCCCAGGTAAGGTGGAGCCTGTCTTTTTAGAATAGGTTTCTCCTTCCCCAGATTGCTGCCCAGTTCCTAACAAATCTAAATCCTTCTTCCCTGCACCATCAATTCATCCATGCACTGACAATCCAGAGCTCTGCCTGCCTCTTGGGTCCTGTGTGTGGAACCGGGAGCATGTCTGAAAATGCTACCTGCAGTGGAGTAGCTACAGGTGGGCCTGACATTCTTAGCTCAGGCCCACCTAGTGGCGGCACCCCACATCAACATCTCTCTTCCTCTGCGTTATCCCGGCATCTGACTGCCTGTCGCTGAACCCTGTCCCTTTTGTACCTTACAGGCGTCCCCGGCACCTGCAGTGATTCAATTATTGCTGCCTGCGCCAGCTCTGCAGGCTTCCATCATCTGGGTCCCGCCCTCGCTTTCATCATTTCCTGTCTGGCGGAACCCGGCTGATGGAAGCCTGCAAACAGCAATGATTGAATCACTGCAGGTGCCAGGGATGTCTGTAAGGTACACCAGCGGAACCGCTGAGAGACTGGGCCAGGACCGGGGCAAGGCCGCCCCCCAAGGTCATTGTCGTCGCTGCCCCCCTCCTTCCACCACCGGGCCAGGCCCCCCTGAATTCAAATTATAGCACCTCACCTCGACCTCGCTCCGTGTAAAAGAAGCGCAGCAGCGGCAGTCTGCAGATTGCCTCCCTTCAGGCCTTCCCTCCCTGTGTCCCGCCCTCGTGCAAGTTACGTCAGACGAGGATGGGACACAGGGGCGGAAGCCCCAAAGGGAGGCGATCTGCAGACTGCCTCTGCTGCGCTTCTTTCACACTGAGCGAGGTTGAGGTGAGGCGCTATGATTTGAATTCAGGTGGGCCCGGCCCGGTGGTGAACGGAGGGGGGCGGGTGGAGGGGACTGCGGCGCTGGGCCCCCCTTGGAGGCCCGGGCCCAGGGAATTTTGTCCCCCCTGCCCCCCCCTCTCAGCGGTCCTGTACACCAGGGAGGGATGGGGTTCAGTAATGGGCGGGCTGATGCTGGGACACCATAATTTTTAAAAATATCTCCTGTGTGACGGTGGGGGGGGGGGGGGGGGCGCTGTGGAGTGCCATGCCATGGAAGGGCATCTAAAATACTAGGTCTGTCTACCTAAGAGACTTGATTTGGCTTCCAGAACCTCCTTCTCACATTTTTAGTATGTTGTTGGTTCCCACATGTACTTGAGACAGCCAGCTGCTTCCCAGCACCTTCTAAAATCTTATTTTGGTGATGCATGAGATCCTCCACCTTTGTAACAGGCAGGCAAGTGACTAAGTGATCTTCACATCTACCTATCACCCAGCTATCTACATATCTAATGACTAAAATCTCCAACTAAAACAAGCCTTGCCTCCTGGGCAGAAGCCCCTGAAGACACATTCTCAGCACAGAGGCCACCAGACTGGAGCTGGGACTTCTCTACTATGTCCCTGTAGGTCTCTCTTATATACCTCTCTATTTGCCTCAGTTTCTCCAAGTCTACTATTCTAGCCTCAAGAGATTGGACTCATTCTCCTAGAGCTAGGAGCTCTTCACATCGAGTGCACCTGTTTGATGTCTCACCAACTGGGAGATAATCATTTTATTTTATTGTTACATTTGTATCCCGCACTTTCCCACTCATGGCAGGCTCAATGCAGCTTATATGGGGCAATGGAGGGTTAAGTGACTTGCCCAGAGTCACAAGGAGCTGCTTGTGCCTGAAGTGGGAATCAAACTCAGTTCCTTAGTTCCCCAGGACCAAAGTCCACCACCCTAACCACTAGGTCACTCCTCCATTCCATAATCATACATGTGAAACTCAGTGCAAAAGATTAGATAGCATCCATCTCTCTGATAGACTGCTGTCTTCATCTTACTATTGGTGAGTTCTGGGTGGTCCCAAGGGCCATTGTACAGTAAGCAGGGTGGGGGCGCTAGGGGGCATGCTGCACAAGGTGCGATTCCAGCTCAGGACACTCCTGCATGAATTGTTTAGTTATTTAAACTAGCCAAGAAAATACAGTAAGATTAATAAACTAATATAAGAGGGAAAGGGAAATGGGACTTGATATACTGCCTTTCTGAGGTTTTTGCAACTACATTCAAAGTGGTTTACATATATTCAGGTACTTATTTTGTACCAGGGGCAATGGAGGGTTAGGTGACTTGCCCAGAGTCACAAGGAGCTGCAGTGGGAATCAAACTCCCCAGGATCAAAATCCACTGCACTAACCACTAGGCTACTCCTCCAGCCCTTAAGACGGTTTGCTTGTCTTTATTTATTTTATTTTGTGATCATGTCTCACTGAACTGCAAATAAATTGCTCCTTAGGGTGAATTACTTTTGATGAAAATACCCTGTGGTGACAAATTTCTTTCTTGTCATCTCAATTGGAATAATTGACTATAAATTAAGAGGTGTGCCTAGAGTGGATGGGAGTTGGGGTTCATGGATTGGAAAGAAGACTAAACTAAGGCAAAATCATGTAAAGGGAAATGGGACTTGATATACCGCCTTTCTGAGGTTTTTGCAACTACATTCAAAGCGGTTTACATATTTTCAGGTACTTATTTTGTACCAGGGGCAATGGGGGGTTAAGTGATTTGCCCCGAATCACAAGGAGCTGTAGTGGGAATCAAACTCAGTTCCCCACGATCAAATTCCACTGCACTAACCACTGGGCTACTCCTCCACTGTAGACCTGATAAGTATCTAATACCTACCTTTTAGGGCTCTACCATTAAATTTATACTAAGTGAAAAGAATGTTAGACTATTTAAACAAGTTAATAACTAATGATTGCTTTTTTAATGAATTTTAAAACAGTTTTTCAATAAACCTACAAATTCTCTTCTATCCCAAGGGGCATAATCACAAGGGGCATGTCACCACAAGGGGCATAATCGAATGGCGCCGGCCAAATAGCTGGCAAGCCATCTTCGGGGCCGGCGCCGTAAGTGGGCGGAGCCAACTGTATTTTTGAAAAAGATGGCCGGCCATCTTTTCTTTCATGGGAGGAGCCAGCATTTGTAGTGCAGTGGTCCCCCTGACATGCTAGGACACCAACCGGGCACCCTAGGGGGGGCACTTCTAAAAATTAAAAAATAAAATAAAAATAGCTCCCAGGTGCATAGCTACCTTACCTTGGGTGCTGAACCCCCCCAAATCCCCCCCCCCCCAAAACCCACTCCGCACAACTCTACACCATTACCATAGCCCTTATGGATGAAGGGGGGCACCTACATGTGGGTACAGTGGGTTTTAGGGGTTTTTGGAGGGCTCCCATTTACCACCATAAGTGTAACAGGTAGGGGGGGATGGGCCTGGGTCCACCTGTCTGAAGTGCACTGCACCCACTAAAAACTGCTCCAGGGACCTGCATACTGCTGTCATGGAGCTGGGTATGACATTTCAGGCTGGCATAGAGGCTGGCAAAAAAAATGTTTTTTAATTTTTTTGGGGGGTGGGAAGGGGTTGGTGACCACTGGGGGAGTAAGGGGAGATCATCCCTGATTCCCTCCGGTGGTCATCTGGTGAGTTGGGGCTCCTTTTTGAAGCTTGGTTGTAAAAAAAAAGGGACCAAGTACAGCCAGCGAAATGCTCTACAAGCCTGGCTTTTTTTTTTCATTATTGGGCGAAGCCGGCCATCTCGTGAGCACGCCCCCGTCCCGCCCCGTCTCGCCTTCACTACCCTACCGACACACCCCCTTGATGTTTGGCTGGCTCCGCAACGGAAAGCAGGGCCGCCGAGAGCCGGAGCCGGGCCCGGGACAAGGCCGCCCCCGCCCCCCCACCCGAGGTCGCTGCCCACCCGAGATTGCCGGACTCCACCCATTCGAGGTTGCCGCCCACCCGAGATCGACGGGCCCCCCCGCCGCCCACCCACCCGAGGTCACCAGGCCCCCCTCCACCCGCTATCGGGCTGGGCCCTCGGAACTAACCTTAAGCCTCCTTTCACTTCACAGCAAGCAGCGGCAGGGCAGACCTCTCCTCCTTCCTTCCGTGCCCCGCCCTCGTGGACGTTATGTCAGGCGAGGGCGGGACATGGATGGAAGGAGTGGCCTGACCTGCTGCTGCTTGCTGCGCAGTGAAAGGAGGCTTAAGGTTAGTTCTGGGAGTGACGGAGGGTGGGCCAGGCGGCGGCGCCGGGCCCCCCTGGAGGCCCGGGCCCCGGGACTTTTGTCCCCCCTGTCCCCCCCTCTCGGCGGCCCTGACGGAAAGCAGTTGAACCCAGCCAAAATCGGCTTTCGATTATACTGATTTGGCCGGGTTCAGGAGATCGCCGGCCATCTCCCGATTTGTGTCGGAAGATGGCCGGTGATCACTTTCGAAAATGAGCTGGCACATCTCCCAGCAAAGTAATATTTCCTCATCCAGTGAGGCTTCCTCTGAAAAGAGAATGAATCCTCTTAATCTCTTATTTGTCCTGTTTGTCTGTCTTAAATAGATTGTAAGATGTATGGTGAAGGACTGTCTTTTATGTGTATATGTAAAGTGCTGTGTACATCAAGCAGTGATACAGAAATGATGAACAACAGTAATTGTACACAGGGGTTTACATATGTGAAAAGATTATTCACAGTGGGGATCCAGGAAGGTAGGCTCAGAATGTCTCTGCTGGTCAAATTGCATTGTATAGATCTTGTATATTTTTCAAATTGGGAATACTAGTGCATAAGATCATATGTGGGAAAGCTCCTCTATATCCCCCCCCCCCCCCCAGAATTCTATATATGGTGCTCAGAATTGTGTGTGTAAATTTGCGTGCACACACAATTTAATTGAATAACAAGCCAATTAGCATCAACAATTGAGTGTTAATAATCAATAATCAATGCTAATTAGCATTATTTATTTATTTATGTATTTATTTATTTATTATATTTGTATCCCACATTTTCCCACCTATTTGCAGGCTCAATGTGGCTTACATAGGACTGTAGTGACGTTCGCCAGTTCCGGAATAACAAATACAGGTGTTATTATAGTAGAATAGGTTTATGTAAGGTAGGTAAATTAGGGAACTTAGGGAGGAAGAGGGGAGTTGGGGTTTGTCCATTACGATTTTTGGTTTTGTTATGTTGCAGGTGCTCAGGTTTTTATGTTGGGTCGGTGGAATATGCCTTTCTGAACAGGTTTATTTTCAGTTCTTTCCGGAAATTTAGGTGGTTGTACATTGTTTTTACTATTTTTGGCAGTGCATTCCATAGTTGTCCGCTTAAATAGGAAAAGCTGGATGCATACGTTGATTTGTATTTGAGTCCTTTGCTGTTTGGGTAGTGAAGATTTAGGTATGTTCGTGGTGATCTTGTTGTGTTTCTGGTTGGCAGGTCTAGGAGGTCTGTCATGTATCTTGGGGCTTCGCCATAGATAATTTTATGAACCAGGGTGCAGATTTTGAACGCAATACGTTCTTTGATAGGGAGCCAGTGCAGTTTTTCTCGGAGGGGTTTGGCGCTTTCAAAATGTGTTTTTCCATATATAAGCCTGGCTGCTATGTTTTGAGCGGTCTGAAGTTTCTTTCTGATTTGTTCTTTGCAGCCCGCATAGATTCCATTGCAATAGTCAACCTGGCTCAGTACCATTGATTGTATCAAGTTGCGGAATATTTCCCTCGGGAAGAATGGTTTCACACATTTAAGTTTCCACATTGAGTGAAATATTTTCTTTATGGTAGATTTCGTTTGGTTCTCTAGTGAGAGGTTCCGGTCGATTATTACTCTGAGAATTTTCAGGTTGTCTGCAATAGGAAGGGTGTATCCTGGGGTGTTTATGTTAGTGTGTTTGTATGTGTTGTATTGGGATGAGATAATGAAAATTAAAATTCATATCTACATCTTTAGGCACTGGGTTCTGCACGTAAATTTTTTGGGTGGCTCCAAAAAGGGCACGTGGTCATGGGAGGGTCATGAGAGGATTTGGGGGCATTCCTAGAGTTTATGTGCACTGTTATAGAATAAGGGGGATCTGCGCCTAATATAGGGGCAACGATTTACACAAGGGTTTAGTTGGTATAAATCCTTGTATCTAAAGTTAGATGCTGATCCCAGTGCTAAGTATTGTTCCATAAGTAGTGACTAACTTTGAGCAGGGGCGTAGCCAGACTTCGGCGGGAGGGGGGGTCCAGATCCTGAGGTGAGGGGGCACATTTTAGCCCCCCCCCCAGTGCCACTGACCCCCCTGCTGCTGCAGCTGACACCCCCCCCCGCCGCTGCCGCCACAACTAACAACTTTGACCCCCCGACAACGACCCTCTCGATCCCCCTCCAGCCGCCAACCCTCCCCCGTCATCGCCTACCTTTGATGGCGGGGGACCCCAACCCCCACCAGCCGAGGTCCTCTTCTTCCAGCGCAAGGCTTTGTTCTGTTTCTGTCAGACTCACAGAAACAGAACGAAGCCTTGCAGATCAGCCAGCAACACGGCCGCTGACTGATCTGCAAGGCTTCATTCTGTTTCTGTGTGTCTGACGTCCTGCACGTTGTACGTGCAGGACGTCAGGCTCACAGAAACAGAACGAAGCCTTGCGCCAGAAGAGGAGCTCGGCTCGCGGGGGTTGGGGTCCCTCACCAGCAAAGGTAGCAGATGGCGATGGCGGCGGTGGAGGGATGGCAGTGGAGGGTTGGCGGCGGGAGGGGGGGTCGAGAGGGTCATTGGCAGGGGGTCCAGGGCCAAATCTATGGGGGCCCAGGCCCCCGTGGCCCCACGTAGCTATGACACTGACTTTGAGTACTATTTATAGAATAGCACTTAGCGAGTTTGGGGTTTTTTGCACTATTTATAGAATTTGGTCCTATATGTCTAAATTAATTTGTTGAATTTCCACAAATAGAATGAATACCCCATTCAATTGATCGTCTAGCTTTGACTTTCCTGTCAATTCAAAGCATTAAATATAAATCTGTTTTTACATCATCTTTTGGTTTTCAAGCAGCTAAATTCTGGAACATGCTACCTTTAAATATAAAAGCTGAAAACGATCACAAGTCATTTTTGTAGTCAGCTGAAGACTTTCATATTTAGGGAATTCTACAATTTTTAACTTTATTATATGTGGAATATTAGATGGATCTGTGATATCCCAGAAATATCTGATATATTTTAGTTGCAAATCCCCAATGAACTGAATGATTTTGGAAATTGTAGTATAGAAGTACTTATATCATATCAGAAGCAACATCAGAAAATATGTCTTCACAGAAAAGGTGTGGGGCAACATGAAACCACCTTCCGGAGAAGGGGAAACAGAAGCAAAATTAACGGAGGACACGGATAATCTAGTTCCAAAGAAGCTAAGTGAAAGACAATTGAGATCATCTAGTACCTATGTCTTTGCATTAGGATTCATATTCTATGCTTCTTTGTTAAAACTGATTTATTATTGTGATTTTTATTTATTGCATTTGTTTCCCACATTCCCCCACCTATTTGCAGGCTCAATGTGGCTTACATAGGTTTGATAATATTGTCATATCAGGATATCAGATACAGTTAGGAATGTGTAACGATTAGGAAGGGAGGAGAGAAGGAGAGAGTGAAGTGACTTAGTGAGGTTATGGGTTCTCATTGTAGGCCTTGTTGAAGAAGAATTTAATTACATTACACAAATACATTATAACACCCACCAGGGTCACACATATTTAAGCATACTGAAAGAGACTGAAGGTATGATCAACAGGAGCAGAGAGCATTCTCAGGTGTATTTGATTCCCAGGTCAGGTCTCACACTCCTCAGAGGCTGGATTTAAGGCCCAGGATTGCAAGATTCTAAAAGCAGCCCTGGCGTCTGGTCTCTCTGATCATCAACTGTCACAACAATGACTAGACTAATGTAAGTTGGAAGGGGATAACAAATAAGAGAGACATCTCCAGGTAGGTGAATGGAGGCCCATGGCATCAGATCTCACTCAGCCATAGTTTTGGCCGAGTTGGAACAACAAAGAGCAGAAAGAAGTTGCCAAGCCCAAAAGAAATCAAGTCACAAAGTGCAAGCAGTCTAAACAATGCACAATGACACTTTTTGCTGCATGAATGGGTGAAGGTGAGGTGAATAAGTGTGTGGAAGTGTGTGTATGAGTGATGGGTGAGCTGAGCATTTCAGAAATGTATGTGAGAGGAGAATGTGTCTGAGTTGAGGGGGGTGATTTAAGTGCTGCTGGGGGACAGTGCAAGTTCTTGGGAGGGTTGAGTTCTGGGGGATCTGAGTCAACCCCCTCTTCCCTCTTATTTACCTTCTTTCCCCTTCTGTCTCCTCTCATCCTCCCTTGTTCTGTTCTTCTGTCTCTTCTGCTCTCACCTTGCCATCTCCTCTGCAGGTCCAGGTCTGTTTCTGTTTCTTCTGCCTTTAGGGGTAGAAACACTGCTGTCACATCACACTGAAATCATTTCACTATCTATGCTGCCAGGCATGTGTACCAAAAGGCGTGCGTACAGAGTGATAGACCAATAGACAAACTCTTAACAATAGGTGCTGTTAGTGTAGTGCGAAATGTGCCGAAAGCAACATCTTGGGAAGCTCCTTCTGTGTGAGAACTAGTTTTTATATAAGAAAGATTGAAACTGTGAGGTGTGTTCTTGTGACCCTAGCACCAGTGCTTCTGTTCTACCTACTTCCTGTTCCCAGGCTGCCAGTATCGAGTTAATCACACCCCTGCTCTCCACCTTCACTGTGAGTTTCTCTCTCCACTGACAACAAACAAGGAAATAAAATACAGCAAAATAGGATTTACTCGATAGGCAGTAAACACAGAGTGCCCCAACTCCCTTTTATGTCTGTTAGAAACCCTGATGCTGCCTTCAGACAATACGCTGAAATCTGGCCAGTGTGCGGCAGAGGCCAAAAAAAAGCAAACAGGATGCTAGGAATTATTAGGAAAGGAATGGTAAATAAGATCATGAATACTATAATGCCTCTGTATCGCTCCATGGTGCAACCTCATCTTGAGTATTGCGTTCAGTTCTGGTCACCGTATCTCAAAAAGGTTCAAAGAAGAGCAACCAAAATGATAAAGAGGATGGAACTCCTCTCATATGAGGAAATACTAAAGAGGTTAGGGCTCTTCAGCTTGGAAAAGAGGCCACTGAGGGGAGATGTGATTGAGGACTATAAAATCCTGAGTGGTGTAGAACGGGTAGGAGTGAATTGATTTTTTTACTCTTTCAAAAAGTACAAAGACTAGGTGACACTCAATGAAGTTACATGGAAATATTTTTTTCACTCAACGAATAATTAAGCTCTGGAACTTGTTCCTGGAGAAAGTGGTAACATCAGTTAGAGTATCTCGATTTAAAAAGGTTTGGACAAGTTCCTAGAGGAAAGGTCCATAGTCTGCTATTGAGACAGACATGGGGAAGCCACTGCTTGCCCTGGGATTGGTAGCATGGAGTATTGGTACTATCTGTGTTTCTGCCAGGTAATTGTGTCCTGGATTGGCCACTGTTGGAAGCACAATACTGGGCTAGATGGACCATTAGTCTGACCCAGTATGGCTATTCTTATGTTCTAATGTTTTTAAATGATCCCTTGCCGCTCCCAATATGTGCTTTATTTTCAAAGAGAGAAGACCTTCAGTGAAGTTTGAGCCTAGGGGTTGGGGCCCTTTTGTCCCTATACTAAGGTTTCAGGGAGCTTCCAGCATCCTGACACTCTATGCTCTTACGTCTTTATTGTAAGCTGACAGTCTCTCCTCCTTAGCATTGCCAACTGGCTCCAAATTTGTCCACCAGAGTTGATCTGAGCCTGGGTTTACCCCATTGCATGCAGGGACTTGTAGTCATGTTTTTCTTAGGGGGTCTTTTACAAAGCAGCACTAGCATTTTTAGCTCACACTAAAAACCGCTACACGCTGAGATGCCCATAGGAATATAATGGGCGTCTCAGCATTTAGCACCAGGTGATATTTAGTGTGAGTTAAAAATGCTAGTGCTGCTTTGTAAAAGAACCCCTTAGGGAAGCCAGTTTGGAAATCAGAACTACAAGTCCCTGCATGCAGTGGAGTAAAATATGGACTGGATCAACCCTGTCGGGTGAATATGGAGCCAATTGCTGACCCTACTCCTCCTCCTCCTTTGTAGTTCTAGCTTAATCAGTGGCATGGCAAGAATCCAGCACCATGAGTCTTTATTCACAACCTCCCAGGGACTTTCCTCCTACGTTATATCCACTCTCCCCAGTACACCTAGTCTGATCATTGCAAAGACAATCATCAGCCAGGGGCTATTCCCCAGGGCTCTTTCTTCACCTTGCAATTGTAGGTCCTAAATCTGGCAACTAGATGTCACCCTTAAGCACTGACTATCTGGGTGCTGTTGAATGCCACCTCCACAGCAATCCCAGCTCTAGTTGAGCTGGAAAGTACAGAGCCTGACTCAAGGATTAAACTGAGGACTTCCTCATATCAGTGTACAGAACTAGTTATCTGAGCCACTAGTTTGGCCCACTTATGTGTCTTGATAGTCACCCTGCACACCTTGGCTCCTCCCTCCAGTCTGGCTGTTCTGTGATGGGATCCAAGATGGCAGATGATGCAGATGCTTGAGCTGAGCATGCTTATGTTTCTGAGCATTTGCGCCATTACTTCATGCTGAAGCATAACAGAAAGCAGTAGGGAATTCTGGTGCTTTCAATAACCAGGGGAGATGTATACACGATAAAAAGTCTTTATTAAAGAACATCAAATGACTTGACACAGCTGCTGTGTTTCAGCGCCTATGCGCCTGCCTCAGGAGTCTACAAAACATATAAAAATCATATAAAAATCATTTAAAAATAAACATAAACATGTAATCATGACAATGCAATAAACATAAAACATAAAGTTTCCCAGCACACCACTGGAAAGTGCGCTCTTTGTGCCAATTCATGTGAATGCAAGAGGGGGCTTTATGAAAGAAATGATCCATGGTTAACAAAAATTATCTTCACTATTTTTGGTATGCTGCTTCATATTCAGTCTTAGCCTGTTTGTTTTTTCCTTTGGAATAATCATGAATATGTATGAGATGTCTGTATGCAAATGAATATGTTAATGCACCAAACATCACCCTTCCCCCCCCCCCCCCCCCCCCCCCCCAATAAAACAGTCAAACTATGCCCATGATCACTGGAGTATTGTGTTCAGTTTTGGAGGCCGTGTCTTGCTAAGGAAGTAAAAAGACTAGAAGCAATCCAGAGGAAGGCGACAAATGATATGGAGCATGTGCCAAGACCTGTATGTAAACCCTAGAGGAGAGGAGGGACAGGGGAGATATGATACAGATGTTTAATTACTTGAAAGGCATTAATATAGAAACAAATCTTTTCCAGAGAAGGGGAAACTGTAAAACCAGAGGACATGAGTTGTGGGGTGGTAGACTTAGGAGTAATGTCAGGAAATTCTTTTTCAAGGAGAGGGTGGTCAATGCCTGGAATGCCCTCCCGAGGGAGGTGGTAGAGACAAAAATGGTGACAGAATTCAAAAAGGCATATGAACATAGAAAATCTCTATTTAGAAAATGGATGGTATAAAAAAAATGTAAATGGCTGCATGTGTGTGGATATGTGAGTGATACTTTGATGGTGACTTCAGCTGTGAAAAACTAAGGCCAGTGCCAGGTAGACTTTGTAGGTCTATGTTCTGTATATGGCAATCCAGTTTAGGATGGGCTGGAAAGAGCTTCAATTGCAACTTCAGTAGCCAGAACCGAGGACAGTGCTGGGCAGACTTTGATAATATGGGTCTCGCAAATGACAAGCTAGAGTGGGCTTTGACGGCAACTCCAGTAGTTGGAACATAAGGACAGAGCCGGGAGGACTGCTATGGTCTACTATGTCCCAGAAACACCAAAGAAAGACCATGAGCAAGTATATAATATCACATTCATTGTTGATTTAATCATGAATTGATAATGAATGTGACAGTTGGGCAGACTGAATGGACCGTTCAGGTCTTTATCTGCTGTCACTTACTATGTTACTGTGTTACATAGCTGAATATTAACCTCAAATAGTCTGCAAAATAGCCATTTACTGGAAATGAGGAACACTGCTTTGATAGCCTTTGGGCTTACAGGTGGTATATAAGAAATTATCAAAAAATCAATAAATCCTTTTCTATATGCCTCACTCGGGGCCTCTTTTATCAAGCCACGCTAACGGTTCCCACGCAGCAATGCTGATGGAGCCCATTCAAAGTGAATGGGCTTTGTCAGCATTACTGCACCGGGAGCCAGTAGCACGGCTTGATGAAAGAGGCCTTTGATTTGACACTTGTTCTATTTACCTTTGCTTATTCTCTTTGGATCTTAGAATGTGGAAGCATGATACTGTGGTACATTGATCTCTTTACATTGATTCTCTCTTTTTTTTAATTTATGATTCTTTGATGCATATCTTTTACTTTTTTCATTCCTTCTGGATATTTAATTGTATAAATGTATAAATTAAAAAGCTGCTCCTTGTCACAGACCCTAGTGCTGAGCTGAGAGAGAAATCAGGATCAGTGCTGGTGTCTTGTTACTATATCAGGGCATTCACAGGCTTGGTTTGAAGAACAGCACTAGGGCAGGGCTTCCTGAGACTGTCTTACTGACCTCACAGCCAGCTGAGTTTTCAGAATATCTACAATAAATATATAAGAGATAAATGTGCATGCAAATCTGTCTCATTCATATTCATATGACAGAGGTCTATAAAATTATGAGTGGAATGGAATGGGTAGACGTGAAGCGTCCGTTTATGCTTTCCAAAAATACTAGGACTAAGGGGCATGCAATGAAGCTACAAAGTAGCAAATTTAAAATGAATTGGAGAAAATTGTTCTTCACTCAACGTGTAATTCAAATCTGGAATTCGTTGCCAGAAAATGTGGTAAATGCGGTTACCTTAGCAGAGTTTAAAAAAGGCTTGGACGGCTTCCTAAAGGAAAAGTCCATAGACCATAATTAAATTGGACTTGGGGAAAATATTTCTGGATAAGCAGCATACAATGTCTTTTACTTTTTTGGGGATCTTGCCAGGTATTTGTGACCTGGATTTGCCACTGTTGGAAACAGGATGCTGGGCTTGATGGACCTTTGGTCTGTTCCATTATGTCAGTACTTATTGTGGATATCCTGAAAATCCCATTGGATGGAGGATCCCCAGGACAGGTTTGAGAAGTCCTGAGCTAGGGCATCAGACTCACAAGTTGTAGTGGTGGGTTTCAGCATGGACATACAGGAGTGAGGTTGCTGCTGTCACAGTAAAAAAATTCATGGGGCAATGTTACTTGGGCTGTCAATTGCGTCCTGTCCCTGTCCCAGAAGCTCCCACTGCTCCCTCTCTAGCACAAAGATGTCTCTCAGCTTCTCCCTGCTCTCCAGTAAGAGCAGTGTGTGAAAGTACATAGAGATCTTTATCTTCTGCACACATGCACAAAATAATCACAAATGCATACTTATTCACACATAGACTGTGCCACTCCTGTGTTTGCCAAACCGATAGCACTAGGTCCCAATGGCAGCAGCACACCCTTCCCCCTTCCTCTGCACCCCACCCATTTTCGGTTCCTGCAGACGTCACCTCATGTGACGGGATATATATACATGGTCACACCACAAGCGGGGGCGCTCCTGGATTCCTTGTTGTGTAACTGCATACAGTTGATCAGATCCAGAAGCATTACAGGAGCACAAGGTAAGATACTTCCCATCCCCAGAACTCAAAGGAAGCTGGTAGCTGGGGACTGCATCCAGACTGAACGTTTTTGAGCTTTGGGTTATGCTAGTAGGTTTTGGTTCTGCTGGTGCCACTAATTGTAGTTGGTTGGGCAGAAAGAAGACCAGAGGACCATCGAATCTGACTTCCTTCTGGTTGTTTGGCAGCTCACTTCCCACAGTGTTTTGGGGGTGGGTGGAAGGGGAGTAATGGGTCATGGATTTTATATACTACTTCTCTGTGGTACAACCAAGGCAGTTTACATTTATTATATGCCATGTTTGTGAATGGAATGGATTATTTTCTACAACCTGAAGGCCATAAAACCGATGAACAATGAAGCATTCCAAGCCATGCAGTTACCCTCTGCAGCATTTTATGCTCAGCTGCTGCCCATCACTGCACTCCATCTGCTGTTGGTGCCCACACGTTATTGTCAATGCAATGCTCTTCTTCATTGTGTCTCGACCCAGGGAATCACGGATATTGGCAAACTCCTGCAATGTCTGTATCTCAACAAATAACCATTCCCTGCCTGTTTCCACTGGTATTGCAACATCATGAGGGTAGCCTCCCTCACCCCCCTCACCCCCCCCCCCCCCCCCCCAGTCATGGAAAAGAGGTGAATTTTAGTGTGGCTGACAGCATGATGGTCATACAAATGCTGGGTAATTATACTGCATGTTGAGATAGCAGTAATTTCCCATGGTGTTTCTGAAATAAAATAATGGATTATTCTGTCACAGGCCTGATCACCACATATCCCATGTACATACAGGGCTCTGCTTACTCACCTCAGGCCTGGCTATAACCATCTGGTGCTGAGACACCCATACACACAACTCTGCCAGTATACCTCAAACCTGCCCTTTAGCATCCTCTGCTATTTCAGTACTGAGATTATGGCTCTTTTGTGTCTCTCAAACAGGCTAAGCATGGCATACCAGACCGAAATAATCTCCTCCCAGCCTCAGGGCACCACAACTTATATAGTGACTGGTGGTGGGCAGAGCAGCTGGAACTCAGACATGTGTGACTGCTGTGCTGACATGGAAGTGTGTAAGTAGTATCTAGTGTTTGTCACACCCATCTTAGGTGCCAAATTTGTAGCTGTTTAGGCAGTGTGTTTTTTCTAGCAAAAAAGGTGCCGGTACTCAAATGCTAGGCCACCCTTCAGGAGTGGGGTGATCACTGAGAGACCCACCCCAAAATAGCCAGGTCCCCTGCAAACAGTCACAGAATCTATGACAAGACAGAATTGGTGTGTAGAGCCTGAGCTCTATCATTAAAACTTGGGGTCCATGGGTCAATTTTAGCAGACAAAGGAAAAGGTGCCGGTACTCAGTAACCCAAGTACCCCCTCAAAAAAAGCCCTGTGTTTAGGTAGGGTTACCATATGGCTCCAGAAAAAGGAGGACAGATTGAGCCAGTCTGGGTTTTACTTCCATTGCTTTCAATGGAAGCAAAACCCGGACTGAATCAATGTTTCATTAATGCCTATCTGTTGAACAACGTTCCTCTGGATATTCTGTTGTGACTGTGGAGATGAAAACGGTAATGCAATTCAAACATGCGTGGGATAAACACAAATGAATCCTATTTAGAAGGAATGGATCTATGGAATCTTAGCAGAAATTGGGTGGCAACGCTGGTAATTGGGAAGCAAAACCAGTGCTGGATAAACTTCTACGGTCTACGCCCTGATAGTAACTGAATAGATATGGATAGTTCAAGAAGAGTGCTGGGCAGACTTTTACAGTCTGTGCCCTGAGAATGGCAAAGACAAATCAAGCTCAGGTGTACATATAAAATATCACATACCATGTAAAATGAGTTTATCTTGTTGGGTAGACTGGATTGACCGTCATTTACTACGTTACTATATGTTACTATGTTAAAGGTCTTTGTTCGTCATTAGGTTGCTATCCTGATCTATTAACAAAAAAAATTCTGATGCCAATACCAAAATCTTAAGTTCTGAGTTGACAGTGCCAGATAATTATAGACCGATTGCCAGTATATCTTGGCTTGCTAAACTTTTAGAATTTCTAATAAGTAATCAATTAAGGGATTACCTTTTTCTTTTGATGGATTACATCACACTCAGCATGGTTTTTGGCCTAAGCATAGCACTGGGTCTGTATTCTTGCTATTAACATCTAAAGTACGAACATTATTAAGCAAAGGCAGACAGGCAATTTTCCTTCAGTTTGATATATCAGCAGCTTTTGATGCTATTGACCACTCTTTACTGTAGTTTAAGCCGAGTGAGCTGGATATAACTGGCACAGTATTAAAATGGTTTGAAGCCTTTTTATCTACAAGATCTTATTGTGTATGAAAAAAAAACAAAAAAACAGTTTCATCAGATTGGTGAGTTCCTTAGGGATCTCCGCTATCACCACTGTTATTTACTTCCAAATTCTATAAAAAGCATTAAAAGTTATGCATGTAGAATTGGGTTCACACAGTCTGTAAAAACAAGTATATTTCAATGACTGATTCCTGGAATCAGAATGAGAATTCTCTGGCTTGGAAACTATGCTAAAATTCCAACGCAAGAATGTATCCTTTTTTTTTCAGGAGAAACATTGAAGTTTGAAAATGTTTAAAGTCTTAGGTTTCATTCTGGACTCTAAACTGATTTCTGAGCAATAAATAAATGACTTATGGAGAAAGGGGTTTTCTTTAAACTGAGGCAACTTCGGGTTATTCGTTCCTCAATAAGTGATCAGTTTTAGGATTATAACTCAGACTATTTTACTACCTCAAATAGATTATTGCAATTCGCTTTACCAAGGTTTGTCAACTAAATTACTCAAAAGGTTGCGATTGTTGCAGAATACTACAGCCAGATTGATTTTCAAGAGAGGTAAATTTGATAAAGTTTCTCCTTTGTTGGATAACCTTCACTGGCTTCCAATTAGTAAGCGAAAAAAAAATTAAGTTAGGATGTTTAGTTTTTAAATCTCTTTATGGTCAAGGTACAGAAGAATTAACTAATCTGCGTTGTATTCCAAAACACAGATATAATTCTTGATTTAAAAATAATGGACTAGATTCTTTATATCACACATAAAAATTTGGCGCCGAAATAGAATTCACTTAGGCGTGCATATTCTCTAAAGTATGCTTTAATTTAGGCGTACTTTATAGACTAAGGCTAAATTTCCACGCGGTTTATAGAATACACTGAGCACTGATCCACGTAACTAAATTTAGTTATGGTCAATTACACCAAGTAAAATCTGGTATAAATCCCGACAAATAACTTAGGTGCAGAGCGGGTGTATTCTATAACAACGTGAATAGAGTTTAGAAACACCCATGATCTGTCTGTTTCATGCACATAACCACGCTCACTTTTCAACAATGTGACTTTTATTTACATGCACCACATTACAGAATACGCTTAGCAAGTAGTGCCAATTAGTGCTGATAATTGGTTGTTAACCTAATTATCAGTGCTAATTAGTTGTTAATTAATTAAGCTATGTACATTGTTATGGAATATGCTTTAATTTCCATGCGGAAATCTGAGCATGATATATAGAATCCCAGGGAATATGCTTTCGGTCTATCCATCGGTCAAAAATCTTTGCTGTAAGTCTCATATTGAATTTACTTTCTCATGTCAAGGAGCAAAAGTGTGGAATGACCTTCCTAAACAATTACGGCAGGTTACTTCTTATTTTTTATTTCGTAAAGCTTTGAAGATTTAGTTATACACTATTTAGTTATTGCATTCTATCATGATATGTTATTCCCTTTTTGTTTAGGCTTCTTCGAGTGTAATCCACCTAAAACCCTGTGGGACATTGTGCAGAATATAAGAAATTGAATAGAATAGAATAGCCCAGGGGATGGGGAATCATGGAAGAAGAGGAGCAACAGAGGGGGACAGGAGACTTGGAATCAGCAGAGAGAGAGAGAGGTAGTATTATGTTAGCATAATACTAGTGAAACATCTAATAAGCACACATTAGAACATTCAAATCACATAGCTACGATACTAATGCTTTTCTACAATATAGCTTACCATATAGCTGAGGGGCTAAGTGAAGTTACATAGATCTGGACAAGATGTGTGGTACAGAGTCAGTTAGGATATATAGATGGTTAGCTAAACTCAAAGCAAGTTCTTTGTACAGTTAAATGAGAGATAAGGAACTGATCTAAATTGCAGTATGTGTAGCAAACTAGTCCAGATGCAGAATGAGTGTATAGCCAGTCACCTTATGTATTAAAGGCTTGGGAGAAGAGCTACGCTTTCACCTGCTTCCTGAAGTAGAGGTAGTTTCTAATCTTTGGCAGTGCCCCTGACTCTGTAGTCTGTCTGTCTGTCTGTATGTCCTGGCTGAGTCACTTTAACTGTCAGTGCCTGGGCTCTAATCCACTCTGCCTCTAACTCTGTGTGTGACACTTTGGAGAAGAAATCACATTGGGGCCCTCTTACTAAGCCGCGTAGGCATTTACGTACGCCCAACATGCGTCAATTTTGAGTTACCTCCTGGCTACCACATGGCCCCTGTGGTAATTTCATTTTTGATGCGCGTCTGATACGCGCGCCGGAAGATATTTTTATTCTCTGGTGCATGGGCAGTAACCAGGCAGTAATCAGCATTTTATGCACGTAGACCATTACCACCCGGTTACCGCGTGAGATGGTCTCAGACCCAAAATGGATGCACAGCAATTTTCATTTTGCCGCAGGCCCATTTTTGGCAAAAATGTTTAAAAAAGGCATTTTTTACAGGTGCACTGTAAAATGATTCTGCGCGCACCCAAAACACATGGCTACACTACCGCAGGCCATTTTTCAGGCCCCGTTATCTTGCTATGAGTTGTCTCTTCTAATGTGATCCTGTCATACTGCCTAACTGGCAGAAATACACTGCTAGGGCCTGGGGTGGCTGTTTCGGAAATGCCAGCACACAGTATATCCTGGTTTAGTTTGTTGTTTGATGCTCCAGAAGTCTCCATTTATTATGTTGCCAGTGATGGTTTTCAGGGTCAGTAGTGAAGTCTCTGGCTGTCTCTTGTTACAGGTCTCTGTGGCACTTTCTGTCCCTGCATTTTGGCTTGTCGGGTGGCCCAGGATTTTGGTGAATGCCTTTGCTTGCCTTGTCTGCCAGGGGCTCTGGTAGCTCTGCGTACCGGTGTAAGAGAGCGATACCGCATTGAGGTAAGACTTAGAGGAGGAAAATCATTCTGCTGTGGTATTGGGGAACACAGTGCCCTCACCCCCCCCCCCTCCAGACTGTTCATCTGTAAGCAGAAGCAGTCATTTAAAGCTGATACTTCTACAGTGTTGGGTACACTAATAAATAGCTACCCAGAAATCACAGCTGGTATTTTTACTTAGGTTGAATGGTAAACTGACACCAACAATCTTAGGGGTCTTTTTTCTAAGGTGGGATATAAAGTGACTTTAATGCACCCTTACACAGGTATTTCTTGTGTGCTAAGGCCATTTTTACTGCAGACATAAAATGGCCAATTTTCCTTTTTTGCATGAATGGCCATGCGCTAATGTCTAAACAATCTTAGAAGCTGAAGATTAAACAATATTTGTGCATCTTATATTTTATATATAATTGTTATTGTATCTCTCATCCATAAAATTACAAAAGGAGGAAAAAAAGACCTCAAATGTCCCAGCACGACAGCAAGCTGTAAAATCTTTATGCCAGCATATTTCGGACTCCAGTCATATCATTGTTCTAAAAAAAACCTCCTTGCAGAATATCTTATCTATTTTTTTATGATTTTTTTCACTTTCTATTATATATTGTGCACCAATGATATGACTGGAGTTCGAAATATGCTGGCATAAAGATTTTACAGCTTGCTGTCGTGCTGGGACATTTGAGGTCTTTTTTTCCTCCTTTTGTAATTTTATGGATGAGAGATACAATAACAATTATATATAAAATATAAGATGCACAAATATTGTTTCATCTTCAGCTTCTAAGATTGTTTACACATTTTTATTTTTTGCTGAAGTGTTTCCTGCCTAGATTTTTCTTTGAGTGAAATCAGGAATGCGCTAATGTCACCATTAATTCGTGGCCATTAATAAAATTACCATGTTATATCAAGAGCTTCTATTCTGCAATAACCTGATCAGTTCTATGCAGATAGCATAGAGGGTCTTTTACTTAGGCGTGCTGGCGTTTTTAGCGTGCGCTAATTGCTAAAGATGCCCATAGGAATACATAGGCGTCTTTAGCATTTAGCATGCACCTGTTTTTAGTGTGCACTAAAAACGCCAGCTTGCCTAAATAAAAGACCCCCATAGTCAAGAAGAAAACCAGAACAACCATCTGGGGATTTACAAAACCTAAAAGCAGTGCCTCAAATATAATCATTTCACATATTTTTTAAAATAAAACCGTCTTCAGTTGTTTACGGAAGGACCACAAATGAGATAGAGAGGACAGAAGGAAGAGAATTCCATATTGTTCCTGTTAGCACTTACTGACACCTAGTTTGTAGGTGTTAAGGGATCACACAGTAATCCTGCACCAATCAGCACACAGTAATGTGGAAGCGCTAACTGATTAGCATTGGAATGCCTACTCTCTGCCAGGGGCGTAGCCAGACCTTTCTGTGGGAAGGGGCCAGAGCCCGAGGTGTGGGGGCACATTTTGGTCTGCTGCCCCACTGCCCCCTGCTGCCCCACCGCTCCCCACCCACTTCCTGCCGCAGCACATACCTTGGCTGGTGGGGGTCCCTAACTCCCGCCAGCTGAAGCCTTGTCCAGAGCCGGTCTCCAGTGCCACCACATTATCTGCCCTGCTCTCTCTTCCCCTCATGTCCTGCATGCTCCTTTTAGTGAAACTGAGCATGCTCAGTTTCACTCAAAGGAGCATGCTGGATGTGAGGGGAAGAGCGAGCAGGGCAGGCAATGCTGCGGCACCGGAGACTGGCACTGGACAAGACTTAAGCTGGTGGGGGTTGGGGACCCCCGCCAGCAAAACCAGGGGCCCAGAGGAAATTCGGGGGGGCCCAGGCCCCCATGGCCCCATGTACCTACACCACTGTTTTCCACCTGAGCATGTCCCACAGTAAGCTATTTTAAGGTATGGTATGAGTGCGCTAGCACTTAACCCGACTTAGTAAAAGGGCTCCTTAGTGCTAAATGTTGCTCTATACCCAGTGGCATTCCTAGGCTGGCTGACACCCGGGGTGGATCGCCGATGCGCCCCCCAGGGAAATTACACCCCCCTGGGTGCAGTGCGACCTTCCCGGGTGTATTTTTACCTGCTGAAGGGGTGCCATGCGCCTGCTGGCTCCGAGTCCACTCGTTCCCTACTGCTCCCTCTGCCCCGGAACAGGAAGTAAACTGTTCCGCGCAGAGGGAGCAGCAGGGAGAGAATGAGCGGACTCGGCCAACAGGCGCGCGCAGTGGTGTGCTGGAGCAGGCTCTCACAGGCTCTCGAGAGCCATTTGTTAAGTTTTTAAGAATTTTGGGAGCCGGTTCTCCATGGCTACTTTAACAAATGGATCCCAAAATGTGGGCTTGGGCCCCTCCTGAATTCTCTTTTACTTTGCTGGCGAGAGAGAGCCTCCTGTTAACAATTTACCAGCACACCCCTGGGTGCGTGGCACCCCCCCCAGCGGCGTGCACCCGGGGCGGATCACCCCCACTGCCCCCCTTGGTACACCACTGTCTATACCCACGAACATAGAACATATTTCAAGATATTAGAAGACTTCATTACATCCCCAAGCACTCCCATCCACAACTGAACTTTGCCTCCCCCTTTCCCCTGCCCTGCAACTTCAGAAGTCTTTCTAATGTGACATCAAAACAAGGTGAATGAAAATCTCTCTCTTTACTTTTCAAAAATCAATCCTTCAGATGAAAGGAGATATCATATTAAAAAAAGCCAGAGGCAACAACAAAGAGCCTTTGGCACCATTCAATGCCTCTAGCAGTTCACCATTTATAATCATTTATGTCTCGTAATTCTTCAAAATATGGATGTATCAAACTAACTTCATAGTGCTTGCAAAATAATAAAGACTTCAGCAAGTGTGTTATTTAACTCTGAAAGAGATCAGAAGTTGGAGAGTCTACTGTAACCACCAGCTTTCTTTCGAAAGTCCCCCGACGCCAGCTTTTCCGTAGATACACTGCCCATCTCAAGGAGATCCTGTTGTGCCTTTCAAAAAAGTATGAAGTTCGGAGAAAGAAGGCAGACTGAATTAATCCTCTGCTCACACACACCCTTGAGACCAGCAAAACCTGGCACTGAGGGACTTCCATAAGAAAGCTGGTGACTCTAAATTCTAATCTCTTTCACAGTTAAGTCACACACTTGCTGAAGTCTTTAATGTTTTGCAAGCGCTATGAAGTTAGTTTGACACACTCATATTTTGAAGAATTACAAGAAATAAATGATTATAAAGTCAGTGGGGAACTGCTAGAGGCGTTGAATGGTGCTAGAGGCTCCTGGTTGTTGCCTCTGGCTTTTTTATACGATACCTGGTATTATCTGAAAGGATTGATTTTTTTTAAAGTAGAGATTTTTATTCACCTTATTTAGAAGTTGCATCGCACCATTTTTGTTGTTTTGCAGTGTTTCTGATGCCATGAGGTGCAGGGCTACAAAGCCCTGTTCCACCCCCAACTCCCCACCCCAGGCACAGGAGAGGTGTAAGGGTTTTTTTTTCCTGTAAATTTTACAGCCAGATCAAAGCTCATGTTTGGAAGTGAAGAGGATTTTGTGATCCTGGGCTTGTAAACTTTTCATTGGGTCCCTCATTTGCTTCTGAAAAGTAGTTTATTTACGCAAAACAGAGCAGTGGTTCTTAACCCAGTCCTCAGAGCACATCTAGCCAGTCAGGATTCAAGATATCCACAATGGCTATGGGTGAGATAGATTTCCATGCACTGCCTTCTTGGTATGCAAATCTATCTCATCAATAGTCATTGTTGATATCCAAAAAACCGGACTGGCAGGGTGTGCCCAGGATTAGATTGAGAATCACTAGGATAGATATCCACTGGTCTGTATAGTGCTTGTTACACATTTAGCACTTTTAAAAAGTACTAATAAAATGAATAAAGTGTTTACCATAATCCAATTGGAACCAGGTTATGTTGCTATAAATAAAGAATATAATTAAAGTGAGCCTCAATAATCCAAGGTGAGATTACATATCATCAAACACCTCCAAGCCCAGGAAAATAGCAGTGTAAAACCCCAGAGAAAACCACTGCTTCAAAAAACAGATTTGGGGATACTATACAGACAAAAATTACCAAATCAACATAACTTTGTTTCAAATAGGATTAAGAAAATTGAAGAAAACATAAAAAAACTTCTTCAAGGCTGCAAAAACACTTTTTAATGTGGAAGAGAATCAAACTCTTATCTGTGCTGTACAGTCTCGGTAATGGGTTATTCAACCCCCCTGGAATATCCACTGACTCACTGTCCACAGGCATTCATTTCAACTTATGTCTACTCCCCCAATATCTTTATGGAAGTGGAGCTTCAAGATTTTCCACCTCAGTTTTCCAGAATACAGGCCCTCCTTGTTTCATAACCCTGCTTCAGGAGAGGAAATCTTTGCTATGTGATTGTACAGTGCTGTGTACTCTGGCAGTGTTTTGTTGATTATAATGTGTTTTCTCTGTGTGTCACTTGCCTGCAGGGCTCTATCTGCTGCGACTGGGTGGCTATGGACTGTGTCGCCCTGTGTGCCCTCTGTCAGCTGGCTCGAGAACTGAAGACCAGGAACTGAGGGGTACGGGATAGGGACAGTGGGTGTGATCTAGTAACAAAAGCCATCCTTCACCAGTGACTCTATGCTTACCTGTACTTTGTTTGATTTATAATAAATTAATTTGGTGTTGTCTCTTATGATATAAACGTCATTTTCTGTAGTTCATGGACAGAAGAGACTCTCAGCTTCCCTTTATAGGACCATATGCATGCATCCCATAAGACAGTGGTTCCCAAATCTGGTCCTGTAGGCACCCCAGCCAGTCAGGTTTTCAGGATATCCACAATGAATGAGAGAGATTTGCATGCACTGCCTCCACTGCATGCAAATCTGTCTCAGGAATATTCATTGTGGATATCCTGAAAACCTGAGTGGCTGGGGTGCCTCCAGGGCCAGGTTTGGAAATCATTGCCATAACATGTGTCTTTCAGAGTGGCAGTTCCATCAGAAGAGTGCTATTAGCAGAAAACCACTTCCCAGTCTTAGTGCAAAAAAAATAGTGTGAGAACCCTCCCCACCCCACTCTCCTCATCACTAGAAATCTCTGTGTGTGCCTCCTTTCTGTACTTCTTAAGAGCTTGACTCAACAAAACTCTGAGCCACGAACATGGATGACTATTATGGATGTGCATAGCGGAACTAATTTCAGTTTGTTGGGCATTTACCACCATTTTTGTACACTTATTTCACACATTTAATTTTAAGAAAAATATACATGTTAATCAACTTAATGTGCATTACTTCATAGATTAACACACAGTAAACTGCTTTAGTGCATGCTAAATTTTTTAAGGCACACTAATGAATCAAGTGTGCACTAAAAAATACACATTCCTATGAGCTCCTGCAGATCATCAGGTCCAGGCTGAGCCAGGCATGCTTTTCCTCCCAGTGCATCCCTAGAGATTTGTGAACTCTGATGTGTGAAAGAGAATTTGGAACCAAATGTCCAAGTATAGATGCAATAACCAAGCACAGCCTGTCCATGAGACATGGAACCCAGAGCTGGGGCAAGAGAATGAGACATCTAGCCAAACCTTTAGCCATGCACCTTAACCTACCAACCCACACAAACACACTCATGCACTTTGGAAATTTTGTCTTCCCTCCCACCCCTTGAGCTCCAGCCATATCCATCTTAGAGAGCTGCACTGGAATGGGGATTGCAGGAATCTCATGGGTATGGAAGAAGCTACCATGGGATTCCCACAGGGATGGAAGAAGTTACCATGGGATTCCCAGGGGATGGAAGAACTTGCCATGGGATTCCCACGGAAGTGTAGTCAAAATCACTGAAGACTCCAGAATGAGGCTTGGAATACATTGAGAGAGGCAGCTGGAACACCAGACTGAGGCTGGGAACACTCATTGGTTGAATAGTGAACACAATCCAAAAAAACACAGGAGGCTGTTGGGGTTGGGAGGAAACAGAGAGTTGTAAGCAAGTAGCATTGACTCCTGTGGGTATGGGTAGGGATGGAGGAGATTAATTGTAGGGATAGGTGGAGATGGAATGGATCTTAGCTGGTATGTGTGAGTATGGGTTGGATTCCATTGGGGATGGGTAGGGATGGGTGACATTTCTGTCCCTATGCAACTTTTTAATCCATCTCTCCCCTTCCCCTTTCCCTGTCTCCTACCAGTAGTGCTTGGGGGCCTGCCTCCAGAACAAAATCTGCATGACCGTCAACTCTCTCTTGCCCTCTTCTCTCTTTTCTAACTGGTGCACAATGGTTCAAGTCATCCAATACTGCTGGGAAGCTCAGTTGACTTTCCTGCATACAGCACATAACTTCCACATTTTCCTATTGTTGGTGGCTATGTGCTTCACTGAATGACTTATGGGCTCATTTTCAAAAGAGAAAAACATCCAAAAAGTGGCATAAGTCTGCATTTGGATGTTTTTCTCACAAAAATGTCCAAATCAACATTTTTGAAACCTATTTTTAGACTTTTTCTCTGAAGTACACCAGAAGTGCATCCAAATCTCAAGGGGGAGTGCCAGAGGCGTGTTCAGGGCGGAACTTGGGCGCTCCTAGACTTAGACGTTTTTCAACCATAATGGAACAAAACTAAATCATCCAGGACTAAAACTTGGACATTTTGAGCTAGACCTGTATTTATTATGAATAAGGCACAAAAAGGTGCCCTAAATAACCAGATGACCACTGGAGGGAATCAGGAATTACCTTCCCTTATTCTCCCAGTGGTCACTAACCCCCTCCCACCCCCCAAAAATGTAATGAAAAACATTACTTACCTACCTCTATGCCAGCCTCAGATGTTATACTCAGGTTCAATAGAACAGCATGCAGGTCCCTGGAGTAGTCTAGTGTTGGGTGCAGTGCACTACAAACAGGTGGACCCAGGCTCCTACCTCTCCCTACCTGTTACACTTGTGGAGGAAACTGGGAGCCCTCTAAAACTCACCAGAAACCCACTGTATCCACATATAGGTTGCCCCTGCACCAGTAAGGGCTATGGTAGTGGTGTACAGTTGGGGTAGTGGGTTTTGGGGACTCAGCACACAAGGTAAGGGAGCAATGGTGAGATGTGTACCTGGGAGCATTTTATGAAGTACTACAAAAAAACCCAGAAGAACAGGTCTTCGCAAAAAAACAGAAAAACAAAACAGCCCACGACAGTGCCCCCTAGGGTGCCCTATTGCTGTCCTGGGATGTCAGGAGGACCAGTCTACTAAAAATGCTGGTTCCTCCAACATCCCAATGGCTTGATTTTGTGTGTTTTGCACTTGGGCGTTTTTTTGTTGGTTTTTTTTAAATGGACCAAAAAACAAAATGTCCAAATCACAAAACATTGTTCAAAACAGTATTTTTGAAAACAAAAGATAGACGTTTTTCTTTTTTGAAAATGACCTTCTTTCCTATTCGGATTTTGGACGTTTTTTTTGCAAAACTTCCAAAATGGGACTTAGAAATATAAAAAATGCCCTTCTTAATGTCCTAGCTGACTTCACCCATTGGAAAAGCATCACTGCATCTCAAGGACAAACGCCTTCCCCCTCCCCATACACACACATACACACACTGCTACCTATGGGAAACAGTCTCTGTACAATTTTGGACCCCCTCTCAGCCAGCAACATCTAGATCACCTGGCCACATGGCCTGCACATGAATGACACCAAGGGCAGACACTCTATCCACCCCAACTTACCTTGTCATGAAGTTATGGGTCAGCAGTTTGTATTGGCACTGTTGGATGGAAAGATATCAGTACTTTTTGACACTTAGAACATAATATACCTCAGAGCATGGCGGGATGGAAGTCAATAGACATTTCAATGATTCAATGAGGTATCTCTTAAACATATCTTGAGCAGAAATGGAAAAAAATGTTTGGGAAATTGATCAGACATAGATTAGAACATCTGACCATATTTTCCAAAGATTCCACCTTGTTTCTTAAGTCAAGACTATTTTTCATCCAGATCTCACCATGTGACTAAAGTTTGCATTTTCCCTTCAAAAGTCTCTGACTCCCTTTCCAAATCAGAGACTCTGCCAAAAAGAAGCTATCTTCTCCTCAACCACCCAAGGTTTCTATGGATAGTTTAGATCTAACAAACCTTTTGGAGAGATCAGATAAATGAGGTGGTGACTTCTACAATGTTGCTAGTACAATTGCCTGGGATTCAAATAGAGAAAGGCTTATGAGACTTTTCTTCAAGAACAGAGATGTGTTGTTTATGAACTGCAAGATTCATATGTTTTCTGATCGGTCCCAGGTAACTCAAAGAAAGAGAATACAAATTTTGCTGTTAAGACCTCTGGTGTTACAGATGGGGGCTACTTTTGTTCTCCGATATTCTTGCAAATGTGTTCTTACTCTTCAGGAAGTTTGCTATATTTTTTTACGATCCCTCCCAGTCAGAAGCAGACTGACCATTGGAACAATAGGGCAGTGCCCGAGGGCCCACAGCTGTAGGGGCCCAATCTCCCCTAGGATATATTTAATCAGTTTTGATAGGTGGTTAGGGGCCCATGACCCTTATTGCCCGAGGGCCCAGATCACTGTCAGAACGTCCCTCCTCCCAGCTTTTGGTGTTTGTTTCCCATAGGCCCGAAAGGGACTCTAGAGCTTCTCAGTGACTTGAGCATATATACTCCTAATTTTTTTGTTCTCTGGCTGAACCTCAACCGTGTCTTATGTTTAACTGTAATAATTTAGTTTCCATTTATTCCCATTTAGTTCTTGAATCTCTTTCCCAGAATGGTGGACTATTAGCATTGTATGTAACATGTTTACTAATGGAATTGAATTTTCCCTTCTTTTTCCTTATTATGATACAATGGGGCTCATTTTCGAAAGAAAAAAAAAGTCCAAAAAGTGTCATAAAGCAGCATTTGGACATATTTCTTCTCAAAAAGTTCAAATAGGTTTTCTCAAAACCTGTTTTGTAGACGTCTATGTATTTTCTTTGTCCAAATAACAAGGGGGCATTGCAGAGGTGGGAATAGGGCGGGCTTAGGGTGTGTCTAGAACTAGGCCATTTTACAGCTATAATGGAACAAAACAAAAACACTCCGGGTGAAAATCTAAATGCTTGGGGTTAAACCTGTTTTTAAAATGAATAAGGGACAAAAAGGTGCCCTAAATAGTAACATAGTAGATGACGGCAGAAAAAGACCTGCACGGTCCATCCAGTCTGCCCAACAAGATAACTCATATTTGCTACTTTTTGTGTATACCCTACTTTGATTTGTACCTGTGCTCTTCAGGGCACAGACCGTATAAGTCTGCCCAGCACTATCCCCACCTCCCAACCACCAGCCCCGCCTCCCAACCACCGGCTCTGGCACAGACCGTATAAGTCTGCCCAGCACTATCCTCGCCTCCCAACCACCAGCCCCGCCTCCCAACCACCGGCTCTGGCACAGACCGTATAAGTCTGCCCAGCACTATCCCCGCCTCCCAACCACCAGTCCCACTTCCCACCACCGGCTCTGGCACAGACCGTATAAGTCTGCCCAGCACTATCCCCGCCTCCCAACCACCAGCCCCGCCTCCCGATCTTGACTAAGCTCGGCACAGGATTCCTTTATGCTTATCCCACGTATGTTTGAATTCCGTTACCGTTTTCATTTCCACCACCTCCCGCGGGAGGGCATTCCAAGCATCCACTACTCTCTCCGTGAAAAAATACTTCCTGACATTTTTCTTGAGTCTGCCCCCCTTCAATCTCATTTCATGTCCTCTCGTTCTACCGCCTTCCCATCTCCGGAAAAGGTTCGTTTGCGGATTAATACCTTTCAAATATTTGAACATCTGTATCATATCACCCAAGTTTCTCCTTTCCTCCAGAGTATACATGTTTAGTTCAGCAAGTCTCTCCTCATACGTCTTGTAACGCAAATCCCATACCATTCTCGTAGCTTTTCTTTGCACCGCTTCAATTCTTTTTACATCCTTAACAAGATACGGCCTCCAAAACTGAACACAATGCTCCAGGTGGGGCCTCACCAACGACTTATACAGGGGCATCAACACCCCCTTTCTTCTGCTGGTCACACCTCTCTCTTTACAGCCTAACAACCTTCTAGCTACGGCCACCGCCTTGTCACACTGTTTCGTCGCCTTCAAATCCTCAGATACTATCACCCCAAGATCCCTCTCTCTGCCCGTACCTATCAGACTCTCCCCACCTAACACATACGTCTCCCGTGGATTTCTATTCCCTAAGTGCATCACTTTGCATTTCTTCGAACTGAATTTTAATTGCCAAACCTTAGACCATTCTTCTAGCTTCCTCAGACCAGTGGGCTCATTTTCGAAAGAGAAGGACGTCCATCTTTTGACATAAATCGGAAGATGGATGTCCTTCTCCCAGGGACGCCCAAATCATTATAATCGAAACCCGATTTGGGACGTCCCCAACTGCACTCCATTGCAAGGATGGCCAAAGTTCAAGGAGGCATGTCGGAGGCGTAGTGAAGGCAGGACTTGGGCATGCCTAACACTTGGACGTCCTTCACCCATAATCGAAAAAAACAAGGACGTCCCTGACGAACACTTGGACGTTTTCATCCGGGCGTGTTTTTATTATGACTAAGGCACAAAAAGGTGCCCAAAATGACCAGATGACCACTGGAGAGAATCGGGGATGACCACCCTTTGCTCTCCCAGTGGTCACTAACCCCCTCCCACCTTCAAAAAACATCTTTCAAAATATGTTGTGCCAGCCTGTATGCCAGCCTCAGATGTCATACTCAGGTCCATGACAGCGCATGCAGGTCCCTTGAGATGTTTTAGTGGGTACTGCAGTGCACTTCAGACAGGCGGACCCAGGCCCATACCCCCCCTACCTGTTACATTTGTGGAGGAAACAGCGAGCTCTACAAAACCCACAACAAACCCACTGTACCCATATATAGGTACCCCCTTCACCTGTAAGGGCTATGGTAGTGGTGTACAGTTGTGGGTAGTGGGTTTGGGTGGCTCAGCACACAAGATAAGGGAGCTATGTTCCTGGGAGCAATTTATGAAGTCCACTGCAGTGCCCCCTAGGGTACCCGGTTGCTGTCCTGGCATGTCAGGGGGACCAGTGCACTACAAATGCTGGCTCCTCCCACGCCCAAATGGCTTGCATTTGGCCGTTTTTGGCATGGACATCTTTGGTTTTGAAAATCATCAAAAGTCAGAAACATCCATGTCTAGGGACGACCAAATCTAGGGGCTTCCAAATTTAAGGATTGATGTCTCTGACGGTGTTTTCGAAACGAAAGATGGACGTCCATCTTGTTTCGAAAATACGGGTTTCCCTACCCCTGGATTTCGCCATTTTCTCCTCATCTCTTATCATTCCCTTCCCTAAACCTTCTCTTTCTCTTCTCCTCTACATTGGTACCTGAAATCCCCCCTCTATAAATCAACTCAAAAAAACCTATAATAAATTATTCACACACAAAGTAAGGGTGGAAAACCATTGTATTTTATTATGCTACTTTAAATTAACATCATATAATACACAACATAATTAAAATTTATGCAAACGTGTCACATAATTGCCAAAGACTTCCTGAAAGCTGTCACTTTAAACAAGGGGTTGTGGTTTTTTTCTCTCTCTTTTTCCAGTCTCTGGAGATAACCTGTTGTCACTATGCTGAATCTTAGAAACTTCTTCTCTCTCTTTTCTTTGTCTCTAGAGGAGGAGTTCTCAGGACACTCATAGCCAGTCAGGTTTTTAGGATACCCACAATGAATATGAGATAGATTTGCATGCAATAGAGGTGCTGCGTACAAATTTATCTCATGTATATATATTTTTTTTCTTACATTTGTACCCCGCTCTTTCCCACTCTTAGCAGGTTCAATGTGGCTTACATATTATATACAGGTATGTATTTGTACCTGGGGCAATGGAGGGTTAAGTGACTTGCCCAGTCACAAGGAGCTGCCTGTGCCTGCAGTGAGAATCAAACCCAGTTCCCCAGGACCAAAGTCCACCACTCTAACCACTAGGCCACTCCTCCACTCATTATTCATTGTGGATATCCCAAAAACCTGACCAGCTGAGTGCCTCCTGAAAACTATGTTGAGAACCCTGCTCTAGAGAAATCCAGCAGTCATTGTGTTGCAAGCCAGTTGCCTCTGTTTTCTGCATGTTTTTGTCTTCAGTGATCTTTCTTTATGACATACTGGGGTCCTTGTAGTTATATGGCAGGCCTGCATGTTTTTGTCTTCAGTGATCTTTCTTTATGACATACTGGGGTCCTTGTAGTTATATGGCAGACCTTTTCTCCTTCTTAAAGGGTCTGGCCTATGGAAAAAACCTGCAAGTTGACTGTTCCTTACAAAATTGGGAGACTAGCTTTGCTTAGTTCCTTCAAAGCACACACACCGTTGAAACAGAACAAAGGGAAAGCTGGCGATTCACTGTGCAGGTGGAGCCATGATATATTTACTTTATAAGGGTAAATAAAAGAGAAATGGGAAAACATGTGGTTTTTAAAAGGTTACTGGAAGGGTACAGATGAAAAGATTAGCATTCAAAAGGTAGCTGGGTTCTCAGAAAGGAGAGGGCAGAGAGAAATTTATTTATTGGGATTTATTAATTGCCTTTATGAAGAGATTCACCCAAGGCGGTGTACAGTAGGTACAGTTTAACATCAAACTTACAATTTTGTTAACAGCATAACAATAGTAAAATGTACAAGTATAAACATAAATACAATGAAAGAAGAAAACTTGAAAACAGCAAATTGATACCTAATAATAAGACAACCGTGAGACAGGATAAAAAATATACACATTAACAGCACTGAAATTCAAATAACAGAGATATAAGAGAAATACCTGAAAAGGTGGAAGAAGCAGGGAAGACAGTCAAAATGACAAAGGTCTGAGTGAGGCAAAACTAGCTAAGGTGTGCATGAAAAGCAAAAGGGGCAAGACTTTTACAGAAACATCAAGGGAAGGAAAGTGTGATGAGGTAGGATTGTAAGATGGAGGTGAAATGCAGAAACAGAAAGGCTGGTCAAATATCTAAGTTCACCATAGGGGGAGAGGCCTTGAGGGCCTCGGCCACCTCACTTTGATTCAGGGTGCCCCTGCCTGTTGCACCATTCAAAATTATACTATACCTAGTACAGATCCCCAGGACCTGCCAGCTGAATAAATCAAGAGCAGAATTGCAGGCCCAGTGCCAGCATAACCAAAGGAACCAGAAGAGGAGCTTGTAATGCTGCCAACATAAGCACATTCAGCACTTCCTGATCCTGATCTCATGACTGTGCTTGTAGTGCCAGCATTAGAGGTTTCTGCTACCCCTCCTTCAGTACTCATGGCTGTGACAGTGCCAGGCCTGCAGCCCTGCTCCAGATTTCTTCAGCTGGCAGGGCCTGGGAATCCCCACCAGCTATGGTGGAATTTCAGAATGATGAAGAGAGAAAACATGAGGATGAAAAAGGGAAAGGAGAGATGAAGAAAGATGATGAGGGGAGGGGGAGAAGCAGAGGCAGAGGAAATGGGTGCTGGAAAGGGGGAAGAAAGGCAGGATGGAGGATACTGAGATCCTGGGGAGAGGGAGAGACACAGGAATTGGGTGTGGGAAAAGGCAGAGAAAGGCAGGAGGGAATACACTGGGGGAATGGAGGAAGGGTGAAGCAAGTAGGAGAATACATGAGCTGAAGGTTGAGTAGGGATTCACAGTGACTCTTTGATTGGGTAGGAAAACATAGACGACAGACCCAGAAATTAGAGGGGTGTTGGGGAGAGTGAGGTCTCAAGGGCTGAGTGGCGATTGGGTAAGACAGAAAAATAAGAACTTGGAAATTAGGCTGAGCTTGAGTGAGGACTAAGCAGTTGGGTGGGGGTATAAATAGGGTTGTGTTGGATAAGCTCTGGGATGTACCACTGGGAGATGGTGTGAAGTCACAGGAGGATCTCAAGTGAGCTTGGGAGCCAGTAAAAAGGCCCAAAGAAGAAGCAGCCAAAGGGAACAGCCAGGAGCCATCAAAAATAACATTTATTACTAAAGCAACCTTTGATAAAAGTGTGTCCATATCATCCTACCATTCAGTTGTTTAGATACTTGCCCAATATGTTTCAGTAATGGATTCCAGTATCCGGAACAAAAACAATTCTTGTTTTAAGGACAACTGTCACACCTTACAAGAGCTAATCAAAGAACCAAGAAAATGTACTGATTCAAAAATCATTATTAATAAAGTAAAAGAAGCTCCCTCAGAAAAATAAACATCCACATGGTAGTCTTACTAGACCACTATCAGGTGAAACATAGCACTTCATTCATTGGGTTGTTCACTCTCCCTGTGATTTTTTTAATATACCAAAGTGCTATTAGTGCTCAGTTCTTGTGCAATTGTGCCCTTAATCCGTTTCTATCCAAAATGCACTGCAGTTTGTCACAGAAGCCAGCTTAAATAACAAACCAAATTAATGTTAAAGAGGAATGAAGAAACTTTGCACTTATCTTATGAGCCCGGCGTCGCCAAACACCCAGGGCTTCATGAAGAAAGTCACTTTACATTCATACTCTTGCTGAAAGACCGCTCTCCCCTGGATATTAAAATTCACCCGACACTGCGAGTTTCAGAACAACTTTCCTCATGGACTTGGGTTAGGGCTGTTGCTCTCTCCTGAATTGCTCAACGTGTGCCAAATTGGAGTTACCACCCGGTTACTGCGTGGCCCTTGCGGTAATTTCAATTTCAGCACACGTCCGCTACGCGCGTCTGAAAAATATTTTTTTATTTTCTGGTGTGCGGCAGCTACACGCGTCAAGTGGCATTTGAAGCGCGTAGACCATTACCACCCAGTTACCACGTGAGACCTTACCGCTAGGTTAATGGCATGCGGTAAGGTCTCAGACCCCAAATGGACGTGCAGCAATTTTCATTTTGCCGCACATCCTTTTTCAGGGGGGAAAAAGGCATTTTTTGTAGGTGCGCTAAAAATAATTCTGTGTCCGCCCAAAACCCAGGCTTACACTACCGCAGGCCATTTTTCAGCGCACCTTAGTTAAAAGGACCCCTCAGTGTGTCAAAGGTTGCCTGAATCCAGTACACACTTCATAAATGTATGAAGCATTCATGTTTGCAAGGTGTTGATGCAACTCTATCAACAATTAGCCGCCTGACTGAAGACTGAACACATTTTAGGGCAACTATTCATAGGATTGCCATGAGTTGATACTGACTCAATGCTATTTTACAACAACAACAGCTCATGTTACTTTGGGACATTGCAGGATTTATATTCCACATCATTCTTTGTGATCTGTGCAGGTCATTCTTGTGGAAATTCTATCAGTCAAACAATGTTGAAGAGTTCTTTGAAAGGTTTTGCTCTTCAGCTTAGGAATAGGCTCCTGAGGGAAATAAGATTGGAAAGAAATGTGAAATTTTGCAAACTGGTTAAAACTTGGCTATTTCAGCAGTGGTTATATTCCATCAATATACAATAAGTATATTCTCTTATTTAAATCTGGTTAGGTAGGTAAATTTATGTATTAGTGAGATATATTATAATGCTGATTGGTTTGATATTTTATTTGTTAGCAGTCAGGAGATCATTGTGCTAAGTTTATGTGGAGGGGCATAATCGAAAGGGGCGCCCAAGGTTTCCTGAGGATGTCCTCGCAGGACATCTCTGCGAAGGGACGGAGAAACTCGTATTATCGAAACAAGACGGACGTCCATCTTTCGTTTCGATAATACGGTCGTGGATGCCCAAATCGCGAAATTTATGTCGACCTTAGAGATGGTCGTCCCCGATTTTCGGCAATAATGGAAACCGGGGACGCCCATCTCAGAAACGACCAATCCAAGCCATTTGGTCGTAGGAGGAGCCAGCATTCATAGTGCACTGATCCCCCTGACATGCCAAGACATCAACCAGCACCCTAGGGGGCACTGCAGTGGACTTCAGATAATGCTCCCAGGTGGCTAGCTCCCTTACCTTTTGTGCTGAGCCCCCCAAATCCCCCCCAAACCCCACTCCCCACAATTGTACACCACTACCATAGCCCTAAGGGGTGAAGGGGGCACCTACATGTGGGTACAGTGGGTTTGTGGTGGGTTTTGAAGGGCTCACATTTACCATCCCAAGTGTAACAGGTAGGAGAGAGATGGGCCTGGGTCCGACTGCCTGAAGTGCACTGCAGCCACTAAAACTGCTCCAGGGACCTGCATACTGCTGTCATGGAGCTGGGTATGATATTTGAGGCTGGCATAGAGGCTGGAAAAATATTTAAAAACATTTTTTTGAGGGTGGGAGGGAGTTAGTGACCACTGGGGGAGTAAGGGGAGGTCATCCCCGAGTCCCTCTGGTGGTCATCTGGTCATTTAGGGCACATTTTTGTGGCTTGGTCGTAAGAAAAAAAAGACCAGGTAAAGTCGTCCAAGTGTTCGTCAGGGACGCCCTTCTTTTTTCTATTATCAGTCGAGGATGCCCATGTGTTAGGCATGCCCCAGTCCCGCCTTCGCTACACCTCCGACACCCCCCCGTGAACTTTGGTCGTCCCCATGATGGAAAGCAGTTGAGGATGCCCAAAATCGGCTTTCGATTATGCCGATTTGGGCGACCCTGGGAGAAGGACGCCCATCTTCCGATTTGTGTCGAAAAATGGATGTCCTTCTTTTTCGAAAATAAGCCTGTTAATGATGTATGAATTGCTTTAAAAAGTGTAAACCACCTTGAGCCACTAGGGGAAGAAAAAGGCAGGTTAGACATGCACAAACTAAGGTAAACTAAGGATGGAGGGGAAGCCTAATGGTTAGAGCAGTGGGAGAAGAACCAAGAAAGAAAGGGTGCAAATCCCACTACAGCTGTTTGTGATCTTGGTCAAAGCACCTAAACCTCCATTGGTTCATGGATAAAATTGGATTATAAGCTCTCTGGGAACAAGAAAATACTCACAACACTCAATATTCAAAGCAAGGCTGCTACGAGAGGTCACAGCAGTATTTATATTATATGAGACTTAGCACCTGCCAGCTCTCTCAAACTGAGATTCAAGGTGAGAATACGAATATAAAAAGAGATTGATACATACATCAGGAATTACGAAGTATAACAGGAATAAAATTATATATATATTAAAACAATTGACATGATATTCTACTTAAACTTAAACAAATACGTTTTCAATGCTTAATGAAAAGAGTAATAACAACTCAATGAGCGCAATTCCACTGAGATCATTCCACAATTGGACAGCTAAAAATAGAAGAGTGGGAAAATAAAGTCCCCCATCACCGACTGGACCCCAAGGATATGAGGTAGGCCCAGGGGGGTTGGGGAATGTTCCGGGGGAAGGGGGTTGTTATTGTCACGGGCTGGGGAAAGGGTATCCAGAGGAGGGGAGTTTAGGATCAGGGAGGGGGGGAGGAAGGAAAAAAGAGTTTATTTGAGTCTCAGCCAATATTCAGCTGGGGCCCGCATAACCGTCTTATGCGGTCCCCAGCTGAATATCAGCCAGGATCCACATAAGTACCAGTGGTTAGCAGCAGGTACATTATTATTATTATTATTATTATTAACATTTGTATAGCGCTACCAGACGCACGCAGCACTGAACACCTGACATAGAGAGACAGTCCCTGCTCAATAGAGCTTACAATCTAAAAATAATACAGACAAACAAGACAATTAAGGGCGAGGGAGTACTGGGTGAGACGGAACAAGGGGAGGCAATTGAGTAGTAGCTAGAAGCCAAAAGCAGTGGTGAAAAGGTGGGTTTTCAGCACAGATTTGAAAACAGGTAGAGATGGAGCTAGACGTACAGGCTCAGGAAGTTTATTCCAGGCATAAGGAGCCGCGAGGGAAAAGAAACGAAGCCTGGAGTTAGCAGTGGAGGAGAAGGGGGACAACAAGAGAGATTTGTCCAGTGAGCGGAGATCACGGGAAGGAATGTAGGGAGAGATGAGAGTGGAGAGGTAATAGGGAGCTGCAAAATGGATGCACTTAAAGGTCAGTAAGAGAAGTTTGAATTGTATTAGCCTGGGATACTCAATGCCCATGCCACACAGGGTCCGGCACTGAATATCCAGGGCTAATTTAGCTGGCCATTGTTAGCTGATTATTACCCCCATTGTACCTGAATGCAACTCATCTTGAGATGAAATTAAAAAAAAAAAAATCCCTGCTTACATCTTTCAATTTTGTTTAGCACAAGACAATGCATCTATTTCTCTTTCTTGAGTGCTCCACAAGAATACAGGAAATGCCTGTTTTCAGGTCTCAAACCCTCCTGTGGTACTGGCAGCAGAACCAGCTATGAATAACAATGCAGTGGAAGCAAAGACACAAGCTTCCACCACTGTAAAGGATGAGCCAGCAAGGCAAGACTTTGGCACTCTTAAGCTGCAGTGCCCTAAGCCACTTCAGTGCCTCACTGGCTTGCCCCTGAAGCCATGGGGTCACTTTTATTTATTTATTTATTGGGATTTATTTACCAACTTTTTGAAAGAATTCACTCAAGGCAGTGTACAGTAAGAATAAATCAAACATAAGCAATAAATTACAGCAGTAACAATATTCAAATAACAATACAAAGTATGGCACAGTAAGTAGTACTTACAATGTCAACACAGTACGTAATATAATATTTTAACAGACAGCATAGGGTATAAGCAAAGATGAAACAAATAGATAGGTAAGAGAGTAAGAGGAGTTAGAAAATAAGGTGACTAATTTAAAGAAAGTTGCACATGAGGTCAGAGAGTTGATTAAAGGTTATCACAGCTAGGGTAAGAGTGGATATCAGTGGCGTAGCTACGTGGGGCCATGGGGGCCTGGGCCCCTGTAGATTTGGCCCTGGACCCCCCTGCTGATGACCTCTCGACCCCCCTCCTACCGCCAACCCTCCCCTGCAGCCGTCACCTACCTTTGCTGGTGGACGACCCCAACCCCCACCAGCCGAGGTCCTCTTCTTCTGGTGCAAGGCGAAGCCTTGTGCCGGAAGAAGAGGGTCCCCCGCCAGCAAAGGTAGGCGACGGCAGGGGAGGGTTGGCGGCGGTAAGGGGGGTCAAGAGGGTCGGCGGCGGGGGGGGGGTCAAAGTTGGTGGTAGAGGTGGTGGGGGCATGGGGGGTCAGCAATGGCGGGAGGGGGGTCGGCGGCGCAGGGGGGGCTAAAATGTGCTCCCTCACCACGGGCTCTGGACCCCCCTCCTGCCGAAGTCTGGCTATGCCCCTGGTGGATATCCATTCTTTTAGAAGAATAAATAACAGAGTATTGAATATTCTGCAGTTTACAGGAGCCAAGGCAGCATGATGCTACAAGAAATGTAATTTACATCATACAATGTTCTTGCAATAAGACATATGTCGGTAGGAGCAGTAGACCAGTGAAGATATGTCTAACAGAACATAAATCTAAAATATTTACTCACGTTCAAGATGCAACATTGGTGAAACATTGGTTACTGTTAGGCCACTTATTAATTGATTTGCGCTGGAGAATCATCGATTTAGTGGTCAGTGGGTGGGAGGGTGGCAATCTTGAGCAGATTCTTAATTATAAGGAACAGCATTGGATTTTCAAACTAGATTCGTTTGAGCCTAATGGGCTCATTAAAGATATTGAATGGCTGTCTTTAATTTTAAAAGATCCTGTTATTGGTTGGTGTGTGCCATGTGACCATTGCAGTTTTAAGAACTTGAGGGGTCCTTTTACTAAGGTGCACTGAAAAATGGCTTGCAGTAGTGTAGACTTAGGTTTTGGGAACATGCCAATCCATTTTTCAGTGCGCCTGTAAAAAAGGCCTTTAAAAAATTTTTTTTTGCTGAAAATGGACATGTGGCAAAATCAAAATTGCCACGCATCCATTTTGGATCTGTGACCTTACTGCCAGCCACGTGGAAACCAGGCGGTAATGACCTATGCGCATCAAATGCCACTTGGCACATCTGAAAATAAAAGTTATTTTTCAGCTGTGCATATTAGATGCATGCCAAAATTGAAATGACTGCAAAAGCCATGGTAGCCGGGCGGTAGCTCCATTTTGGCGTGCGTTGGGCGTGCGTAGACGCTTACGCAGCTTAGTAAAAGGGCTCCTGAGTTAGATGCCGTGCCCATGTTGATGAAAGGGGTGAAGAACTAAGTACTCAATTTCGAGACTGAAAGGTACATGACTATCATGATGAATGGTACATTTTTCTTGAATATTTTGAGATTCTTCATTCATTTTTTAATTGCAGGGGCTTGCCTTGAAAAAGCAGAAGCAAAACACGTGTCAGTGTATTGCCCCATGAGAAGTGCTTGTGGATTTTAAGTCCCCTAAAAAAAACATTGCCTAAGATAAGTACATATATCTTGCAATTTCAAGAATTTCTGACGTGCTGTCAAACATGTTTCTTTTAAAAAATGGACCGATGATGAAAAAAGGTGGAAATTACTATTGCACCATTGTATAGTAACAGAGTACTGCCTCTGGTGGTCCAAAGATACCTTATTATGTGAATGACTTTTTGATTCAGTTTAGCAGCAGCATATTTTAGTGTTTCACCAAAGAGAGACCATGCTAAACAAATCTAATCAATTTTTATGATTTGGTAATTAGAGAATTAAGAGCCCCTTTTACTAAGCAGCGGTAAACAGCCTGGCGGTACTTCCCACATCCAGCTCGCCGTCATATGCGGCACTACCCAAATACATTTATTTTTGTAGCACCAGGGTGTACTCAGCGGTAATCGGGCATTGCTGTACACTGCACAGTTATCGCCGGGTTAGTGTGGTGGGTGGTAGGTGGTGGTAAGAGCTCTCTCCCAAAAATGGCTGTGCGGCATGTGGTTTACTTGCCACAAGGCCATTTCCTGCAGGAAAGAAAGACTTCCTTTTTACCTGCTGCATTAAAAGGGGGCCTCAGCATGCATGAAAAACATGCACTGACACCAGCACAGGCCCCCTTTTGCCGCAGCTTGGTAAAAGGGGCCCTAAATAAACACGTTGTTGGGATTTTTTATAGACTTTTGTGTTATGTGATTGTTAGTATATTTTTAATTATGCATGTTCTATTGTTAACCGCTTTGGGTATAAATGGAATAGAAATTTTAAAAATATATAAATAAAATCTAGGGACAATATAAAAACCAGGATTCAAGATGATTGACTGGTAGCAAGCTTAGTTAGAACTCCACTGCATATCTCCCTTTTTCTTTTCTTTATATTGTACACTTTCTTACCAACCTGTTTTATTTGATGGTAACATAAAAGGGGAAGACTCAGACCTACCCAGCTTTGCCAATTGTGCCACCATAGTGAAGACTAAGTAGTCCAGTCTCAAGCGTGATGCCTAAGTAGTAGAGAGTGAGCTGTCACCAACAATGAGTCTGGAAGTCATCTTAAGCCCAGATCAACATGCCCCTCCTCCTTTAAAAAAAAAACATGTTTTTATTGGATCTGTAAAGTGAAGTCACAACAAATTTGAATGGCTTACATCTTAACAGTTAAACATTACGCAAGAAAAACATCTTCTATAGCAAGTACTCTCACAATTGATAAGTAATAGCCCAGATTATCCATATTTTGTACAATGCAGAAAACAGGATGCTCCACAAATCCGTTTTCCCATATTTTCTGTCCCTCACATAACCACTGCGCACAACACTCTCACAAATATTCATACCCACCTTCACACTACCATGAACACCACTAGAGATTCATATATGTATGCCAGTTAGTTGTAAATGTCAGCCAAAGTATCTGAGTACAATAAATCGAAGGGACCCTTTTTACTAAGCTGCGATAAAAATGGCCCTGTGCTAGCGGCAGAGGCCATTTATGCTGCGCGCTGAGGTCCTTTTTACCGCAGCAGGTAAAAAGGCTGAAAAAAGGCATGGCCATGTGGTAAGATTGCTCTTACTGTGTGGCAATGCAGGGGAAGAACGTACCGCCACCCATTGAGGTGGTGGTAAGAGCTCCCGCGTTAACCCATCAGTAACCAGATAGCAGTGGCGTAGCTACGTGGGGCCTGGGGGGCCTGGGCCCCCGTAGATTCAGCCCTGACCTCCTGCTGACGACCCTCTTGAACCCCCCTCCCACCACCAACCCTCCCCCGCCATTGCCGTCCGCCCCGCCGCCGCATGAGGTACCTTGTTTGCTGGCAGGGGGTCCCCGTGCAGGACGTAAGGCGTCAAAAACAGCTGATCTTCACACGAACCTCGTTGAACGAAGGCGCAGGAGTCTACTAACTCCAGCGCTGAAGAAGACTCTTTGGCTGGCGGGGTTTGGGGACCCCAACCAGCAAACAAGGTACCTCATGTGGCAGCAGGGCGGGCGGCGATGGTGGGAGAGGGTTGGTGGTGGGAGGGGGGGTTCAAGAGGGTCGTACTCGGCAGGGGGGGTCCAAATTGGCGGCAGTGGCGAGCGGGGGGAGGGGGGTCAGCGGTGGGGGGGAGGCGGCTAAACAGTGCCCCCCCTCACCTTGGGCTCTGGCCCCCCGTCCTGGCGTGGTCTGGCTACACCCCTGCCGGGTAGCGCCCGGCACTGTCTGATTACCACTGGGTAATCCCCTGCGGAAATACTTTTTGACTATTTCTGCTAGCAGTGGAAATGTCACGCGCTGGGGGTGGACCTACAACCGGTTCCCGCTTTGGGCTGATGGTAGCTCCAGATTGGCACGCGGTAAGCCTGCAGTGGGCTTACTGTTGCTTAGTAAAAGGGCCTCTAAGGTAGCATCCTGCAACACCCATGAGAAATCCATCGATGTTTAGTCAGTATTCTCAATGGAGAAGGGTAGATACTGAGGTTCCGCAGGGGTCTGTGCTGGGGCTGCTGCTTTTTAACAAATTTATAAATGATCTAGAGATGGGAGTAACTAGTGAGGTAATTAAATTTGCTGATGACACAAAGTTATTCAAAGTTGTTAAATCACAAGAGAATTGTTTGAAAAATTACAAGAGGACCTTACGAGACTGGGAGACTGGGCATCCAAATGGCAGATGATGTTTAATGTGAGCAAGTGCAAAGTGATACATATAGGAAAGAGGAACCCAAACTACAGCTACGTGATGCAAGATTCCACAATAGGAGTCACCGACGAGGGAAGGGATCTAGGTGTCATCGTTGATGATACGTTGAAACTCTCTGCTCAGTGTGTGGCAGTGGCGGCTAAGAAAGCAAATACATGTTAGGTATTGTTAGGAAAGGAATGAAAAACAAAAATGAGGACATTATAATGTCTTTGTATCACTCCATGATGTGGCAGCACCTCGAATACTGTGCGCAGTTCTGGTCATCGTATCTAAAAAAAGATATAGTGGAATTAGAAAAGGTACAGAGAAGGTCCACGAAAATGATAAAGGGGATGGGACTGCTTCCCTATGATGAAAGGCTAAAGTAGCTAGGCTCTTCAGCTTCGAGGAAACATGGCTGAGGGGAGATATAATAAAGATCTATAAAATAATGAGTGGAGTGGAACGGGTAGACATAAATTACTTGTTTACTTTTTCCAAAAATACTAGGACTAGGGGGCACATAATGAAGCTACAAAGTAGTAAATTTAAAACAAATCGGAGAAAACATTTCTTCACTCAACATTTAAGTAAACGCTGGAATTAATTACCAGAGAATGTGGTAAAAGCAGTTAGCTTAGCAGGGTTTAAAAAAGGTTTGGATAACTTCCTAAAAGTCCATAAGCCATTATTAGTAAGATGGACTTGGGGAAACTCCATTGTGTATTTCTAGGATAAGCTGCCTTATAAAGACACTCAATGACCTGCCTCTACCACAGGGTATTTCCGTAGCAGGAAAAAAATGGCCTCAAAGAGCTTCCAGATCAAAATTAAATCTGTTAAAGCTGATACGGGTTCCTTGACCCTGCCTTCATCATTGGCCCAAAAACCTGATATTATATTAACTTTCCTGCTAATTACATTAGTCTCATACGAGACTAATATGAGACTAATGTAATTAGCAGGAAAGTTAATATAATATCAGGTTTTTGGGCCAATGATGAAGGCAGGGTCAAGGAACCCGTATCAGCTTTAACAGATTTAATTTTGATCTGGAAGCTCTTTGAGGCCATTTTTTTCCTGCTACGGAAATACCCTGCGATAGAGGCAGGTCATTGAGTGTCATTATAAGGCAGCAGATTTTTTGTAGTATTAACGATTATTATAGCCTGTCTGCAAACAGACTTTGTATTGTATAGTTGTTTCTAGGATAAACAACATAAAATGTATTGTACTGTTTTGGGATCTTGCCAGGTACTTGTAACCTGGATTTATCCACTGTTGGAAACAGGATGCTGGACTTGATGGACCTTTGGTCTGTCCCAGTATGGCAATACTTATGTTCTTAACTCTGGCTATATCAACTAAGGCCAGCGCTGGGCTGGCTTGTACAGTCTGAGTCCTGCATACAGCAATCCAGTCTATGATGGACTGGAGAGAGCTTCGACAGAAACTCAAGTAATTTATTTTCCACATTGGGATGATGTGGGATATAAATGTAAAAAAACAAAAAAAGAAACTTTCAAATAAGTAATAAATAAACCCAAACCTTTTGTCCTCCACCTTTTAAGGCACTGCCTATCCACGTGGAACAGCCTTAGACTGTGTACAGAATGGACCACACATAGGCAGTCCTTTCTAATAATCTTTGGCTACTCTTTTCAAATGTATTTGCTATTGTTTTGGGTGAGCAAAAATGGCGGCAATCTCTGCCTATTGGCTTCAACCCATATAGGGCCAGATTCTATATATGGTGCCTAAAATATCTGCAGGGCCGGTCTTAGCAAGTGCGGGGCCCTGTGCAGACCAATTTGATGGGACCCCATCCTAGCCCCGCCCCATCCTAGCTCCACCCCCACTCTAGATCCACCCCTCTGAGCTCCAGGGCCACCACCCCTCCCTCTGAACTCCCTCCGAGCTCCAGGACCATCCCCCCTCCCTCCCTCTGAGCTCCAGGGCCCCCTCCCTCCAGTCCCGGCTCTAAGGCCCCCTCCCCTCCCTCCCTCCCTCCCAGCTCCAAGGTCTCCCTCCCAGCTCCAAGGCTCCCCTCCCTCCGAGGCCTCCCTCCGAGCTCCAGGGGCCTCCAGCCCTCCCTCCGAATTTTAAAAATCATCTTACCTCGTCAGGGTTACAGCGGCAGGCAGCAGCAGTGAAAAGTGTGCGAGCTCGGCGCTTCAGGAGCCTTCCTTTCTCTCTCTCAGCTCTGGTCCCGACTCCTGCCCTCATTTCCTGTTTCCGCAAAGGTGGGAGGGCGGGACCAGAGCTGAGAGAGGGAAGGGAAGGCTCCTGAAGCACCGAGCAGCTCGCACGCTTTTCACTGCTGCCGCCTGCCACCGTAACTCCAATGAGGTAACTTAGATTACTGTTAAAGTTCAGAGGGAGGGGGACTAGAACTCGGGTGGTTGGGGCAGAGTTCAGGCGCGCCGCACCGGTCCCCCTTGAGCGCAAGGCCCTATGCGGTCGCCTCGCCCTAAGACCGGCCCTGAATATCTGCATGGGTAGGCATGGTTTATAAAATATACTTTCTTGATACTGTAGTGCCTAAATCTACATGCACCCATTTATGCCAATAAAAACCTGGTGTAAATCCATGTATGTAAATTTAGGTGCACTGACCCATATTCTGTAATTATATGCAGAAATTCACACCTATAAACATGCCCCTTTTAAACTACGCACATTTATTTTGAACTGTGAGCTTTTCAATTTAGTCGCAGTTCTTTATAGCATGCGCTTAGCGATTTCCATGCATAAATTCTGATAACTGCCAATTAGTGCTTGTTATTGCTTGTTTAGTGCTGTTATCAGCACTCATTTGCTTGCTAAAGCCAATTAAGTTATGCATAGTGTTATAGAATATATGCCTATTTTGGCACTTAAATCTAAGCACACTATATAGAATCCAGGGGATAATTAGCTAAATAGGCTCACCCCCATCTCCTGTTCATCAAACCTCTTTAGGGGAGATTAACCCCATTAGCTTCAGCTGTTTGACATCATGCCCAAGGAGGGTTGATTGAGACCAAGCCATGGCATGACATCAAAAAGTTGAAGCCACTTAGCTTAATCTCTGTTTCCCCTTCCCTGCGTAGCCATCATTCTGTGTACACTGAAAATAAAGCAAACAAACCTATGAGCTGCTGTATCCACGTTGTCATTCTTTATTGTTGAAAGCACTTTATTTAATCTCACTTATAATTTCAAACATGCCAGCTTGTGCAGCATACGGATGTACACAGAGGAAGTATAATAACAGAATAACTTTTCATAGGTAGAGTAGTAATTTGTTGTAAATCGTAATTAGTGTGTCATTTGGAGGGGCTGGTTATAGGGACTCCTTAGCATGTGTTGTATTCGTGCAGGTATTTCTTTTCTCCTGGTAAAGCATCAATAAAACAGACATCATGTTATGAAAATCAGGTGCTCAATATTTATAGAGTTTATATCTATTTATTTATGTATTTATTTATTTACTTATTTAAGACATTTATATCCCACATCATACATGAATTAGGTTGAAACCTGGGAACATTTAAAATCTTTTTTCCTGTGCCTAGATCAAAAGAAAAAGATGTTTTGTGGGAAATTGCGCCTTTTGTTTTGTGGAATGCACAGAATAATCGCATTCCACTGACACCTCTATTATCAATGCTGTTCTTGTATTTTTTCCTTTACCATGATGTCTGGTTCTATTGAATAGAGATTTTTAGTAGTTGAAATTGGAATATCGCAGACAGTCACAACCTTCATTTTCCATAATTCTCGTAGAGTTGTGTTCTCAATGCTTTTCTGGTACACCTATGATATAATAATGGTTACAAAATTTCCAGTGGATGAAACGTCATTTTATGGTACTTTTTTGTATTTAAACCTTTTCCTTTCAGAACTTTGCATCAGTTACCAGATGAGACACTGTTTCCAGCTCTTTCTTACAAAATCTTCATATGTCTATTTTACAGTTTTTTTTCTGTACTTGCTAGGAGTCATCTCATCTCTAATCCACTGTCCTGGCCTGCAACTATCAATCTGTCATCTTTAGATTTCAGTTCACCTCTCAAGAAACCATTCATGTCTCCCGGTTTGGTCAACGTACGATTCCCAGAACAATACTTCATATTTCCCTCTCTATATGTGCATTTGCCTCTTGTTTTCCCTTGTTTGCTGATCTAATTATTTAAAGAGTTTTCTTTTGTTTCACAAATTCAGTTGTTTCCTTCCCTATGTATACTGTTGGATTCTCATTCCTTCTACTTATCAGAATGCTTGTTCAAGTTTAGATGGAGACTGATTTTGGATGTTTACTCTCATATTCAACACTTTTTGTATATTTAGATCTGTTGAAACTGTTAAATAGTCTTCCCATGGCAGATTACAAGAACAGTTAAGATGAACCCATCAGTAAACAGGATATCCTCACTGAGGGGTCCTTTTACTAAGCTGAGGTAAAAAGTGGCCTGCAGCAGTACTGGAGCATATTTTTGGCATGCTCCGGGCCATACCACATCTGGGAAAAAGGGTATTCTTTAATTGGGCCGGAAAATGGGCGTGAACTAAAATTAAAACTAGTGTGTGCCTATTTACAGCCTAAGCCCTTACCACTACTACTACTACTACTACTTAACATTTCTAGAGCGCTACAAGGGTTACGCAGTGCTGTACAGTTTAACAAAGAAGGACAGTCCCTGCTCAAGCAGCTTACAACCTAAAGGACGAAATGTCAAGTTGGGGCAGTCTAGATTTCCTGAAGAGAGGTATAGTGGTTAGGTGCCGAAGGTGACATTGAAGAGCTGGGCTTTTAGTAAGGATTTGAAGATGGGCAAGGAGGGAGCCTGGCGTATGGGCTCAGGGAGTTTATTCCAAGCATGGGGTGAGGCGAGGCAGAAAGGGCAGAGCCTAGAGCTGGCGGTGGTGGAGAGGGGTACTGAAAGGAGGGATTTGTCTTGAGAGCAGAGGTTACGGGTAGGAACGTAAGGGGAGTATCACGTCTGTGGCCATGACCACCCTCATTCTTACCCTCTTTCTGGGAGTCAGTGGCTGTGCTGGCTTCTGCTTGTCTCTGTGTCTGTCTCTGTCTTAGTTTCTCTCTGGCTCTGTGTGCTGATTGCCTTACTGGACCTCACCTGTGTGGGCTATGCCTCTTCCAAGATGGCTGCCGACTCCTCTATGCCAGTATCCAAGATGGCTCCCGCTGTTCCTTCCTGTGGGCTGACTTCTCTGTGTGTCAAGCCTCTGTTTGGAGGCAAGGAGATTGCTGCAGCTGTGCCTCTGGTGTTGAAAGGCTTTATTAATCACTTAGAGCCTGCAGCCCTTGCCTTTGCATTTCGTCTAAGGGCCCTGGTATGTAGAGTGCTCTGTTCACTGCTACATTGTTTGCTCTGTGTGAGTTTCTATGTTTGACTTGTTAGCTTGGGCACAGCTTTGTTTGTTAGCTTGTGTACAGCTTTACTAGTTCTCCTGAGTCTGCTTTGTGTATGTTTCTGGTGTATGACTTGTTAGCTTGGGCACAGCTTTGTTTGTTAGCTTGTGTACAGCTTTACTAGTTCTCCTGAGTCTGCTCTGTGTATGTTTCTGGTGAATGACTGGTTAGCTTGGACTTTGCTTGAACCTGTCTACTGCTTTGCTAGCCGCCTGCCCAGAGACTTTGCTTTGAACCTGACTACTGCTTTGCTAGCCGCCTGCCCAGAGACTGTGCTTTGAACCTGACTACTGCTTTGCTAGCCGCCTGCCCAGAGACTTTGCTTTGAACCTGACTACTGCTTTGCTAGCCGCCTGCCCAGAGACTTTGCTTTGAACCTGACTACTGCTTTGCTAGCCGCCTGCCCAGAGACTGTGCTTTGAACCTGACTACTGCTTTGCTAGCCGCCTGCCCAGAGACTGTGCTTTGAACCTGACTACTGCTTTGCTAGCCGCCTGCCCAGAGACTTTGCTTTGAACCTGACTACTGCTTTGCTAGCCGCCTGCCCAGAGACTGTGCTTTGAACCTGACTACTGCTTTGCTAGCCGCCTGCCCAGAGACTTTGCTTTGAACCTGACTACTGCTTTGCTAGCCGCCTGCCCAGAGACTGTGCTTTGAACCTGACTACTGCTTTGTTAGCTGCCTGCCCAGAGACTTTGCTTTGACCCCGACTTCTGTTTTGCCAGCCGCCCGCCCTGTGACTTGCTTTGAACCTGCCTTCTGCTGGAACCCAGACATTCCCTGCCTGTCTGCCTTGCTTTCGCCTAGGTGCCGGGGGGCACTGCTGTATCCTGATTCCTGCTGTTCCTGCTTGCAAGTTCCAGTTCCGGTTTTCCCTGTAAGCCCTGCCGGCTGCCCGAACCTGAGGGCTTAACCCTCGGGGAAAGGTGGCTAAGCTTAGGTGAAGCCTAGGTCCTGTGTGTTCCAGTCCAGCGGGTTCCGGTCCTGTGGTTCCAGTCCAGTGGGTCCACTCCGGTGTGTTCCAGTCCAGCGGGCTCCACTCCAGTGCGCACCCGTCCGGTGCGTTCCAGTCCTGGGTATTCCTGTGTAGTACTCCAGTCCGGGGTTCCGGTCCAGTCTTGTCTCGTCTCTACCTTGAAGGTGATCTTGCCTGCCACTGCCGCTCCACGGTAGTGGCCCAAGGACTCACGAACCCAGTGCTCCCTGGGAAGAAGCCTGACAGTATGCCAAGGTCCCCGAGAACGCGACAGGGAGATGAGGGTAGAGAGGTAAAGAGGGGCTGTAGATTGAGTGCATTTGTAGGTTAGTAGGAGAAGCTTGAACTGCATGCGGTACCTGATCGGAAGCCAGTGAAGTGACTTGAGGAGAGGGTGATATGTCGGTCAAGGCGGAAGATAAGACATGCAGCAGAGTTCTGAATGGACTGAAGGGGGGATAGATGGCTAAGTGGGAGGCCAATGAGGAGTAGGTTGCAGTAGTCAAGGCGAGAGGTAATGAGAGAGTGGATGAGAGTTCGGGTGGTGTGCTCAGAGAGGAAAGGGTGAATCTTGCTAATGTTATAGAGGAAGAAGCGACAGGTCTTGGCTATCTGCTGGATATGCGCAGAGAAGGAGAGGGAGGAGCCGAAGATGACTCCGAGGTTGCGGGCAGATGAGACGGGGACGACGAGGGTGTTATCAACTGAGATAGAGAGTGGAGTGAGAGGAGAAGTGGGTTTGAGTGGGAAGACAATAAGCTCGGTCTTGGCTATGTTCAGTTTCAGGTGGCGGTTGGACATCCAGGCAGCAATGTCGGATAAGCAGGCCGATACTTTGGCCTCGGTTTCCGCAGTGATGTATGGTGTGCAGGGCCGTGCCTAGGGCCTCTGGTGCCCCCCTGCAGACTATCAGTTGGCGCCCCCCCCCCCCCCCCTCCGTCTAGCAGAGCAGGAACAGAAGGGAGCAGGCAAGTAAGCCGGACATCAGGAAAAAATAGCACTGTATGTATCCCTCACTGATAAGTCTCTGACTCTAAAGTTTAGCAATTTCATTAAAGCAAAATGTATTTTCATAACACTTCACAGATTTCCAACTCAAAATAGGAATGCTAATTCAAAATGTGAGCAAAGTCCTCTTAGTTTCCAAAGATTCTTTTTCTAATCTCCTTTGCACCAAAGGATATAATTCAGATCAAACATTTGTCTCTGATCAACTATCTCAGATCAAATATTTATTTCAGATCAAATATTAAGGTTTCCTTGCTTACAGTCACTTAAATCTACCTAGCCTTTATATAGCTTATAGGATTTAAACACTCTTAAACTGAAATTCACCCTTTTCTATTCTTCATAAACTTCAAGTAATCCTGAAATATTCAGATCCTTTTTCACTTGAGAAACCTCAAACTTCAATCTCCTCCAACCTCTTTTCATTCATATTTTCTCATTTACCACATAATCTGGCAGTCTTTTATAATTTCAGTCAACACACACAGGAACTCACAGCTGCATGTCTCTCTTGGCCAAACCCACAGTCAGTTGCTGTCTCACTCTGTTCCCTTCCCTGCAGATTTCTAACAGAAGCTGATCATCCAATCAGAGAGCTCTATTTGAATGCAGCTTAACATACAGACACTGTAATGGGAATTTTTAGTGAAAAACACTAGATAAACCCTTCGTTTTTGGACCAAACTTCACACTTTTGATCAGAGCCATGCCCTAACATTAAGGCTGTAAACACTTCCATCATTTTTTATTCATAAATATGCAAATGAGAACCTCCCAAAAACGGACTAATTTGCATATGATTTAAACAAATCTGAGCATATGACAACCAAGTACAGACTCCCAGCACCTGAATTCTGCAATTAGATTTAATACAAATACTTTTAAAACTTATTTTAGCACTTTTAAAATTTCAGGTTCTCTTTAATTTGAATGCTGTTCAAGCTCTGAAGCTCACCCTGAGTGAGGAGTTAGCCGCAAACCACAGCATATATAGCAATTTGGTTGCATTCCTTCAAATAACTTGAAGAGCCTGCCTGCCTCGGGGAATACTGCTGTGTTGCTATCACTTCCCGGTTGCCATGAAAAGGAGGGCAGGGGCGATCTCAACTTCAGGTAGAAGATTTTGCAAGTGAGTGGAAGGCAGGGACCGCAGGGCAGCAGCGCCCCTCGAAGGCAGGCGCCCCCCTGCCTTGCTTACCCTGGCACGGCCCTGATGGTGTGGAGAGATAAAGCTGGGTGTCGTCAGCATAAAGATGATATTGGAAACCATGAGATGAGATCAGGGAGCCCAGGGAAGAGGTGTAGATTGAAAAGAGAAGGGGTCCAAGGACAGATCCCTGAGGAACTCCAACAGAGAGCGGGATGGGGGTGGAGGAAGAACCATGAGAATGTACTCTGAAGCAGTGGTGTGCTGGAGCTGGCTCTGTCCGGCTCGCAAGAGCCGCTTGTTAAATTTTGACAGCTCTTGCGAGCCGGTTGTTGTTGGGGGCGAGCCAGCTCCTTTAGGGGAGGTAAGCATGGCAGGAGGGCGCCATTACAGGCCATGCTTACCTCCCCTGCCGCTCCAAAACATGGTAAACGATGTCCTTCACCCCCACCCTCCCGCTGCCGCTCCCATCTGACTTTTTAAATTACCTCCATCGAAACCGCTATTTAAAGCCCTGCTGCGTGCAGGCCATCTCTCCAGGCTTTCCCTGCTTGCTTCGGTGACGTTCGCGCCCTTAGTCCCGCCTTCTGACGTCATTCTGACGTCCTTTCCTTTTTCTGCGAAGGCGGGACTAAGGGCACGAACATCACCGAAGCAAGCAGGGGAAGCCTGGAGAGACGGCCTGAACGCAGCAGGGCTTTAAATAGCGCGGGCTTCGACGGAGGTAATTAAAAAAGACAGATGGGAGTGGGAGGGGAGGGTGGGGGCGAAGGACATCGTTCGCTGGACATGTTTGGGAGCGGGAGGGAAGGGCAGGGAAGGGAGGAGAATCACTGGGTATGGATGGGGAGAGGGGGGCAGGGGAGAGACTTGCTGGGCATGGATGGGGAGAGGGAGGCAGGGGAGAGACTTGCTGGGCATGGATGGGGAGAGGGGCAGGGGAGAGACATTGCTGGGCATGGATGGGGAGAGGGGGCAGGGGAGAGACTTGCTTGGCATGGATGGGGAGAGGGGGCAGGGGAGAGACATTGCTGGGCATGGATGGGGAGAGGGGGCAGGGGAGAGACCTGCTGGGCATGGATGGGGAGAGGGGGGCAGGGGAGAGACTTGCTGGGCATGGATGGGGAGAGGGGGGCAGGTGAGAGACTTGCTGGGCATGGATGGGGAGAGGGGGCAGGGGAGAGAGGAGAGTTTCAGGACATGGATGGAGGGGAGAGCAAGAGAAATTCTGGACATGGATGGAGGGGAGGGAAGGGAGAGAGAAGAAATGCTGGACATGGAGGGAAGATAGAGGAAGGAGATTAGATGAGGGAAAAGGAATTGAGGAGAGAAACTGCACATGGATGGAGAAAATAGGAAGAAGCTAGATCCACTGGACAGTCAAGTCTGCGGAGGACCAGAAATGAAGAAGAAAGGAGGAAAGAAAAGAAATAAATGGAAAGGAAGCCCTGGAAACGGAGTCAAGGGAACAGACAGAGAGCAGCAGAATCAGACACTGGACCAGCATGATCAGAGAAACAAAGTCACCAGACAACAAAGGTAGAAAAAAATAATTTTATTTTCATTATAGTGTTTGGAATATGTCCACTTTGAGAATCAGGTGCTGAACGTTAAAAGTTTATATTTATTTACTTATTTATGGCATTTTATCCCATATTAAACATGAATTAGATTGGAACCTGGGATCATTTAATTTTTTTTCCTGAAGAGAGTAATGCATTGCCCCCTCCCCCTGGCTATGGCCAGCTCTGCAATTTTGGGGGGGGCGCAGAGGTGGGGGGGGGGGGGGGGGCGCCCAGGTGGACGGGGGGGGGGGGGGGGGGGGGGGGGGGGCGCCCAGGTGGACCGGGGAGAGAGCCTGTTGTTAAAAAATTTACCAGCACACCACTGCTCTGAAGGTACGGTGGGAGAGATAAGAGGAGAACCAGGAGAGGACAGAGCCCTGGAACCCAAATGAGGACAGTGTGGCAAGAAGTAAATTGTGATTGACAGTGTCAAAAGCGGCGGATAGGTCGAGGAGGATGAGGATGGAGTAGTGACCTTTGGATTTGGCAAGGAACAGGTCATTGCAGACTTTAGATAGTGCTGTTTCTGTCGAGTGTAGGGGGCGAAAGCCGGATTGAAGCGGATCGAGGATGGCATGAGAGGAGAGAAAGTCAAGGCAACGGCTGTGAACGGTGTGTTCAAGTATCTTGGAGAGGAAGGGTAGGAGGGAAATGGGGCGGTAGTTGGAGGGATAAGTAGGGTCAAGTGATGGTTTTTTAAGGAGTGGTGTGACAACAGCATGCTTGAAGGTGTCAGGTACAGTTGCAGTGGAGAGAGAGAGGTTGAGGATATGACAGATGGAGGGGGTGACAGTAGGAGAGATGGTGTTAAGTAAGTTGGTGGGGATGGGGTCAGAGGAACAGGTGGTGGATTTCGAGGAGGAAAGAAGATGGGCAGTTTCCTCTTCGGTGATGTCGGGAAAAGAGGAGAAGGAGGCCTGGGTTGGTTGGTTGAGGGAGTGGGTTATAGGGTGAAAAGGAGGAGAAGGCTTGGTGGTGAATTCTAGGTTGATCTTCTGCACCTTGTCGCGGAAGTAGTCAGCGGGGGGGGGGGGGGGGGGAGCGGAGGGCACTTTGAGGAGGGAGTTAAGGGTGGCAAAGAGACGACGAGGGTTAGAGCTGAGGGCATTAGTCAATTGGGTATAGTAGTCCTGTTTGTCGAGGAATAGGGAGGACTGGAAGGAGGATAGCATGAATTTGTAATGAATGAAATCAGTATGGATGCGAGATTTCCTCCAGAGGCGTTCAGCCGATCGGGCGCAGGAGCAAGGGTGCAAGGGGTCAGCCAGGGCTGGGGATTAGTACGCCTTGGGGATTAGTACCACCACCTATTGATCAACTGGTAAGGGTTCACGCGTTTCACACATGGTAATCATTCGGCATGCACCAACTACTGATTACCACCGGAAACACTGTGCGGTAGAAAATAAAATCATTTCTACCGCCGGAATAAGCGCACGTCAAATCTGAAATTACTGCCAGGGGGTACGCTAGCCTGACGGTAGTCTCGTTTTGGCGCATACTGCATGCATGTATGCCCTACCGCAGCTTAGTAAAAGGGCCCCTGAAATTTGACCATGTACTACTGTATTGTATGGAACAGTGTACAAAAATGAGCAAAAAATGTAGCCTTTATTAGTGCTGTTTCCACCAGCTACAATAATTTTTGAAGCTGTTTTAGTGATATTCAGTTTTTATTTCATGATATTTATATCTACATATGGGAACCTTTCAAATAAAAAGCTGTCAAATAAGTAAAAACTAAATTTTTTGTACTCCACCTTTTAAGGCACTGCCTACTCAACTAGAACATCTTTTGACTTTTCACAGATAGACCACACATAGGCAGTCCATTATTTCTAATAATTTTTTACTATTGCTTTCAATAGCATTTGCTATTGTTTTGGGTGAACCAGTGACTCCGCCTAGTGCCAGCAAGCTTTGCCTACTGGCTTCAACACATATAATGAGCTAGACAGTCTTGTACCATTCCTGTTCTCAACCTAACCTCCTTGGTCATGCAATCTCTTATCTCAATCTAACCTCCTTGGCCTCAACCTCTCTGCCAAGGAGATAGATAAAACAGGAGGTGGGGTGAGCAGATCTAGTCCATTATATGGGCTGAAGCCAGTAGGCAGAGCTTGCTGGCAGTAGACAGAGATTGATGCCACACTGGTTCACCCAAAACAACAGCAAACACTATTGAAAACAAGAGCAAAACGATTATTAGAAATAAGGGACTGCCAATACGTGATCCATCTGTAAAAAGTCAAAAGCTGTTCCAAATTGGATAGGCAGTGCCTTAATAGGTGGAGGACAAAAGATTTTTTTTAAATTTATTTGACAGCTTTTTAATTTATCTGAAAGCTTTCCCATATGTAGATATAAATATTATGAAATAAAAACTGAATATCACTAAAACAGCTTCAAAAATTATTGTAATTTGTGCTCATTTTTCTACACTGTTCTATACAATACAGTAATACATGGCCAAATTTCAGTGAGGATATCCTGTTTATTGAAGGGTCCATCTTAACTGTTGTTGCAATCTACCATGGGAAGCCTGATGTTATAAAGATTGGAAGTAAAATTAAACTCTCGTTTCATTGGGGCACATGGAATCACATCTTCACCTCACCTCTTTTGTACAAATGGATTATTCTGTTTTGAGCATGTTTCAGGGACAAGTGGTTTTCATAAGTCAAAATAATAAAAATAAATATTTTCTGTCATGCAGATCTATTTGTTTAAAGATAACTAAATGGGCTATAAGCCCCTAATGCAATCCATTGGTTTCCTTATATTTTGTCCTTGTGATGACTTACACTGTGCCAAAACTAGAAATACAGTGAGACAAAAAAATAAGTAACATCCAAAACTTACTTAATAGCATTATATTTGTGTTCGCATTTGGGTAATAACTGAGAAAATACTGTTAAAAAATTATATTAGAAAGCATGAAGTCGACTTGGTTAACTTCTGCTGTATATCAACCAGTAGTAAATAGTAGTAAGAAAAAATATCAAGTGCATTTTTTAAAATATACCACTGCAATCCACAAAACAAAAGGAGCAAGTTCTCACGTGCCATCTTTTTCTTTTGACCTAGGCACAGAAAAAAAAAAGATTTTAAATGCTCCCAGTTTCAACCTAATTCATGTTTGATGTGGCTGTGGCCTGCAGTAGTGTGGGTGCATCTTTTTGGCGCGTGCTGGGCCACTTTTTACTGCGACTGGGGAAAAGGCCATTTTTAATGGGCCAGGAAATGGGCATGCACAGAAATTAAAACTAGTGTGCACCTATTTATGGCATGAGCCCTTACCACCAGCCATTGACCTAGCTGTAAGGGCTCACAAGTTACCCACACAGTGACCATACAGTGTGCGCCCATGTGGCCGTGCTGCTGATTACTGCCGGGAACACCTCCCATATATATATATATATATATATATATATATATATATAAAGACATATTTTCTACCATGGGATTTGGCGTATGCCAAATTTGTAATTACCACCGGGCGCATGCACTACCCCGGCAGTAGTGCCGAATTGGCAGCATTAGCCCTTCAGTGGCTTTGAAAAAAGGCCCCTAAATAAATAGATAGAAACTCTAAATGTTGAGTACCTGATTGTCATAACATGATGTCTGTTTTAGTGGCCCTTTATCAGGAGAAAAAAATCTCTGCATGAATATAACAGGTGCTAAGGTGTCTCTAGTCCTGCCAAGTTTCCCGCATTCAGCAGGAGACTCCCACTTTGGTAGGTTATCTCCCGCACTCCCATCAAAGCAGGAAAGTCTCCTGCTGAGGCACACTGCAACCAGGGGATCCACTGCTGCTGCTTCTCTCTTGTCTTGATGAGCAGCCACAGCCGCAGGTACAGCTGCAGCAAAACAAGGAAAACAAGCGCAGGGCCGCAGCAGCCTTCAGGCATGCGCTGTTGGCTCTGCAGGTCCTCTGACCCTGGAATGAGAAATTGATGTCAGCGGGGGCAAAGGACAGCAGAGCCAACAGCGCATGCCTGAAGGCTGCTGTGGCCCTACGCTTGTTTTTCTTGTTTTGCCAGGGCCGCTGCTGCGACATCGGGAGAAGCAGCAGTGGCCAGGAAACACAGGGTACTGGGTAGACAGGGTAGGGGAAGGGGGAAAGGTTGTTGAGAGGGAGGCAGGAGATGATAAATGGAGAGAGCAGAGGGGAGAAAAAGAAAGAAGAGTGGGGACACTGGATGGAAGAGGGGTACAGAGAGAGATGAGTGGAAAGATGGGGAGAGAAAGAGGGGACATGGAAAAGGGCAGGGGAGAGACAAGCTGCTGGAGAGAAGGAAGGGGAGCAAGGGGAAGACCCTAGCTGGTCAGATGGAGAAATAGGACAAATGCTGGATGAAAGGAGGGAGAGAAAGTGGAAAACTGCTAGAACGAGAGGGCAGAAAGAGGGAATACGCTGGATGGAAGAGGGGTACAGAGAGAGAGATAAGTAGAAAGATGGGGAGAAAAAGAGGGGACATGGAAAAGGGCAGGAGAGAGAGAGAAGTTGCTGGGGAGAAGCATGGGGAGAAACTGGGGGAGATCCTAGCTGGTCAGATAGAGAAATGCTGGATGATTGGAGGGAGAGAGAGGGAAAATGCTGGAAGTAGGGGCAGAAAGAGGGAAGACATTGGATGGAAGGGTAGGGAGAGAAAGAGGAAAGACACTGGAAGGATGGGGAAAGAGAGGACATGTTGATGGAAAAGATTAGAGAGAACTGGCTAGAAGGAAGGGGAAATAGAGGGAGACAATGGATGGAAGGATTGGGAAAGGGTAGATGGGTGGAAGGATGGGGGAGAGAAAGAGGGATGACACTGGATGGAAGGGTAGGAGAGAAAGAGGGAAGGTTCTGGATGGAAGGATAGGGAGAGAAAGAGGAGACGTTGGATAGAAAGATGCAGAGAGAAAGAGGGAGAGACAATGGAAGGATGGGGAGAGAAAAAGGGGAGATGCTGGATGGAAAGGGGGAGAGAATAGAGTTAGTGAAAGACTGGAGAATAAGAGGAAGGGGAAGAACAAAAGTGAGGAAAAGAAGACAAGCCATAGGTAGATGAAGTAAAAAGAGGGAAATTAAAAGAATGGATAGTAAGAATAAATTAAATCTGGACTTAGAGGTAGAAAAATAAATTGAAGAAAACAAAGAAAAAGGAGAGAAAAATGGCAAATGGACAGGAAATCCTGGCAAGAGAGTTAAGAGAAGATGAAGGAAAGCAGTATCAAGAGCCTGGGACCAACCAACACCATTACATAAGTACATAAGTATTGCCATACGGGGACAGACCAAAGGCCCATCAAGCCCACCATCCTGTTTCCAACAGTGGCCAATCCAGGTCACAAATACCTGGTAAGATCCCAAAAAAGTACAGAACATTTTATACTGCTTATCCCAGAAATAGTGGATTTTCCCCAAGTCCAATTTAATAATGGTCTATGAACTTTTCCTTTAGGAAGCCGTCCAAACCTTTTTAAAACTTTGCTAAGCTAACCGCCTTTACCACATTCTTTGGCAACGAATTCCAGAGTTGAATTACACATTGAGTGAAGAAAGATTTTCTCCAATTCATTTTAAATTTACTACTTTGTAGCTTCATCGCATGGCCCTTAGTCCTAGTATTTTTGGAAAGCGTGAACAGATGCTTCATGTCTACCCTTTCAACTCCACTCATTACTTTATAGACCTTTATCATATCTCCCCTCAGTCGCCTTTTCTTCAAGCTGAAGAGTCCTAGCCGCTTTAGCCTTTCTTCATAGGGAAGTCGTCCCATCCCCTTTATCATTTTCATCGCCCTTCTCTGCACCTTTTCTAATTCCACTATATCTTTTTTGAGATGCGGCGACCAGAATTGAACACAATATTCGAGGTGCGGTCGCACCATGGAGCGATACAAAGGCATTATAACATCCTCATTTTTGTTTTCCATTCCTTTCCTAATAATACCTAACATTCTATTTGCTTTCTTAGCCACAGCAGCACACTGAGCAGAAGGTTTCAACGTTTCATCAACGACGACACCTAGATCCCTTTCTTGGTCCGTGACTCCTAACGTGGAACCTTGCATGACATAGCTATAATTCGGGTTCCTTTTTCCCACATGCATCACTTTGCACTTGCTCACATTAAACGTCATCTGCCATTTAGACGCCTAGTCTCCCAGTCTCGTAAGGTTCGCTTGTAATTTTTCACAATCCTCCCGCGATTTAACAACTTTGAATAACTTTGTGTCATCAGCAAATTTAATTACCTTGTAACAAGAAATATTTGATTTGGGGATATTGCTCTAGAGCACTCGCTAATATTTATAAGTTTTAAGATATATATTGAATAATTCTCCACCAGTTACCCATTAAGGTAACAAGATTCACAATTGCAATGAATTAGAGGAATTAGATGCTATATTTATTGGATTACATTAACCTGCATTACCAGGTTTAAGAACATATGTAAAGGACAGACCATATATTTAGCTTCAAAAGGGGTTTATTTAGAATACAATTGCAAGCAAGAGGTAGTTTCTTTTAAGGATCTGGGAAACAACAAAGTAACAGGTTTAAATCAAAGGTTTTTAACTTACAGAAAAGTCTTTGTTGCAGAATTGTTGAAGCTGAGAGAGAGAGTGAAGAAGGAATCCTCTCTGCTGAAGGAGTACTTTTCTTTTAAAGTTGGTTGCTGGAGCCTAGAGAGAAGTCTTGTCTAGATGTGTGTGTGGAGTTCAGCAAAGGAAACAGGTCCCAAGAGCAGCAGATTCCCAAGAGAGTGAGGGCTTTTTCCAGGCTTTTTATACAGTCTGTTTGCAGGGAAATATGAGTGCATGTCCTGTGTGCATTTGCTTCCTGGTTTGCACTCGACCCTGAGTAGTTGCAAAGCATTGTGGTATCTGGTCTTATGTCTTATGACATCATAAGACTTCCTGTCTGGACAGTGTTGCCAGGTGGGCGGTTTTCCGCCCAATTGGGCGGTTTTCGCGGCGGGTTGCATTTTGTTTGGGCTTGTTTTGGGGTTTTTCTGCGATTTTTTTAGCGTTTTTTCGGGCCGTGGGGGCGGGGCTAGTGACGTTTTGGGCGGGGTTAGTGATGTTCTGGGCGGGGCCGGTGACGGAAGAGGTGGGGCCGATGACGGCGGGGGCGGGGTTGATGACGGCGGGGGCGGGGGTGTCAGGGGCGGGGTTTGACTTTGGGCGGGTTTTGGGCTGGTTTTGGGCTCGATTGGGTGGGGAAACAATTTTCCACCTGGCAACACTGTGTCTGGATTTTGCTGACAAATAGTCTATTGAAGCGAAAGGCTTCCTGTTTGAATCTCTGTGGCAGATACACATTATACTTTCCTTTTGTCAATAGGTGTGTGGATTCCCACCTCTACAGGTTTTCTGTCTCCTTGGGCTAGATGCATCAACCAAACGTAAAAAATTCAAAAACGTTAAACTCCCTAACGAATTTGAAAAAACGAAGCATGCACCAAAAAAAAAAAAGTTGCACATGTTCGGTGCGGTATTGAAAAGTACAATGTATCAAAAGATTCATAATCCCCGTCAGTAATCGGCCCCTAAATCATGCGCAGAGCAGCCAAGCATTATGCTGGCTGCTCTGCGCATGCCACAAACATCAGAACAACAACAACAAAACCACAAACACGTGGCTCCCTGCTTCCCCCTGCATCACTACAAAAGTACACACACCTCAAAAAAGGATCGGGAGGGGGCAAAGGCGCTCGTCAGAAGCGTCCTGTATGGACGGCCTTGCCCCCCCCCCCCCCGAGATCGCTGCTGTTCCCCGCTTCCGCCCTTTACTAAATTAAAAACTGAAAATAAAAATCTAAACTTTTATATTTTATGCAGGGGAAAGCGGGGAGCCAGTGTTTGTGGTGTTTTTATTTTTTTTATCTCACTTTTCTGTTTAAACATGCCAGCTTTGATTTTTATGGTGCAGGGGGCAGCGGGGAGATAACAGCTCAGGCCTTTACGACTGCTCTGACCATACGTTTAATATGTCGCAGTAAATGATTCGGTGTGATCGTCGGTATTGTTAGTGCATCCCGAATCACCCACATTACAATGGTAGTTACTCTTTTGTATTCCTTTTTCGTTAGCTGCTTGCTTCGTTGGAAAAAGGCCTTTAATGCATGCAATGGTTAGGAATTTCCTTCGTTAAAGGGTTGTTAGAGGGTCGTTAAGGTTTAGTGCATCTGGCTCCTTGTGTCTACTGGTTGCCTTTTGATCCTTTGTTCACCTTCAGGAAGGCCTTTTGATCAGAGGAAGGGAGTAAGTTTAAAAACACTCTTTGAAGTAGCCTCTTACTTGTTTGTATTTGAATAGTTCTTTTGTTAAGAGTCCTAGAGGTGTTAACTACCTAGCCAAGCTTTGGCTGTCAAAAGTTTCCCAGGAAAAAGGGAGGGGGAGATGAAATGCAGGCTAGCTGATCTCAAAGCTGTATTTTTATACTAGTATCTGATTCAGCACAATTAATAACTCTGACAATTAAACTTATATCATGTTACAACCTCACTACTTACTCCCATCTCTAGGTCATTTATAAATATGTTAAAAAGCAGTGGTCCCAGCACAGAGCCCTGGGGAACCCCACTAACTACCCTTCTCCATTGAGAATACTGACCATTTAACCCTACTCTCTGTTTTCTATCTTTTAACCAGTTTTTAATCCACAATAGAACACTACCTCCTATCCCATGACTCTCCAATTTCCTCTGGAGTCTTTCATGAGGTACTTTGTCAAGCACCTTCTAAAAATCCAGATACACAATCAGGTTCATTTTCGAAAGGGATCGCCGGCGATCTTCCGACACAAATCGGGAGATCACCGGCGATCTCCTGATCCCGGCCAAATCGGTATTATCGAAAGCCGATTTTGGCTGGTCCCAACTGCTTTTTCATTGCGGTGCCGGCCAACCTTCAAGGGGGCGTGTTGGTAGGGTAGCGAAGGCGGGACGGGGGCGTGGGTAAGGGATGGCCAGCTTCACCTTATAATGAAAATAAAATGGCCGGTTCGAACGAGCATTTCGCCAGCCGGACTTGGTCCATTTATTTTAACGACCAAGTCTGAAAAAAGTGCCCCAACTGACCAGATGACCACTGGAGGGAAGTGGGCATCACCTCCCCTTATTGCCCCAATGGTCACCAACCCCCTCCCACCCAAAAAAAACTACAACTTTTTTGGCCAGCCTGAATGCTAGCCTGAAATGTCATACCCAGCTTCTTGACAGCAGTATGCAGATCCCTGGAGCAGTTTTTAGTGGGTGTAGTGCACTTCAGGCAGGTGGGCTCAGGCCCATTCCCCCCACTGTACCCACATGTAGGTGCCCCCTTCACCCCTTAGGGCTATGGTAATGGTGTAGAGTTGTGGGAGTGGGTTTTGGGGGAGGATTTGGGGAGGGGGGCTCAGCATCCAAGATAAGGGTGCTATGCACCTGGAAGCTATTTTTTTTTTAATTTTTTTAAGTGCCCAGTTGGTGTCCTGGCACTACAAATGCTGGCTCCTCCCATGCCCAAATGCCTTGCATTTTGCTGGGTTTGAGATGGCTGGGCCCGGGTTCCATTATGGCTGAAAAACGAAGCCGGCCATCTCATATAAACCCAGCGATCCGGTTCTAAACCCAGCGAGCGATTTGGCCGGCGCCAAGCATATTTCGAAAATACGCTTAGCTCCGCCCCGTCACGGAGCCGGCCCCGAAGATCGCTGGCCATCGTTTTGGCCAGCGCCATTCGATTATGCCCCTCAATATCAACCAGCTCCCCTTTAGCCACATGTTTGTTCACCCCTTCAAAGAAATGTAGTAGACTGGTGAGGCAAGATTTCCCTTCACTAAATCCATGCTGACTTTGTCTCATTAATCCATGCTTTTGAATATGCTCTGTAATTTTGTTCTTAATAATAGTCTCTACCATTTTGCCCGGCACCGACATCAGACTCACCGGTCTATAATTTCCCGGATCTCCTCTGGAACCTTTTTAAAAAATCGACGTTACATTGGCCACCCTCCAATCTTCCGGTACCACGCTCGACTTTAAGGATAAATTACATATTTCTAACAATAGCTCCGCAAGCTCATTTTTTAGTTCTTTCAGTACTCTGGGATGAATACCATCCGGTCCAGGAGATTCATATGCCATGAAGCTACAATGTAGTAAATTTAAATTTTTTTTTCACTCAACGTGTAATTAAACTCTGGAATTCGTTGCCAGAGAATGTGGTAAAGGCGGTTAGCTTAGTGAAGTTTAAAAAGGGTTTGGACGGCAGGGCCGCGCCTAGGGTCTCTGGTGCCCCCCTGCAGACTATCAGTTGGCGCCTCCCCCCCCCCCCCCCCCCGTCTAGCATAAAATGCCATAAATAAGTAAATAAATATAAACTTTTAACGTTGAACACCTGATTATCAAAGTGGACATATTCCAAACACTATAATGAAAATAAAATGATCTTTTTCTACCTTTGTTGTCTGGTGACTTTGTTTTTCTGATCATGCTGGCCCAGTACCTGCTTCTGCTGCTATCTGTCCTCTTAACTCCATTTCCAGGTCTTCCTTTCCATTTATTTCTTTACTTTCCTCCTTTCTTGCCTTACATCCGTAAGTAAAAGCTGGGTCCTCTGCAGACTTGACTGTCCAGTGGATCCAGCTTCTGCCTATTTTCTCCATCCATGTGCAGGTTTTCTCCCTTTTCCCTCATCTCATCTCCTTCCTCTCTCTTCCCTCCCCTCCATCCATGTCGATCATTTCTTCTCTCTCCCTACCCCTCCATCCATCTGCATCGCCTTCCTCTGTCTTCCTTCCCCTCCATCCATGTCCAGAATTTCTCCCCTTCATCCATGTGCATCTCCTTCCTGTCTTCCCTTCCCTCTCCTCCATCCATGTCCAGCAACCCTCCTCTCCCACCTGCCCTCCCCTCCATCCACCCATGCCCAGCACCTTCCCTCTTGCTCTCCTACCCTTCCATCCAGTGTCATCCCTCTTTCTCTCTCCATCCTTCCACCCACCCATTACTCTCTCCCAATCCTTCCGTCCATTGTCTCCCTCTCCTTCCATCCATTGTCTCCCTCTATCTCCCCTTCCTTCTAGACAGTTCTCTTTCTCGATCCTTTTCCATTCAGCATGTCCTCTCTCACCCTATCCTTCCAGTGTCTTTCCTCTTTCCCTCCCTACCAGCGTCTTCCCTCATTCTGACCCCTCCTTCCAGCATTTTTCCTTTCTCACTCCTTTCATCCAGCATTTCTCAGTCTGACAGCTAGGGTCTCCACCAGTTTCTCCCCAGCAGCTTCTCTCTATCTCCTGCCCATGTCCCCTCTTTCTCTCCCCATCTTTCCACTCATCTCTCTCTCTCTCTCTCTCTCTGTACCCCCTTCCATCCAGCATCTTCTCTCTGGCTCTCACCTGCTCTTTTCCATGTCCCCTCTTTCTCTCACCATCTCTCTCTAGCTCTCCCCTGCTCTTTTCCATGTCCCTGGCTCTCCCCTGTTCTTTTCCATGGCCCCTTTTTCTGTTCCCATCTCTTTCTGGCTCTCCCCTGCTCTTTTCCATGTCCCAGGCTCTCCACTGTTCTTTTCCATGGCCCCTCTTTCTCTCCCCATCTCTTTCTGGCTCTCCCCTGCTCTTTTCTATGTCCCTGGCTCTCCCCTGCTCTTTTCCATGTCCCCTCTTTCTCTCCCTATCTCTCTCTGGCTCTCCCTCTCTCTCTCCTCCTACCGTTTCCAGCCACGTTCTCTTCTCTCCCTCCGGGCCTCTTTACAGTTCCAGTTACCCAGTTCCAGGCTGGAAATTTTGGGACAGCAGTGGCGTAGGAAAGGGGGGGCGGTGGGGCGGTCCGCCCCGGGTGCACGCACTGGGGGGGGGGGGGGCGGTGTCGGCTCGCTGGTTCCCTGCTCTTTTCTGCCCCGGAACAGGTTACTTCCTGTTCCGGGGCAGAGAAAGCAGGGAAGCAGCAGAGCCGATGCAGCTCCCAGTGACGTGCACTGGGGGCGGATCGGCCCTCCCGCTACAAGGTAGGCTTCATTTCGGGGGGGAGGGTGCGTTTTCAGGGGGGAGGCGCCGTGCGCTCTGGAGGGGGGGCACCGTGCCTGCACCCGGGGGGGGGGGGGGTGCGCAGCGGCGACCCGCCCCGGGTGTCAGGCACCCGCGCTACGGCACTGTGGGACAGTCCTGCATTTCTGCCCATTCTATGCTGTTGCATTAAGGGACTCGAAGCACTCAATGGGCACTACAAATCCCACACTATTTTGGGATATAAGTTCAAAACCAGGATTGCCCCAAAATCTCCAGCCTGGAACTGGATAGATTCCTGGCACAGGCAGCTCCTTGTGACTCTGGGCAAGTCACTTAACCCTCCATTGCCCCATGTAAGCCGCATTGAGCCTGCCATGAGTGGGAAAGCGCAGGGTACAAATGTAACAAAAATAAAAAAATAAAAAAATCTCTGCAGCCCTACCCTTCCCTACCCTTCATACCCCAACATCAGCCCTGCCCTTGCCTACCACTTTCCCCATCCTTCCTTGTAGCTCAACATCAGTCCTGTCCTTCCCTTCCCCCATAGCTCAGCATCAGCTCTCTTACCTACTCATAGTCTGGGAACAGTCCTGCCCTTCCTTCCCCCATCCCCCATAGTCTAACATCTCCTCTTCCCTTCCCAATCACCCACCCCCACCCAGAAGCCCAATATAAAAAATATATATATTGTCCACCTGTTAAGGCACTGCCTATCCAACTAGAACAGCTTTAGACTTCTTACAGATGGACCCACACATAGGCAGTCGTTTATTTCTAATAATCTTTTTGCTATTGTTTTCAATAGCATTTACTATCGTTGTGGGTTAAGTCTAGATAGCCCCCCCCCCCCCCCCCCCCAGTCCAGCACCGCTGTTTCCCCTCTCTCCAACCCCCCAGTACCGCTGTTTCCCTCCTCTCTCCCTCCAACGCTTTGTTTTCCCCTCTTTCTCTCCCCCAAGTCCAGCACCATTTTGTTCCCCCCCTCCTCTCTCTCCCCCTGTGTCCAGTGCCCCTTTTGTCATTCCTCCCTCCACGGACCGTCAAACCTTAGCAACGACGATAGCACACTGCCCACATCCTTCCCTCGCTCTACCGCGTCTCGCTCCTCCGAGTCCTCCTCTCGCTCAGACACTTCCTGTTTGCGCGAGGGTGGGACTCGTGAGTGACGTAAGCAAAGGGAAGGATCCGACGCCAGCCGGGCTCAAATCAGCTTGTTATTGCTGCAACAAAGTAAGAGAAAACTTGACAGTCAGGGCCCGGGGGTGGGAGGATGAGAGGGAGAACAGAACGTGGTTGGTGGAAGGCTTGGGAAGGGTCTGGGACTCGGGAGGCATGTTGTGGAACGGTGGGTGGGAGGAAAGGGAGGGGAGAAAGCGCACATTAAAAAAAAATGTGCCTGCCTGCATTTTTTTGAAAAATCCGTTTTAGCTACGCCACTGCGGGGAGGATATGCGAGGGGATGTTGGGTGGGCGGGCTCCAGGGCTACTGTCGGGGTCCGGGAGCAGAGGTAAGTGGCGGTGGTAAGCATGGCGCGGCGGCGGCGCCCTCCAGAGGTCGGCGCCCCCCTGCCATGCTTACCTCGCTTACTGGGTTGGCACGACCCTCTGTTGGACGGCTTCCTAAAGGAAAAGTCCATAGACAGTTATTAAATGGACTTGGGGAAAATCCACTATTTCTGGGATAAGCAGTATAAAATGTTTTGTACATTTTTGGGATCTTGCCGGGTATTTGTGACCTGGATTGGCCACTGTTGGAAACAGGATGCTGGGCTCGATGGACCTTTGGTGTTTCCCAGTATGGCAATACTTATGTACTTATGTACTGGTTTGAGGTGTACAAAAAATAGAAGAAACCAGTCTTCGCAAAAAAACACCTAAAAATCAAAACAGCGAAGATGACTAACAAAAACAAAAATAATAAAAAATTAAAAACAAGAAAAAATCAAATTTGTATTTAAAAATACAAATGCATAAAAAAATAATAATAAAAAAATATGAAAAAGATGACACTTGTTTATTAAAAAATTAAAACACTTTATTAACCAAAGGACAGGCCTGCGTCAGGAGTCTTCTCACCGTGTGTTGATTTTTAATTCTATCCAATTGTAAAGGGAATATGTGTGTCTCTTTTTAAACTGTGGCGTTAAATGATCCTTGAAACAAAGTTAAGCAAAAAGCATCAGAGCAGCGTCTCTTCTCTGTAGACACACATATTCCCTTTACAATTGGATAGAATTAAAAATCAACACACGGTGAGAAGACTCCTGACGCAGGCCTGTACGGCCGAAACACAGCTGTGTCGCGTCTCTTTCTCCCTGCTATCCTTTGGTTAATAAAGTGTTTTAATATTTTAATAAACAAGTTTCGTCTTTTTCATATTTTTTTTTATTATTATTTTTTTTTATGCATTTGTATTTTTAAATACAAATTTGATTTTTTCTTGTTTTTAATTTTTGATTATTTTTGTTTTTGTTAGTCATCTTCACTGTTTTGCTTTTCTGGTTTGAGGTGTGCCAGGGGGTGGGGCAGTATAGAGTGGGTGGAGCCAGTGCAAAGTGGGGCTGGGCTGGGGGCTTGTACTAAAATCTCCCTGTCAAAAATTGGGACCCCAGAAAATAAGGTGATACCTTTACTGATTTTAAAACATTTTTGATTAGCCTTCAGAGACCAGCACTCCCTTCCTCAGGTAGGAGAGGATAACATAACAGCATTATACTGTCCTGACCTGAGGCAGGAGGTTTTAGCCTCTTAAAGTTAATTGAAAAGGATATTAGGCTAGTAAATAAAATATTTTCTGAAATGGCCTGGGATTGAGGTGCCAGGGGGAGGAGCCATGTAGTGGGTGGAGCGAGGACATGGCTGGGGGCGTGTACTAAAATCTCTCAAAAATTGAAGTCCCATGGCAGCTCTGTTTTCCTATAACTACACCCTCCAAATGACACACTGATTATGATTTGTAACATATTACTACTCTACCTATGAAAAGTTTATTCATTTATTATACTTCCTCTGTGTACATCAGTATGCTGCACAAGCGGCATGTTTAAAAATATAAGTGAGATTGAATAAAAATGCTCCCAGCAATAAAGAACGACAACCGAGTCTGTGCGTCTTGCCCCATCCTTGGCCGTTTTCAAGTCCAGGGTAAAAGCCCACCTCTTTGACACTGCTTTTGACTCCTAGCCACTTCTCACTTGCCCTGTACCCCTCCTCTTTAATTCCCTTACCCCTTAGTTGTTCTGTCTGTCTACCTGTCTTATTTAGATTGTGAGCTCTTTGAGCAGGGATTGTCTTTTCATGTATGGTGTACAGCGCTGCGTATGTCTTGCAGCGCTATAGAAATAAGTAGTAGTAACAAGGATGCAGCAGCTCATAACAATTGTTTACTTTGTTTTGAGTGTACGTCGGTGGATGACGACTGTGAAGGGGAGGGGAAAAAGATGCATTTAATTGGCTTCAGCTTTTTGACGTCATCCTTTCTCCTGTTTTTTTATCCCCTCCTTGCTCTCGACTATTTCCGCGCATGCTTGGGTCCGCTCACAAATGTCCACGCATGCGCAGGAATCACCCGGAGGCCAATGCAGCTACACTACAGACTTTCCTGCAACTAGCGCTAAAACACGGCGCCAGCCATTCTGATGGCTCCGGAGGCACCCGCGACCCGCAGCAGCCCTCCTACCAAAGAAAGCAGGAGCTCACAACGGAGCTCCATCCTGATGCCACCAACCAGCCTTAATGAACAATTTTTAATTAAAACAACAATTTTAATTCTGTTTACACTGTGTTAGCAACAAGGAGTATTTATCTAACCTCCTCATTTAGCAACCTTAGCAGTTTTCCTTTAAGAAAATGGTGAGGGCTATGTATTTTTAATGCACGTTTTATATCCTCAGTCCCCTCGAGCTGCAGCCTTGTTTGCTCAGCTACAGACCAGTCAAACTCAAAATGTATCAATCATCGTCCCACAGCACCGACCGCTTCTCTTTTTTGTTTTGTTCTTACTACAATTCCCATAATCCCATTTGTTCAGTGACGTTACACGCTCTTGAACCCGCCCCTTTTTATGACAGTTCCGCGCACTATGCGGAATTTTGTTGCCTTGGAGGTGCATGGGGGCGGAGTTTGGTTGCCAAGCCGATTTGTGGTTGTGACAGATCACTTCCGTTGAGTTGGACTGGTCCGGGAGGCAGAAGCTGAAGAGGAGTCTACTGCAGTATACAGAGGTAAAGGAGTTTTAACCGCGTTGAAAAGGTTGGAGGGACTGAGGCGTTCGGGGAGGAGAGAAAAAGATGTCATTATTAGACATATTTTGATATAGCGCTGTTAAAGCTGTGGCATAGCTAAGAGGTAATTCATAGCTCACGCCCTTATTTAAAGCCGTTCCCCTTTTATTCTTGTTGTACAGCTTCAGTTTAAGCATCTCCTCCCCCCCCCCCCCCCCATCTAGTATTTTTCTTTACACTTTCACTTTAAATCTTTCCCCAGTTTAAAGTGCTGTTTTGTGCTTTAAAACTCTTGTCAAACTCTTCCCAAAGGCCTGCCTCACTACCCAACTTTAAGGCTCATCCCTGTTCTTCTTGCTCCGTACTTTTAGATTCGAGATGTAATTACTCCGGGATCAAGTCATGCAACAAACAAGTATACAAGTTATTTCCTTGTCTCTGTGGCCTTTCAATGTAAGTTGTACGCGAGTTAGTGGAGGATGACGTGACTTCCCCATGGTGACATGGAGAATCAGTTGGAGAAGCAGGATTTGAGCTCTGTCAAGTCAACCCTGGTTTTCAGCTCACTAGGCTACCCTATATTTCATTAAGGCTATTCAAGGACCTTATGTGAGGCATCAAATGTTTTGTCTATCTACATAAAGGTTTATATCACTGGTTCCCAAACATGTCCTGGAGCTCTCTAGCTAGTTAAGTTTTCAGGATATCCACTGAGAATATTCCTGAGAGATTTGTATGCAGTGGTGGCAGAGTATATAAATCTGTATTCATGGTGAATTTCCTGAAAACTTAACTGGCTAGGGAGCCCCAGGACGGGTTTGAGAACCACTGGTTTATGCTTTGGTCACTCTGGCACAAGCATGCATATGCTGCTTTTTCAAGGCATAGGGAGGGCAATCATATGACAGAGCACTTGGGGCCAATGTCACCAAATGATTTAGTTTTGAACATACCTTGATTACTACTTAATATTTTATAGTACTATTAGACATGGTCAGCAATGTACACTAAGACATAAAAAACAATCCCCCTGAAAAGAGTTTACAATCTGTTTAAGACAAACAGGCCAAACAGTTTAATTTATTTTGGAAATCATTAAAACAACATGGTTATTAAACAGACAAATAAGAGGTTAAGATTTATTTTTATTTTTTTTTTAATTGAATTTAACATTTTTATTACAAGTTAAACACTTGTGAAAGAAAACACAGCTTAAGATAAAGAAAGACGAAATAATATTTGACGTATAAAAAAAAGATCAGCTTCCTTAGACCACTAATGTTGAGGGGACGCAGCAGGAATAAAAGGAGTCATTTAGGTATAGTCTAAACAATTCAACAAAAGACTTAAATGTGATTACCCTCCCCAATATTATCAATCTTTAACCCAACAAAATTACAACTTTTTCAAATCCAAAAATGCCCTTAACTGTTCAGGTGAATAAAATATGTACTTTACATCCAAATATCTTATCAAACATTTACACGGATAGGCTAGGAAGAAAGTGCCCCCCAAGTCCAGAACCTCCTTTTTCATAATCAAGAAATTTTTTTCTCCTCTCTTGAGTGGACTTTGTGACATCTGGATATATCCAGATCCTATTTCCTCCAAAAGGAATTTTTGATTGTTTGAAGTATAATCTTAAAATTGTATTGAGGTCCTGTTCAAAAACAAATATCACCAAAAGAAGAGGTTAAGATTTAAAAGCAGCCTCATAAAGATTGGCTTTTGCCCTGGGTTTGAATGGAAACAGCATAAAAGTAATGACCCTCGCTCCTAAACCAGGTTATGTGGTGTGTGATCTCTGGACTCTCAAATTTACGGCTAACACCGTAGTACTTGCACCCAGCAAAAAAGAGCTTCTTTCTGGATTTCATAAAATGTAACATGAATAGGTAACTTATCAAGATGTGTTGAAAATTAGTTTTAATTGAGCCTGTGGCACCCAGTACAATGGGGAGTATAGCTTTCTGCCACATTTTCTAGGTCTCTGACAGCATTGCTTGGTACTTGAGGGTTTTCTCTTTCTCCACTTGATGCACAGTGTCACGATGGTGACTGTTTCCTTGTCTGTGCTCATCTCGCCCTCTGGTGGCCAGAACCGGTGGCTGCTATGGACTGTCACACGTTCCAGACTTCAGCCCAGTCCGGTCCAGATCTTCCGGGCTGCCAGACTTGCTTTTCTTGTTTGTGCCTGAACAGCACCCGTAGCTGCCTTGTGATTCCTGCAGCTGAACTTCAGCTGCTGATGGGCTTTATTAACCACCTGGAAACTTCTGTGTTTGCCTTTGCATCGTCTAAGGTCCCTGGTATGTGGGTGTGCTCTGTGCACTTCTGCCTAGTCCAGTTCTAGTCTGAGTTTCTTGCCTGGTTCTAGTTTTTGTGTGTAGTTAGCTTTGGTTTTATTGCTTAGTTCCTAGTCTTGTTTCTGGTCTGCATTTCCTTGTCTTGTGTCTGTGTTCCTTTTTAGTGGCTGCTTGGCAGCTTTCAGTCCTGACTCTCACCTGTCTGTGTTTCTGTCTTAGTGGCTGCCTGGCAGCTTTTAGTCCTGACTCTGTTGTGTGTTTCCTGTTGGTATCCAGTTCCTGCCCTGTCCTGTAAGTCCTTTCGGCCGCCTGCACCCAGGGGCTCAACTCCTGGGGAACAGTGGTCAAGCGCAGGTGAAGTCTAGCTGTTCCTTCTCTGCCTGTCCCAGCTTGTTTGCCTCTGCTGCAACTCCAGTCCGGGGTTCCATTCCTGTTCTGCCTTGTCTCTGGTTTGGGGGTGGTTTTGCCTGCCACTCAGCAGTGGCCCAAGGGCTCACAAACCCAGTGTTTCCGTGAGAAGCCTGACACGCAGACTAATTGGGTTCTACTCACACCTCTATTATCAATGCTGTTCTTGTGTTTTTCTCCTTTACCATGATGTCTGGTTCTGTTGGTTAGCGATTTCTAGTAGTTTATTGCAGGCAGTCATAACCTTCATTTTCCATAATTCTCGTTGAGTTGTGTTCTCAATGCTTTTCTGGGACAGCTATGATGTAACAATGGTTACAAAATTTCCAGTGGATGAAACATATCATTTGATTGTTCCTTTCTCTATTTATTTATTCACTCAAGGCAGTGTATAGTAAGAATAGATCAAACATGAGCAATAGGCAATTACAGCAGTAAAATATTCAAATAACAATATAAAGTACGGTATAGTATACTACTTACAATGTATTTAAACCTTTTCCTTTCAGAACTTTGCACAAGTTACCAGATGAGACACTGTTTCCAGCTCTTTCTTACAGAATCTTCATATGTCTATTTTACAGGGTTTTTTTTTTTCTGTACTTGCTAGGAACCATCTCATCTCTAATCCACTGTCCTGGCCTGCAACTATCAATCTGTCATCTTTAGATTTCAGTTCACCTCTCATGAAACCATTCATGTCTCCTGGTTTGGTCAACGTATGATTCCCAGAACAATACTTCATATTTCCCACTCTATATGTGCATTTGCCTCTTGTTTTCCCTTGTTTGCTGATCTAATTCTTTAAAGAGTTTTCTTTTGTTTCGCAAATTCAGTTGTTTCCTTCCCTATGTATACTGTTGGATTCTCATTCCTTCTTATCAGAATGTTTGTCCAAGTTTAGATGGAGACTGATTTTGGACATTTACTTTCATATTCAATACTTTTTATATATTTGGATCTGTTAACTGTTAAATAGGTACAGAGGCCTGTGATAGTATAATCTGTCTATATGAGATCCATTTCTCCTCCTGTTAAAGGAATGTACAGTTTTGGTATATATTGATTCTTCTAAATGACCTGGTGAGCATCGAGCAGTTTTCTTATTCATACATCCAGTTTTTCAAGATGTTTAAGAGGATCGTCTAGAATTTCAGAGCTGTATGAAAGTTCTGGAATTGCCAGCTGAGTAATGGCTTGGATCTTCTTGACGTATTAATTTTATTCTCCTGTAATATTTTTTGCTGGTCTTTTCTTTCAGTGATTTTGTGCTGGCTGTGGCTCCTTACTCTCTTCCTAGGTACTGTATACACACCATCTTGTTCGTGTTCTTTTGTGTCTCAGTCAGAAAGATGTTGTCAGTTTTGCTCAATTTTCCTCTGAGGAAGGTTGCCTTAGCACATTTGGCCTGGCCAAAAGTCATCCTGATATCATCTGAGAAGCCTTTCATAGGGCAGTGTCTCCAAATGAGTTAGTTTTGTGCATCAGGACAAAGGAATGGAGGTGGCCAGAGGGGATGAAAAAACAACCAGTAATTGCCACCTTTTCACCTTCTGGGGCACAGAAAAAAATGTCCATTGTACTGACAGATCTGTGTTTTGGCAATCTGCCTGCCAAGGGGGCCTGAATAGCTGCAGGATTCAAACCACAATAACATAGAGGCAGCACATCAATGCGATCTGTTTCCTTAGCCTTCAGAAGTTTGATTTTTTTTAAAATCTCATCCTACCAATAGATGAATCTCTATGTTCACTTAGTTGGAATGATGGGGAAGTTGTGAGAGCTTCCAGCATCTGGCACTTTGGCACTTACATTTTTGGAATGGCCCCTAAATCCAAGGAAAATTTGTCACTGCCTTCCTTAATAGTTTTAATTAAAAATAAATTACAATAAAACAGTTTTCTTAAGGGATACAGAACTACTTTGTGTGCTTTTTTTTAAGGTTGAGCACATTGTATGGACATATAAGTATCATTCATTTTCTGCTGGCGTTTGTCATATTTCTGGTGCTGTTAAATATTTATATTTCTGATAATGTTTCATATTAGTCCTGTGACTAGAATTCAATTTTGCCAACTCCAGGTTCACCTCTTTGATTGTATTTATGCTTATGTTTAATCTTTTCACTATTATGCTGTTTAGAAAGTTCTAAGTGTTATATACCGCCTTGGGTGAATCTCGTTATAAAGGCAGTAAACCCAAATAAACAAAAGCTTTACATTATTGTCTTGGCCTCTCTGCTGGGAAATGAACTTGCTCAGTGTAAGAACAGATGCACTTTTACCTGTTGTGCAATGTTGAAACAAGTGGTGTTCCTGGTGCTGGAAGAGGTCACTTTATTTATTAACTAGAGCAAATGAAACGGGCGCTAGCAGGGTTTTCGTCGCCAACACCCCCCCTCCCTTCCTGGCCAACCCCTTTGTTGTTCTGCCATTGCTCCGCCCCCAATGTCATGACGTTTGACGCGAGGGCGGGGCCCGGAGCGATTTCCCACCCACCCCCGCCTCCCTCCCTGCCAACCCCTTCGTTGTTCTGCCATTGCTCCGCCCTTGACGGCGGGGCCCGGAGCGATTTTGGTGGCTTCACCACCACGAACCTTCAAACCTTTTTGAAGGAAGTCAGGGCTTGGCTTCACTGACGTCAGTGTCCTCAGAACGTTGAGGGTGAGTTTTATTATAGTAGATTTCAATTTCTTTATTGCCTTTGTCAAAAATTGCTCCAAGCAGTGTACCAAATAAAATAACAGAGAAAACAAATAACATCTACACTAGTGGATAGCTACAGAATATTTGCGTTGGCCCCAGCATTTGTGTTCACTCATTCTCCCCCCCCCATACACTCTCCTTTCCTCAGCAAGGCTCGGACTCGCTAATCCCTACTTCTATCCTCACAGTATCTCTCTCTCTGCCCTCCTCCTTCAACTGTCCGGTTCCCCCAGCTCTTCAACAGTGACTCCAGCTCCCACCTAACACACACTTTGCACTCCACCAACAGACAGATGTCATTTCCAGCCCTTCCTCTCCTCAGGCGTCTTATGCATGTAGATAAAAGCTCATGAACAGAAAATGCATTTACCTAAAATATTTATTTATTTATTTATTTATTAGGCTTTATTTACCGCCTTTTTGATTGAATTCACTCAAGGTGGTGAACAGTAAGAATAGAACAAACATGAGAAATAGGCAATTACAGCAGTAAAAATATTCAAAAAATACAAAGTATGGCATGGTATACTATTTACAATATCAACACAATACATAATAGAACATTATAATTGATAGTGAAGGTTAAAGCAAAGATGTAACATATTGATAGGTAAGAAAGTAGAAAGTAAGGTGATTGATTTAAAATATAAAATCAGTATCAAACTTTTTTGACAGGCCCTAACACTAATGGGTAAAGAAAATGGCTATATCCAGCACCTTACCTTCTGTTTGTTATCGGTTGTCATGATTTATCATCAGACATGCTGTTCGTTGGATTGATGGGGAATAGGGGCACTAAGGCACAGCACAGAATGCAATCACCCTTTATGCACAGAACACCAGTGATCATAGCTTGAACTCTGGGTAAAAGAGTTAGGATATGGATTTAGTTCATGCCTTTCCTAGTAGTTCATTGTAATATATTAAAATGTCACTTTTCCCACATGATTTTGTGTATATGGGACTGTATGATGACCTCATACTATAGAGTGATATTAGCTTTGTAGGCTTGGGGTAGATTTAAATCTCTTTCTCTTTTTTTGTTTTTTTGTTTTGTTTAGGCATTTCACATCAAGCAATACTACTTATTGTGGAGAGTCAGATTATCTGTCTATCCGTCCGTATGCATCTGTTTGTTTAAGCACATTACAGATAGGTGCCAGCAGGAGTCCCCAGATCCAAAAGGGCAAAGAACAGGACAATGGTGGCTCATAGCAAAGAGCTGGCAGGAGTCCCCATTAAAGTTTATCTTGCTACAGTGAAAGGAAGGGGAGGAATTAGAGTGAGGGGGGAAGGGGAGGGATTGGAGTGGGGGGGGGGAGGAAGGGAGGAGCCAATTTTCACTACCACACCCGCTCCTCATTCCTTTCTATCCCTTTGCACTCAAAGCTACACCCCATACACCCCCAGAAAAGACACTCCACATTCCTATGAAGTCACAGTCATTGGTACCTTGCACTCAAGCAGACCCCATGTACTTCCATCCCTGCACTCATGCACAAATACAATTTGGCCCCCTTTAGACCCTTACTACTTACTCCCTTGTCACACACACACAACTCTCTTGCCCCATAGTCCACATCCTAAAAGCCCACAAACTTCCTAAAGTAAATATACAGGTACAAAGTTAAACAGTGAAACCTCTGGGGACAGAAAATTACTTACTGTATGTGAACGTAAATCACTTTGAACTACTGGGAAAGGCATATCCCTTTTACCCAGAGTTCAAGACACATATAAAGAGCACCTTGTCACCTTTCCCTTGGAATCTCCAGAACCCTACTCATTCCCTGAGCACTGGCACCCATTTATACTAGTCATAAGCTTTCCATCCACTTACTCCTCATTGAGATGCCCTGCTGCTCTTAAATTCCCGTCCACTAACTAACTCACAGAGACAAACCAACAGTGCACTCCAGCAGCAAAATACACTGTACAATGCTTAAAGCAGGGTTTCTCAAGCTTGTCCTAGAGTACTCCTAGCCCGTGCAGTTTTCAGGATATCTATAGTGTATATGCAGGAGGGGGATTTTGCATGTGGTGCCTCTACTATATGGAGATTATTCATTCATATTTATGGTGGAGATCCTGAAAACCAAACTAGCTAGGGGGGTACCAGAGGACTTAAAAAGTGCATGTTCTAAGCCAGTGTTTCTCAACTTATATTATGTATGCAGACAGTTAATTGCAAATTATGGGGTTAGGGTAGTGGACAGAAGCCTTTAGAAATCTTGGCATGCACTGTTGTATATTATCTTGGGGGTTTTATCCATGACAATAAAAAGAATTTAAGAAGTGATGGTCAAACTAGGAATATTTCACAGCTTTATTGTTTGATTTCTTTATCCAATTTACAACATCTGTATTAGAAAAAAAAATTCAAAGTCCAAATGTTATACAAGTGTTATGTAAAGTAAAAGAAACCCTCAAAATAGTCTCTAATTTCCTCTTCCTGGAATAGTTTCAACATTTTGCAGTACATCCAAGCAGACTAAAGAGAGCTGGATTCCACCCCAATACTTACATAGTAGATGACAGATAAAGACCTGTACAGTCCATCCAGTCTGCCCAACAACATAAACTCATCGTATGTGATACTTTATATGTATACCTGACCTTGATGTGTCTTTGCCATTTTCAGGGCACAGACCGTAGAAGTTTGCCAAGCAATGGCTTTGTTTCCCCATTACTAGTGTTGCTACCCAATCTCTGTTAAGCTTCTATGGACCCAATCCTTCTAAACAGGATTCCTTTGTGGTTATCCCATGCATCTCCACCACCTCCTGTGGGAAGGCATTCCAAGTATCTACCACCCTCTCCATGAAAAAATACTTCTTGACATTTGTAGCCTAGTGGTTAGTGCAGCGGACTTTGATCCTGGGGATCTGGATTCGATTTCCACTGCAACTCCTTGTGACTCTGGGCAAGTCAGTTAACCCTCCATTGCCCCAGGTACAAATAAGTACCTGTATATAATTTGTAAACCGCTTTGAATGTAGTTGCAAAAAACACAGAATAATGGTATATCAGGTCCCATTTCCCTTTTCCCTTCAACCTCAATTCATGTCGTCTAGTTCTACTGCCTTCCCATCTCCAGAAAAGGTTTGTTTGTGGATTAATACTTTTCAAATATTTGAACATCTGTGTCATATCACCCTGTTTCTTCTTTCCTCCAGAGTATACATGTTCAGATTAGTAAGTCTCTACTCGTATGTCTTGCAACGCAAATCCCATACCATTTTTGTAGCTTTTCTTTGCACCACTTCAAGTCTTTTTACATCCTTAGCAAGATACAGCCTCCAAAATTGAACAAGATACTCCAAGTTGGGCCTCACTAATGACTTGTAGAGGAGGCATTGACACCTCCTTTCTTCTGCAGCCTAGCATCCTTTTTGTCACCCCTCGGACACCATCACCCCAAGGCCCTTCCCCTGAGTCAAGCTTACCAAGCTTTTGGGTTTCTGCATCCCAAATGCATCACTCTGCATTTAGCAGGTGGAAGATAATTCAAGCTAGACAATTTTGAAATCTCCGCTTAGCCCGTCACTTAGGGCAAGAGGATTTCCTCCATGGGTGAGACATCAGCCTCTTCAACCTGGATTAGGGTTCTGGGAGGAAAATGTGGCACCTTTGGCTCAGATTGTGATCTGGGGGTAGGAAGAAGGTGATCTTTTAAGTTCTGATTGACACAAAGGGATGGGAGGACAAGGCATCGTTGGCCAGCTGGGCCTGAAAGGACAGACTGCTGCAGGGGTGGGAAAGTAGAGTAGGAAAGCAAGAGAGGGAAGAAATATGGAAGGTAGGGACTGAAGGAGGAGAATGAAGACTGTGTCAGTTTAGGTTGGGATTGGAGGGGGAAAGAGTAAAGGCAGCATGGGAGTGGGGAAGATCTGACTCCTTAAGGAAAAAATGCACTCGCCTAGTGCTCCTGTCATCCCCATCCTCTTTCAAAAGTAATTACCAGAGTCAACAAATTAAGTGATAGGTCCCATTGTGGTAAGATGGTTCCCCCTGGCTCTTAATTCTTGACAGAATAAGTAAAATAACAAATAGTACATTTTAACCCCACTAGTGGGAGCTCCAACACCAAGCAGCTGCTGTGCATCTGCCATCTTGAGTCAAAAGCCATTCTTTTCCTTGACAAATGATGTGGCTTACTGTTTTGTCTGGTTTTACTTCTACAGTATTCCCTTCTTGCTGTGCTGGCACACTGAAAGGCTTTTGACTGACGTCCCAGCCAGGGAAGTGTCCAGTTGCAACCAACGCTATGGCTGCCAAGGTTGGCGACCTATTTAGTGATGGAGTCGGAGAGGAGACTGGTGGGATCGGCAACAAGTAAAACCAAAATGTTTATTAATGTTATCCCTCCCATCTTCTATTCATATGTTCACTTATCCTCACCATTTAAGCAAAGAGATCACATTTCTTTATTCATTTTTATGCATAACATGCTTGTACATAATGGGCTAGATTCTATATATGGTGCCTAAAAAAGCACTATTCTATAAGCCATGCCTAAAGTTAGGTGCAGTTTATAGAATAGCGGTTACCCCAGGACTCGCGTCTAACTTTAGGCTCGGCCATTTGCACCAGCTGAAATGTGGTACAAATGTACACTCCTAAATTAGATACGTTTTCCCCATTATTCTATAACAATGTGCATAAATGCTAGGAACGTCCCCGTTCTGCCCATGACCCTCCCATTTCCGCTCCCCTTTTTTGTTTTTTACTTGCGTGTAAAATTTAGATGCAGATGTTCCAATTAAATCTAATTGGTGCCAATAACTGCTTGTTAAAGTCAATTTATGGCACTAATTGGCTCATTCAATTAAATTGCGCACACCTAAATTTTTAGCGCAGTGTTTGGAGACTTTTATAGAATTAGTCAGAAAATGCTCTGATCAAGGAGCAGCAATCAGAATGAGCAATTGAAGATAATGAGGTCAGTTTTCAGAAGCACTCACGTAGCTGGTAGAGGTTGTTGACAGTGTATATGCTTGTTTCAAAGTTGCTGTTCATGACACGGATAAATATTGACCTTGCAAGTTACTATTCAGCCAAGATGAATTCATAGCGTTAAAGGAAGGGCCAGAGGCATTTTGGTGCCAGATTTATAAGTACTGCTTATAGCAGGAACATTCAGGCTGTGATAATTCTGCCAATAGGACACCAACATTTAGGTGCCAAGAACACATGTAAATGTCCAGAATATCACTATTTATCTATGTGCTGTTCTGTATGATGGTGGCCTAAATTCAATGGCCTGTAGTTTGAAGCTGGGTGTGCACACAGGCAGAGCATAGTTACAAGGGTAAATTATAGAATACTGTAACTTCAATGCATTTTTTACTAGTCTAGGCTCTGGTATAAGCAGTTACACTTAAATTATATGCACATATTTGCCCTGCTAGACTAGTGTTCTGTAAAGAAAAGTTGGTGCTTACTTTACTTTGTAGAATAGGCTCCTCTTTATAGAATAGTTTCCTAGCCGTTTAAGGGGCATAGCTATCAACTTGGGCTACCATTAATATGTTTTAGCACAGGTTCCATTTTATGCAGTGAGGCCTAGTTACTGATAACTCAGACTAATAGTAAAATAACATGTCTTAATGGGAGCCCACATTGATAACTCCCCCCCCACCAACTTAAGTAAAGAAATGTTTCTAGACATCAAAATCACTGCTGTATGGATTAAAAGTGATCCATTTATAGGGCAATCAAGCTATTGTGACATCACTGATGAGGTTGGCTCTTAGGCATTGGTGGAATGAGGCATTATGACATCACAATATCGGTTCTGGTTACCTGAGGCTGAAACTCTTCACACTAAGTCGGGGGAGTTATCATCGTGGGCTACTGTTAAGACGTTATTTTACCACTAACTCATGCTATTTTAGCACAGGTCCCATTTTTATGCAATGAGACGTAGTTATTAATAACCCTGGTTAACAGTAAAATAACACGTCTTAACATTAGCAGACATTGATAATCCTCCCTTTAAATGAATAGGAATACTGACAATATGCACGTGGGAGTAATTTTATAAAGGTTTTTCCATGTGTAAACAAAAAGGAATTTTATAAAATTGTTTATTGTCTCCCACTTCCAGTCCCAAAGGCCACTAATGATAAACCAGTGGTTTCCACTTCCAATCCGTAAGGGTCACCAACAGGTCAGATGATTTTCAGTATATCTCTAATGAATATGCACGAGAGATATTTGCATTCAGTGGAGCTGGCAGGCATGCAAATCCCTTTCATACATACTCATTAGGTATATCCTGAAAATCGTCTGACCTGTTGGTGCCCCTTTCGGATTGGAAGTGGGAACCACTGGTTTATCGTTTTTATTGTCTTGATAAACTGCCAAATCACAGTAGACCAAAGTGGTTTGCATCATCATAAAACAGCAAGATTAGAAAAGAAGTCCAAAACAATAGGAAAGCACAAACACATAATAATCCGGATTATTTGTATCCATTCACAGGTACATTACTGTCCCACTAGGGACCCAAATCCTTTTTTAAAGAAATATTTTTTATTTATTTAAAAACTTATATCTTGTCTTAACACTAAGCAGCTTACAATAAAAACATACATAAAATGAAACAAAAATAAAACAGTAACACACTTTTGTTATGTTTTCTATAGAGTTTGTCATTTTTTATAAGTAACTTCCACCCCAGTGTTTTTTTTAATTTGTATTATATAATCTGTATTACAATAAAATAATACAAGAAAATACCATAAGAAAATTAAAAATAAAGCAAACCACGTAATCTAGTACAAATTCAACATCAAGGGAGAAACATAGGAAAAGAAAATTACAATAATCATTCAAACAACCCCGAAGGGACCCCACCTTGTAGGGGTTGGGGGGGGGGGGGCTTCCGTGTTTCAATGACTCAGAGGGCTATGCTGAAGGGTTACCCATATCAGACAGGCCTCTGAGGAGAAACCAGACAAAGAGTGTCCCAAACTGGAGAATCCAAGATGGCGTTGAGGGAGGACGTATGTTAGTTGAGTTCCCGTTTTAAACCAGAATACCTGAAGAAGTAGGCGTGCTCCCCAGAGAATGGGGAAGAGAAAAGGCAAAGTCGTGGTGTTGTCCTCTTCGAACACGGCTGGGGTTCCCACGACTTCTCAGCCTACTTTGGAGAGATTCGAGGTCATAACGTCGGGGATATCGGTTCCTGCTTCGGGGAACAGCAAGGCTTTATCGCCGAATCTCAGTGGAGAGGGAGTGACTTTGAGTCCTCCTGCTGGCACGACCCCTCCAAGACCCGGAAACAGTAATGCTGCGCTATTTAGGTCGACAGTGGAAACGCCTGAAGTGGGTTAGGATTTTCACGTGACCCGAGGAGGTCCTGGCACAGCATCGACTCCGGATAATAAACCAACTGGGGGATTGGAGAGTGAGCTCCTCCCCCTGAAGATATCTGGAGCGGTTTCTGTGGAGAAATTGGATCTGATGAAGCCAATAATGTCACAATGGACGTACTATGGGAAGTGCTGCAGAGTGTGAATAACTCTCTTCTTCAGATGTTTAAAATTTTTCAGGAATAAACATGCGAGTTAAAGAATTTATATTAATACTTATCTAACAAAGTGGAAGTCCAAGATATAAAAATAGAGACTTTGACTACGGAAATGGTTTCTCTACGAAAATCAGTTAATTTGGCAATGAAGGACAGCCATGTTTCTTGTAAAAATTGGAATTTCTGGAGAACCATTTAAGGAAAAATAACTTGAGAATGATACATTTTCCTATAACATCCTATATGTCAGCTACTGAACTGTTGAAGAAATATTTCTCTGATATTTTGCAAATACCTTCTGATAGCCACCCTCTGGTGTCTAAAGTGATTTATATTTCCCTTAAAATTTTCTTTATCAGAGAAAAGAGATGTGAACTTAACTGACATTTTGGAAAATTCAGAAATTACAGATAAGAGTTATATTATTAGTGACTTTCGCCTTTGATTTAGATAGGAACAATGTTTTGAAATTGTATTTCCGACACATGGCGGCTAGTTTTTTGGGTTCAAAGATGAATATATTTCCTGACATATCAAGGGAATCGCAGACTAGGAGACGTGAATTCTTGGCTTTTAAGCCAGGAATCATTGCCCTAGGTGGGACCTTCCTAGTGCGATTCCCTTATAAGTGTTTTATTTCCTTATTACTTATTTGTTGAACCTAAGAAATTACAAGTTTGTGGAGTTGAAAGAACAGATGAAGAACCCTCTGCAGCAACTTCCTTTAGTTACCACTGTACCAGCTGCAATTACCGATTAACCTTCCTCCCTCAGAAAATGTGAATTGTAAGATTAACCATTTTGAGTTTTTCTTATTTTCTTTGAGATTGTTTCCCTGATCTTGGATCTCCCAATTGTGGACAATTACATAATGATGAGAGAAAATGTTTTCTTTTTCCTTTATATTAATTTCTGTTTTTCTTTACATTTATGTGATAAATGTGAATGTAATTAAGTAAAATGATAAAAAAATATGAAAAAAAATCATTCATACAGATAAATAATTGGAAAAGGCAGAAAATATGTTTTAGACCCAATATTACTTACTCAATCCAAATGTTAACACATCACTTTAGTCTCCTCCAGCACTACTTTATCATGCAAAAACTCCTCTAGCTGCTGAGAATCAAACGTGTGAGAGAAATCAATATGTGCTGCCTCCACTGTATGCATGTGTGGCTCATACATATTCATTGTGGATCTCCTGAAAACCAGGTAGGCTACATGTGTCCCAAGAAATGAGATGAGATGAACCGTTGGCTTAGCTTAAGTCCATCCACTAGAAGTTTCCTAAATAACAAGGTTTTGACTACCTTATAAAGGCTGAATACAGATGTGATTATTAGGCTTCCAGGGCTGCCTGGTTCCGAATTGATGGATCAGGACACTAAAAGACATGCTCATAAGTAAACAAAGGTGAGCTATATTTAGGAAGACAGCTTACCTTCCCACTGCAGCTCCTTGTGACCCTGGGCAAATCACATAACGCTCCATTGCCCCTAGTACAAAAATTTAGATTGTAGGCCCTCTAGGGAAAGAGAAAGTACCTGAATAATATGTAAACCATTTTGGTTGTACCACAGAAAGGTGGTATATCAAATGCATGACCCTTTACCCAAAAAGGAAAAGAGCCTCAGAAGATCTCATGGTGCCCCTCCACATATTGGTTTAAAAATCAGGCACACTATTTTAAAACTATCCACAGGCAGACCGGAAGCCTAACCTGTGTGAAACGAGAACCATCCTGTCCCTCTAGTTTGCACCAGATACGATCCCGGCAGCAGCATTGTGGACTGGCTAATTGCAATGTAAATAAATATTTCTAAGAAGTTCATTTAATGGCTGTTAGAATAATCTAGCCTTGTTACTTTTAATAGTTGGTCCTGAAAGTGATGAGCAGCCTGGTGAATCAGCTGGGATTTCATCAAAATTGTTTTGCACATTTGCAGAAATTTGGGGAATCATAGATGAGTTACTATCAAATGCAAACCGTAACTTGGGTGGTGGGTTCATTGAAATTTCTAACCAATCATTCAGACAATAATAAGGTCTATTCTTACCAATCCATAAAATTTGCACTTTTTAATAGATATATTCAGTTGTAACGTATTCTTTTCCAGTATAATATGCTCACAACTAAACAGTCTTTTTTTTGTTTTTTTTTTGTGAGTGTCTGCCTTAACTTGTCCTAGTGAAATGTAAAGCTGTAACTCATCTGCATGAGAAAATATCTCATTTCAGAATCATGGATAATTTTGCCCAATAGTAGGGAAAAAAAAAAAGATTGACCCCAAGGTACACTGGACAAAGCTGAGAGTGATCAAGAGCAAAAAGTCCTCTTCTAGAGGGAAATTTTAAAACAGATTTCCTAGGTTTAGCAGGCAAGAAAGTGCCTATTTGTCTTTATAAAATACTATCGCAAATACAGCAGCAGTAGCGCCGAGGTTGAAGGTGGAAACATACCTACTTGAGAGCAGGTGTAAATGTGTGTGTGTGTAGATTGGAATACTTTAGAATCCATGCATATACTTCACGACTCCACCCACACCCTTCCCAGACCACACTCCTGACAGCACCTACAATAAAACTATGTTCATTCAAGCCAATGTGTGTACCTTTTACACCTTACCTAATTTTATAAAAAACATTTTACCCGTGTATGTTCCTAGCTCCTGTTGGTTTTGTAAACAGTCGACAGATTCTTTTAAACACATGATTTTTAAATCCCCTTACATATGGAAGATTTGCTTAGATGTGGGGTATAAAAGTCCTCATGTTCTTTTCTTTTTACTTATTTGTTACTGTTTCTTTTTCCATTGTTTATGCTAAAATTCAATAAAGATACTAAGACTTAAAAAAAAAAAAGTACTCCCTGTTGTGTTACAATGAGTCAAGCCAGGCTAAAACTTTCCCACTTATCCCTGAGTAAGTCAGACTTTCAAGCAAAATGGAGTGATCACTTTAAAAGTCAACATGAGATTCAAACAGTCAACAGACAGTTGTATTACTTCTATCTCTTTCCAGTCCAGGGTCATGAGACAAGGCCAGCATGAGCTTTACCCATTGCACATGCTTACCCTTATACCTAGGTAGCCAAACACTAAACATCAGGGTAATGTATAAATCCCTTCAGATTCATGCTCAGGGATAACATACCTTATGTACCAATCCATCTCATATTGCAATGCAAAACACTAGCTAGTGACATCTCTAATCTCTCTTCCTTGTATTTTGTTTCTTTCTGCAGGATTTACCTCCCAAAAATGATTTCTCAGGGTGCAGCCAAGGAGTGGCTGGATCGGCGCCGTGCCACTATCCGCCCCTGGGCCAATTTTGTGGATCAGCGACGCTTTTCCAGGCCACGGAATTTTGGAGACATGTGCAAACGCCTGGTGAAAAATGTGGAGTACTTCCAGAGTAACTATGTGTTCGTCTTCCTGGGGCTCATCATCTACTGCATGTGAGTTTCTGCTGTTTCTGCGGTGCTCTTCTTCCAGCCGCTGTCTTGGAGCTCATCCTCTGCTACCTATGAATCCATGCCACCCAGTACATCCGCTGTACTCCAGGGGCTCATTCTGTGCTGCCTATGAATCCATGCCACCCAGTGCATCTGCTGTCCTCCAGGGGCTCATCTTCTGCAGCCTATGAATCCATGCCACCCTCCAGGGTACCTAATGTGACATGACATAAAGTAGATGTCTGCAGATGAATACCAATTGACCCATTTAACTTGTCCAATTATTCTAGTCTACATGGCTAAAAATATAATTACTCCTTAAATCAGTTACTATGGTTCAGTTCTCTTTGGTTCTGTGTCATTCAGGGTGGATGAGCATACATATTCTCATATTTGTTCCAGTACCCAGCAACTACCCTTCAACCCCTTCCTATCGTGTTCTTAATAACCCAAAACAGGAGTGAGCAAATCATGTGGTCAGGGGATCATATTGAGATCTATAACAGGGTTGGGGGGTGCTAATGGGGATGTTGAGTCAGAGGAGTGCGGGGGAAAGCCTTGGTGGAAGTCTGGAGTCAGGGGGGGCAGAGATCTAAAGATGTAATCATTTGTACTCACTGGGATGGCAGTGGTCAAAGTTTGTGCTAAAATACTACAATGATACCTAGCTCTCCATTTGCTCTTCTGATGTCATCATTGAATGCCCAAAATTTCCACTTTTTGACACACATATCAGCACATCATCAAAGATGGACTTTTTGGGCCTTGATAACATCACATGAGCAACCTCAGAGTTAGACCAGAGCTGATGCAATTTTCCCAGTGCCAAACAGACCAGAAAACATGAGTGATTGTAACTGTTTTATAATTCACGAAAAACAGTTGTCACGTCTCTTTTGAAGGAGCAACATTGGCTGCCATCAGAGACAGAATCACATTTAAAATTATTGATATTGGCTTACCCTGCCTATTATTCTGGTCTGCTTCATCAGAATGAACGTAGAATTCAATCTTTGCATTCCTCACAAATTAATTTATTTACTGTCCCCACTTAATCAACCCTGTTTTTCTGTATATCGGCCCCTTCTCTCTGGAACTCAATGCCAATAACTTTATGTATGGAAAGTTCCTATCCTAAATTTAAGACCAGGATCAAAGCTTGGATATTTGACCAGTGTTTTCTTAATTGTTGATTCCTTGGGCATCTGGACCTAGTGGCTTACTCCCTACTTTTACAATTTACCTTGTTTTATGGGATTTTTGTTTATAGGTTTTGTTATGAAGTGCCACTTCACTCTTTCCTATTTAATTTATCTGTGATTCCCTGATTTTTATAGTTTGTTCTGATGGTGATTTTTATTGAATTGTAACCTGCCAAATGGTGTTATATCAAATACAGGAAGTAGTTTATTAATCCCTGACCTTAACAGCTACCAAAACTAGTGAGTCTGTCCTTGCCTTTACTTTGAAGGTAGTGAAGGGTGGATTGTTTGCAATATTACAACTTCCCAAACCTGTTCCTAGTACTTTTCCCATCATCTGTCAAAAGCATGCTGGAATTCTGTCTCAGTGCTGATTTCAACCACCTCTGCTGAAAGGTTATTCCAGGTATCCACCAGTCTTTCAGTAAAGAAGTGTTTTCTCATGTATTCCCTGACTCTTTCTCCAGCTTTCTCTAATGACCCTTGTCCTTGAAATTCTTTCTGTGAAAAATGTCCCCTTTCTGTGTTGTAGCTTAAGTCAAACTATAACAGAAGAAAGACCTCCACTGAGGGAAAGCACCAGGCATCAAACAGTAGAGAAAAAAAGAAGAGAAACCTCTTGCAGATGGTGTCCAGGAAAGATCTTTATTTAACAGTCTTCAAAAACAAAATAGGGGACCTGACACCACTCGTATTTTGGCCCTACCAGTCTGCATCAGGGGTCTAAAAAAAGTTTTAAAACAAATAAATAATATACATAAAAACCATAATTAATAAAAGTAATAATAATGCATAAATGAATCATAGAAAGAAGTATAAATAATACATACCTAGGAATTTATCATGTCACACACATTCCCAGACAAGTAATGAAACAAAGTCTCGTAATTACAATCTAAACATATGCAAAGAATAAATAAACAAAATAATACATGTTACAAATGTATATAAGATAATGTGTAAAGAAACACATAGAAAAATCAAATATTAAAACATTAATAAACAATATAGAAATCTATGTTTAGAGACATCAAGATCATAATTGAGCTTGTGTGGTATGGTAATGTAAATGCATAAATACACATGTATACCTCATGTCTTTTATATAGTTTGTATACTTATGCATTTATATTAACCATACCAGACAAGCTCGGTTACGATCTTGATGTTTCTATGTATAGATTTCTGTATTGCTGTTAGGAGACTTTGTTTCATGACTTGCCTGGGAATACGTGCGACATGATAAATTCCTAGGTATGTATTATTTATACTTCTTTCTATCATTCATTTATGCATTATTACTTTTATTGATTATGGTTTTTATGTGTATTTATTTTTGTTTTAAAGAGTTAAAAACAGGGCGTTGGGAGCGGTTGCGGTTTGCTGAGCTCTGGGAGAATTTCTTCTGTTCATTTCCACTGTTGCAAATACTTTAAGTCTCCATGCCTAAAAGGAAGGGGAAAATTAGAGGAGGTTTCTCCTCAACCTCTGATACCCCTTCCTTGCGACAGGCGCAGATCACTGCATTCGCGACTCCGATTACTACACGAGACGCTTCATTGGCCGGTGCGGAGAGGAGCCCCGGCCTGGAAAGTGATCTTTCACTTAGTCCGCGGAGTCCAGCGAGGAGGGTTGAGGTGGCAGAAAGTCATCTGGGAGATCAACGCGTCAAACCGCCGGAAGTAGCGGCGGAGACTCACGCTGAGGAGAATCTCCTTCGGTCTCGGACACTGCCCCAACCGGGAGTTTCTTCTCGGACTACCAACCTTCTGTTTACCACCAAGGAAGTAGGAGCAGGAGAGCTTGTCTCAGAAGAAAGATCTGCTGTGATTCAGGAAGTGGAGATGCGGCCTATACCTGAGACAGCCCTACTAACCTTGGAAAAACCAACAACGGTAACTTTAGATTCCCTGTGGTCTGCTGTGGAATCGTTGCACAAGGTATGTCTTGCCTTCGTTACTAAAACAAACACTAATACAACAAGGATAGACTCTCTTTAGTCTCAAATAGGTTTTCAGGAATCTAATATTAAAAAGTTTGAAACATCTTTAACCCAAGTAAAAGAATTGGAGACTAAATTGCTTCAAAATGCTGATGTGGCACAACGAAAATTGGAGAATTTAGAAAATATGGCAAGAGCATTAAATTTGAGATTACTGAATCTTCCATCTATTAAATACACCCTGATTAAAGAAATATTTCAAAAATTCTTAAAAGAAATTCTCCATTACTCCGAAGATACAAAAGATTTATTATCTGCCCAACCGAGAAAACAGAGCTTCTGCTTTATTACCTACAAATGTTTCCTCTGAAAGTCTAGATGTTTCTGTTCTTCTCGAGACTTCGCAAGAAATAGTAGACTTTCGGTCTACTTTACTGGTTTCATTTGTTTTTCTTCAAAATAAGGAGACAGTAATAAGACTTTACTTAAGACAAAAGACTCTAGTATCTTTTATGGGAGAGAGGATTCAGATATTTCCGGATGTGTCAGGAGTGACACAGGAAAGAAGAAAGAAATTTTTGTCTATGAGACAAGAGACTCTGTCTTTGGGAATTAAATTTCAACTAAGATTTCCATGTAAATGTGTAATACGGTTAGATAATACGATGTATCATTTCTTTGAACCATCTCAATTACGTACATTCATTGATGCAAGGCTCCCCAAATGACTGCAGAGATCTATTTTAATTGTTGGAAAAATAGAGTGTAATCTTAACTCTCGATATCCATCTTTTCCATATCATCAAGCTGATCAATCCATAGACTGGTGGGTTGTGTCCATCTACCAGCAGGTGGAGATAGAGAGCAAACTTTTGCCTCCCTATATGTGGTCATGTGCTGCCGGAAACTCCTCAGTATGTTCTCTATCTCAGCAGGTGGTGGTCACACACAGCAGCAGCTCTGGCTAGGCCTCCAAGCCTAATTTTTAGGTTTTGTTGAGTGCCTGGGGTTGAGGGCTCTTTTGAGCAAGTGCAAACCTGGTGGTGCCAGGTCCCTCCTTTTCTCCCCCCTCCCGCTGGCTCCGTTTAAAAAAAAAACAAAAACAAAAAAAAAAACTTTGAACGTCCTTAAAGGCGTTTATTTCGACGTTTATTTAAACGTTTATTGCAGCTACTCACTGGGACACCAGGTCGTTACAGCTCGGAGCGGACAGCAGGTAATTTTTACCTTTTTATAGCGGGCAGGGGGTTCCCCGATTTATCTCCACGTGGCATATGGCGTCGGAGGGCGAGGGCGTAAAGAGTCGCTCCCCGGATTGCTTGGGCGCTTCTAGAGGGGATGCGGGGGTCTTAAAGCCTGATTCGCCCTTGTTGGGTGACAGTTTCGTGGCCGATGAATGTCCCGGTCCTTCCTCCGGCGTGGCGATTTTTCCCGCCATAAACGCCCATCCCCCGCTCCTCGCCTCCGCCATCTTGGCCGGCCAAACGGCTCGGACGGCTTCTTCTTGGGCCGCCCTTGAGCTGGGAGACATTAATGCCATAAACGCCCTTAATTTGGGCGACGGCACAAAAGCGGCTAAAGTTAAGCGCCGTTCTTCCCGCGCGGCTCCTTCGCGGAGTGTCGCGCCGGACGCCATTTTGGATGCGCAGCATGTCTCTCCCCCGCTCTTGCGAGCGCCGGTTGAGGGTGCGTCTAGGGCTGTTGCCCAGGCTGCGGAAGTACACAGTCTGGGGGGTTTCTCCCCCGAGTTTGTTTTGCTGCTGCATCAGGCCTTCCTTATGCAAAACGCTGCCCCTGCTCCCTCGTCTGGTAAAGAGGTTGAGGTTCCCAGAGGTAAACGCCCTCGGGTTGATTCACAGGCCTTGGAGGACTTTGTCTCCTCCGATGTAGATGAGGGCAGCGTATCTGAGGTCTCCCAACGGTCCTTTGCGGATTCCTTGGAGGAGACGGATCCCCGCTCGGTTGGAGTGGATGACCCCTCTGCAGCGCGGCTTTTTAGCTCAGAGGATTTGTCCAACCTGTTGGTACAGGCCATGGACACTTTGAAGATTTCCTCTCCGGAGGACGTCTCTCCCTCAGCCCCTGTTGGCTCTGCCATTATGCTGGGGACGAAGCGCCCGCCTAGAACCTTCCACGTGCATGATGCCATGCACACCTTAATTGCGGCTCAATGGGATGTCCCGGAAGCGAGCCTTAAAGTGGCTAGGGCTATGTCCCGCCTCTATCTTTTGACTGAAAGTGAACGTGAGGCCTATCTGTGGCCTACCGTGGATTCTTTAATCACTCGGTGACTAAGAAAACGGCGTTGCCGGTGGAAGGTGGCACGGCCCTAAAGGACGCCCAAGACAGAAGATTGGAGGCGGCCTTAAGGTCGTCCTTTGAGGCAGCTGCTTTAAGTTTGCAGGCCTCAATTTGCGGCTCCTATGTGGCCAGGGCGTGCCTGACTATGGTGCAGCAGGCTTTCCCCTCGGATCTTTCCTTGAGGGCTGATTGGCCGGCCCTGGAATCGGGCTTAGCTGTATGATGTCTTGAGGGCCTCAGCGAAAGGCATGGCTCAGACAATCTCTGCGCGGCGGTGGCTTTGGCTGAAACATTGGTCTGCTGACCACGCCTCTAAATCCCGCCTGCTAGATTGCCTTTTAAAGGCAAGCTGCTCTTTGGGGTCGAGCTGGACAAAATCGTGACCGATCTTGGCACGTCTAAGGGCAAGAAGTTACCAGAGGTCAGGGCTCGGGCTAGTACTTGCCCTGGTACCTCCAGAGGACGGTTTCAGGAAACCCGTCGGTACCGCCCGGGCAGGTCGGGCTCCTCTGCCCCCTCTTCCTTCAAGAGGAACTTCTCCCCCAAGCAGCATTCCTTTCGCAGAGACCGCCGTCCCGGAGGTGCTCCCTCCGGTCCTCCCCCAGGGTCTCGTACCCAATGACGGGGCCTTGGTCCACGCCCCAGTGCAGATTGGAGGACGGCTGTCCTCGTTTATGGGCGAGTGGACCACAATAACTTCAGACACTTGGGCGCTGGAAGTCATCAGAGACGGCTACAAGCTAGAGTTCTGCCGACCCTTAAAAGACGGGTTTGTACTCTCTCCCTGCAAGTCTCCGGTCAAAGCTGTGGTAGTGCAGCAGACCTTGAACAATCTGATCCGCCTGGGGACTGTCGTTCCGGTGCCAGAAACTCAGCTTGGCAAGGGATGTTACTCCTTTTTCTTTGTAATTCCAAAGAAAGGAGGTTCTGTACGGCCTATCCTCGACCTCAAAGGGGTCAATTGGGCCTTGAAAGTTCGGCACTTTCGCATGGAGACCCTCCGCTCTGTTATAGCGGCAGTGAAGGCAGGAGAGTTCCTGGCATCCTTGGACATCAAGGAAGCGTACTTGCATATTCCCATCTGGCCTCCTCATCAACGCTTTCTGCGTTTTGCAGTAATGGGCCGACACTTCCAGTTCAGAGCCCTCCCGTTCGGGTTGGCTACTGCTCCGCGGACCTTCTCCAAAGTAATGGTGGTCTTCGTGGCCTTCCTGAGGAAGGAAGGAGTTCAAGTCCATCCTTATCTGGACGACTGGTTGATCCAAGCCCCCTCTTATGCAGAGTGCGGCAAAGCTGTGAACCGGGTGGTTGCTCTTTTGAGCTCCCTGGGTTGGATCATCAACTGGGAGTAAAGCCAGCTGCGCCCGACTCAGTCCCTGGAGTATCTGGGAGTTCGATTCGACACCCAAGTGGGCAGAGTGTTCCTGCCAGACAATCGGATTGTCAAGTTTCAGGCTCAGGTGGACTAGTTCCTAGTAGCCTCTCCTATTCGGGCTTGGGACTACGTGCAGCTGTTGGGCTCTATGCCGGCCATGATGGAAGTAGTGCCCTGGGCAGGGCTCATATGAGACCACTACAACAATCTCTGCTGCTGCGCTGGACTCCGATGTCGGAGGATTATGCTGTGCGCCTTCCCTTGGACCCAGCAGTGCGCAAGGCGCTGAGCTGGTGGACGCAGACAGACAAGTTGTCTGCAGGAATGCCTCTGGTGACCCCGGAGTGGATTGTCGTCGCGACAGACGCCTCTTTGATGGGCTGGGGAGCCCACTGCTTGGGAAGGACAGCGCAGGGGCTCTGCTCTCCTGCAGAGGCAAGTGGTCTATCAACCTCCTGGAACTCGGAGCCATTCGGTTGGTGTTGTTGGAGTTCATCCCGGTACTGTTGAAGCCTGTACGGGTCCTGTCGGACAATGCCACGGCTGTGGCCTAAGTCAACCGCCAGGGAGGTACCAAGAGCGCCCCTCTAGCCAAGGAGGCCATGAATCTATGCCAGTGGGCGGAAGCGAACCTGGAACAGCTGTCAGCGGCCCACATTGCCGGAGTCATGAATGTCAAGGCGGACTTTCTCAGTCGCCATACCTTGGAGCCCGGAGAGTGGCAGCTATCTGCTCAGGCGTTCTTGGGCATCACGAAGCGCTGGGGCCAGCCGAGCCTAGATCTGATGGCGTCATCGGCCGATTGCCAAGTGCCGCGCTTTTTCAGCAGAGGACGGGACCCTCGATCCCTGGGATCTCCAACGGTGGCCGACACAAGAGCTTCTCTATGTGTTCCCGCCCTGGCCCTTGTTGGGCAGGGTGCTAGACTGGGTGGCAAAGCATCCCGGCAGGGTAATCCTGGTGGGTCCGGATTGGCCCAGACGTCCCTGGTATGCGGACTTGATCAGGCTCTCAGTCGGCGATCCTCTGCGGCTGCCAGTGGAGCAGGGCCTGTTACATCAGGGTCCCGTGGTGATGGAGGATCCCTCCCCCTTTGGTCTTACGGCCTGGCTATTGAGCGGCAGCGTCTGAGACAGAAGGACTTCTCAGACAAGGTCATCGCCACTATGCTGAGAGCGAGGAAGCGCTCTACTTCTACTGCTTACGCCAGGGTTTGGCGTATCTTTGCAGCGTGGTGTGAAGCAGGCTCACTTTCTCCCTTCACTGCTCCAATTTCTTCAGTGTTGGCGTTCCTGCAAGAAGGTCTGGACAAAGGTCTGTCGCTCAGTTCCCTGAAAGTTCAGGTAGCGGCTCTGGCTTGCTTCAGGGGCCGCCTGATGGGTGCTTCCCTGGCTTCGCAGCCAGATGTGGTGCGCTTTCTCAAGGGAGTTAATCACCTGCACCCTCCTCTGCACTCAGTGGTGCCTGCGTGGAATCTCAACCTGGTGCTAAGAGCATTGCAGAAGCCGCCTTTTGAACCCTTGTCGAGGGCATCTCTGAAAGACCTGACGTTGCAAGCAGTCTTTTTGGTGGCTACCTCTTCAGCCAGAAGAGTTTCCGAGCTCCAGGCACTCTCATGTCGAGAGCTTTTTCTGCAGTTCACTGAGGCAGGAGTGACTATTCGCACAGTGCCTTCCTTCCTGCCCAAGATTGTTTTTCGCTTCCATGTGATTCAGCAGCTCTGTCTCCCTTCCTTTCGTAGGGAGGTCTACCCAGAGGAATACTCTGCTCTCAATTTCTGGATGTGAGACGAGTCATCATCAGATACTTGGAAGTGACCAATGATTTCCGGAAATCGGATCATCTGTTTGTCCTGTTTACAGGTACTCGTAAGGGTCTGCAGGATTCTAAGCCTACAGTGGCAAGATGGGCAAGGAAGCCATTGCAGCGGCTTGGGTGGCCGCGGGGAAGGCCCATACCTTTGTCAGGCATTACCGCTTGACTGTGGCTGCTCGGGCGGAGGCCCGGTTTGGAGCTTCAGTGTTGCGGTCAGGGATTTCTATGTCCCGCCCTGGGTGAGTACTGCTTCGGTACATCCCACCAGTCTATGGATTGATGAGCTTGATGATATGGAAGGTAAAATTATGTATCATACCTGATAATTTTCTTTCCATTAATCATAGCTGATCAATCCATAGCCCCTCCCAGATATCTGTACTGTTTATATTCTGGTTGAATTTTAGGTTCAAGTTTAGCCTTCAGTTACTTCAGGAGGACTTCGTGTTCAAGTTCTTCTTTCACTTGGATTCTTCAAGAGTTGAGACGAGTTTGTGTTACAGTGAGCTGCTGCATTCCTCTCCCCTCCGTTTTACGGGGCTGGATTGAGATTTAAATTCTGCCGGCACTCCCTCCCGCTTCGTGCGGCTGTAGGGCAGCTTTGTACCCCTCCCGCTTCGGCGGTGTTAGGGTCAGTCAGCTCCTCCCGCGGTTGCGGTTGCAGGATAAGCCAGATCCCCCCGCATCGGCGGGTGTGGTGTCCCTCCCCCGCTCCGCGGGGATGAGCTGGACGGATTCCCCTCCCCCACTTGTGTGGGGATGAGCTGGGTTAATTCCCCTCCCCAGTTTCGGCGGTGGTGAGCTGGGCAGAGTGTCCCTTTGTGGGTGTAATTCTCTAAGTGCTGAGTCCTGCGGATGGAGCTTTGATATCGACATACTGAGGAGTTTCCGGCAGCACATGACCACATATAGGGAGGCAAAAGTTTGCTCTCTATCTCCACCTGCTGGTAGATGGACACAACCCACCAGTCTATGGATTGATCAGCTATGATTAATGGAAAGAAAATTATCAGGTATGATACATAATTTTACCTTTTGTTATTATTGTTTTTCCTTTTGATTATCCTTATCTTCTATTAAGGTTATATATATCAGTCTCCCCCCAGATAGTAGACTACTGCATTGTTAATTTAATAATTGATGGGGTATAATATTTCCCCAAAATATTGTTTCTTGATAATCAAATGGCATATTTCTTGACAAAGTTCGCTTTGGAAATGTATTGAAAAATTGAATAAATAAATAAAGAATTAAAGAGTTAAAAACAGCTAACACAAAAATGTTTGTGATAATCAGCAATCAAAAAACAATACGTTGAAAGAAAAAAATGAAGGAAAAAGCCTCAGGAAAAGAGAAGCAACATCTATGACTTGGTGCACCAATTTTTTTCAGTCGTGGGCAAAAAAACTTCCAAAAATCCTTAATGCATAAATATTTTTAAATTGTGCATTCAATCAAATAGTCAATAATATATATTGATTCCAAATATCAAAAAATATTTTACTACTACTACTACTTAACATTTCTAGAGCACTACTAGGGTTACGCAGCGCTGTACAAATTAACAATTAAGGACGGTCCCTGCTCGGAAGAGCTTACAATCTAAAGGACGAAATGTCAAGTTGGGGTAGATAAGTTTTCCTGAGAAGAGGTGAAGTGGTTAGGTGCCGAAGGCGATATTGAAGAGGTGGGCTTTGAGCATTGATTTGAAGATGGGTAGGGAGGGGGCACGGCGTATGGGCTCAGGGAGTTTGTTCCAGGCGTGGGGTGAGGCGAGACAGAAGGGGCGGAGCCTGGAGTTGGAGGTGGTGGACAAGGGTACTGAAAGGAGGGATTTGTCTTGAGAGCGGAGGTTACGGGTAGGGACGTAAGGGGAGATGAGGGTAGAGAGGTACGGAGGGGCCGCAGATCGAGTGCATTTGTAGGTGAGTAAGAGAAGCTTGAACTGTATGCGGTATCCGATTGGGAGCCAGTGAAGTGACTTGAGGAGAGGGGTGACATGAGTATATCGGTTAAGGCGGAAGATAAGACGTGCGGCAGAGTTCTGGATGGACTGAAGGGGAGATAGATGGCTACGTGGGAGGCCGGTCAGGAGTAGGTTGCAGTAGTCAAGGCGAGAGGTAATGAGAGAGTGGATGAGAGTTCGGGTGGTGTGCTCGTAGAGGAAGGGGCGAATTTTGCTAATGTTGTAGAGGAAGAAGCGACAGGTCTTGGCTATCTGCTGGATGTGCGCAGAAAAGGAGAGGGAGGAGTCGAAGATGACACCGAGGTTGCGGGCAGATGAGACGGGGACGATGAGGGTGTTATCAACTGAGATAGAGAGTGAAGGGAGAGGGGAAGTGGGTTTGGGTGGGAAAACAATAAGTTCAGTCTTAGACATATTCAGTTTCAGGTGGCGGTTGGACATCCAGGCAGCAATGTCGGATAAGCAGGCCGAGACTTTGGCCTGGGTATCCGCAGTGATTTGTGGTGTGGAGAGATAAAGCTGGGTGTCGTCGGCATAAAGATGATAGTGGAAACCATGAGAAGAAATCAGGGAGCCTAGGGAAGAGGTGTAGATTGAGAAAAGAAGGGGCCCAAGGACAGATCCCTGAGGAACTCCAACAGAGAGCGGGATAGGGGAGGAGGACGCACCATGAGAGTGTACTCTGAAGGTACGATGGGAGAGATAAGAAGAGAACCAGGAGAGGACAGAGCCCTGGAACCCAAGGGAGGACAGTGTGTCAAGAAGTAGGTTGTGATTGACAGTGTCAAAGGCGGCGGAGAGGTCGAGGAGGATGAGGATGGAGTAGTGACCTTTGGATTTGGCGAGGAATAGGTCATTGCAGACTTTAGATAGTGCTGTTTCTGTTGAGTGTAGGGGGCGAAAGCCGGATTGAAGCGGATCAAGGATGGCATGAGAGGAGAGAAAATCAATACAGCGGCTGTGAACGGCGCGTTCAAGTATCTTGGAGAGGAAGGGTAGGAGGGAAATGGGGCGGTAGTTGGAGGGACAGGTAGGGTCGTGATGGTTTTTTGAGGAGTGGAGTGACCACAGCATGCTTGAAGGTGTCCGGGACCGATGCAGTGGAGAGAGAGAGGTTAAGGATATGACAGATGGTGGGGGTGATGGTAGGAGTGATGGTGTTGAGTAGGTTGGTGGGGATGGGGTCAGAGGAACAAGTGGTGGCTTTCGAGGAGGAGAGGAGATGGGTGATTTCCTCTTCGGTGATAGCAGGAAAGGAGGAGAAGGAGGCCTGGGTAGGTTGGATGACAGAGTGAGATATAGGCTGAAGAGGAGGAGAGGGAGTAGTGGAGAATTCGAGGTTGATCTTCTGGACCTTGTCACGGAAGTAGTGGGCTAGAGATTGAGGAGAGAGTGAAGGGGGGGTGGGAGCAGAGGGCACTTTGAGGAGGGAGTTGAGGGTGGCGAATAGACGACGAGGGTTAGAGCTGAGGGAATTGGTCAATTGGATATAGTAGTCCTGCTTAGCGAGGAATAGGGAGGATTGGAAGGAGGATAGCATGAATTTGAAGTGAATGAAGTCAGTAAGGGTGCGAGATTTCCTCCAGAGGCGTTCAGCCGAACGGGCGCAGGAGCGGAGGTATCGGGTGCAAGGGGTCAGCCAGGGCTGGGGATTGGTACGTCTTGTGGGCCGGGAGGTGGACGGTGCAAGGGTGTCAAGAGCAGAGGAAAGAGTGGCATTGTAAGTGGAGACAGCTTTGTCAACGGATGTGGAGGACAAGATGGAAGGGAGGAGATCAGAGATAGTAGAGGATAAGGTGGGGGGGTCGACAGCCTGGAGATTTCTGGACGTAGTAGTTAGTGTTGGGTGAGATTGAGGGGGAGGGTGCTGAAGTGTGAATGTGATAAGGTGGTGGTCGGAGAGGGGAAGAGGTGAAACGCAGAAAGTGGAGGGTGAGCAAGTAGAAGAGAGGACGAGATCAAGACAGTGGCCAGATTTGTGAGTAGGGGTGGTGGGGCTCAGTTGGAGGTTGAAGGAGGAGGTAAGAGTGAGGAACTGAGAAACATACGAATCGGAAGGGTTGTCAGTGTGGATGTTGAAGTCACCGAGAATGAGGGATGGGGATGAGGGCTCAAGAAAGACGGAGAGCCAGGCATCGAAGTCGGTAAGGAAGGAAGGAAGGGATTTCTCAGGGGGGCGGTAAATGACTGCAACTCTGAGTGGCAGTGGGTGGAATAGACGGATGGAGTGAACTTCAAAGGATGAGAAGCTGTGAGACTGAGGTAGGTGGAGAGGTTGGAAGCTGCAGGCGGGCGAAAGTAGTAGTCCGACGCCGCCACCGCGGCCGACTGGGCGGGGCGAATGGGAGAAAAGATAACCTCCGTGGCATAGGGCTGCGATTGAGGCAGAGTTGTCCGGGGTGAGCCAGGTTTCAGTTAGGGCAAGCAGGTGAAGGGAATGGGAGATGAAGAGATCGTGGGTGAAGGGAAGTTTGTTGCAGATTGAGTGGGCGTTCCATAGGGCACACGAGAAAGGGAGGGAGGAGGGGGGGAGGAGGGGAATAGGGATGAGATTGGAGATATCGCGGGATCGTTTGCATAAATGAGATGAGGATGAGGACAGGTGTGGGGGACCTGGGTTGGGATTGATGTCACCCGCGGATAGCAGGAGAAGGAGCAAGAGAGTGCGGAGAAGGGTGGGTGATGAAGGGTGACGAAGGCGGCGAAGACGGGATGCGCTTAGGAGGAAAGGGGAAGGGTTCATGGCAGGAAGGAGGTGTTGAAGGTTGATAATAATAATATTTTCATAATAAACATTTTCTGGTTCAGTCTTTTATACTTTCTCAGCTGGGTTACTGTAATTCGGTTTATGTTCTACTTCCACAGAATGAACTTGATAGATTACAATTATAAAGTACGGCTACTAAAATGATTTTTTGAGACAATAAGTATGATAGTCACTACTTTTTTAATTGATTTACACTGGTTACCGTTGATAGCTAAGATTATTTACAAGATTGATTGATTGATTTTGACTTCTATACCCCATGTTATCCCAAACATACTCGAGTTCAGTGTGGCTTACAATAAATAAAACAACAGGCAAGATTTACAATACCATAAACAGAATATCAGGTAAGAGCAGAGTAGCACAAGTAAGATACAAATAAGAACTAAATAATAAACCATTGATGGCAAGTTACAATCTAATTTCTTGTCTAGTTTTTAAATCTTTTCATGGTCAGGCTCTTGTTTATGTACATGATTTACTTTTTCACTAAGTTAGCATTTAAATTTAAGGATAATGATTTTCCTCTTTATCCTCTGGCTCATTCTAGTATCAGAGAGACAGTATGAACGTTTATACCCTTTTCAGGCAGCCTTTTATTGGAATTCTCTGCCGATTGAATTAAGAACTGAAAATTCATACTCTTTATTTTGCAAAAATCTTATTATTTTTATTTAATTTTTATTTAATGACTATTTACTTGGAACTTCTGTTTAATGAATATTTAGCTGTAATTTTTGTTTTAACATATGATTTATGTTATTTTGTACTTTTTAACTTTTGTACACTGCCTTGGACCTTCTTAGGATTTGGAAGTTAGTAATCATTAGATCTGATAAAAGAGATCCTTGGTTTTTCTAATCTAGCCACCCACTTTGAACAGGCTCCATCAGCATTGCAGTTCGGGAACCACTAGTGCGGCTTGATAGATTAGGCCCCAAGTTATCAAAATGCAAGAAGTATTTAAGACTTGTCTGAGCATATCAACAAACTTTGTGTGCTTCTGATGATGGCCAGTGTTTCAAAAGTCTGCATAAGGAAAGTTTGGGCCACAGTGTCTGGGAAGAGAAGCATAAAGTCAAATCCAGTCAACCTAGTCTATTGAATTTCTCAAATCCTGTTGCAATTCTTACATACTTAAATTGATGCTTTCAAATTCTTCAGCATTCACAGCAAATAATCATGACCATGGGCAATTTAAAACCCCTCCCCTTCTTTAACCAAAAACTATTTTATTGAACAATAGATCACAACCAATATAAAATATTTCACCCGACCATATAAGAAACCGTTAAAAACATTTTAAGATGATACATTAAAAAAAATGCTGGCATTCCAGTCTAGCATTCAACCCATTCAGTTCAACTGTATTTAAACTTTAAATCCGTTGTTGTTCAAAGCACAACAGTTGTATTTTCAAATCACTTTCCCTTTTCTTCAAAGAAATGTGATCACCACAAAAAGTTTAATGACATCAAATTTATGGTTATACTATTGGAGACTCCTATCTTTTATGTTCAGCCATATAAACACTGTGAATGCTGAAGAGCTTGATCAAGTCAATTTAAGTATTTTAAGAAATGCGACAAGATTTGAGAAATTCAATAGTGTATTGACTGGATCTGACTTTGCTTCTCTTCTTGGACATCGTGGCCTGAACTTCCCTGATGCAGACTATCGGAATGCTGGTCATCATATTGGGTGACAAGATTGCTGATATGCTTAGATAGATTTTAAATACGCCTTGCGTTTTGATAACTTGGTTTTTGATAAAGATTTTTGGAAATTTGGAACTGACATGATTGAAATGTACAGTTTAAAAATATATATGTAATGATTTTTGGAAGGTTTTTTGGAGCACCAAGTCATAGGTGCTGCTATTATTTTTTTTAAGCTTTTTTTTTCCTTACTTTTTTTCTTTCTTTCAAAGAATTTCAGTTATTTGCTGAATCTTGCAAAAAGTTTAGTTGGTTATTTTTTTTTTGCCAATGTAGCTTGACAATTATTTAAATGTTTCTGCCTTATCCCTCCAGTCAGTATGTTTTCAGAGTCTTTGGCCTTTCTTCACGAGGGTTATATTGCTCTTGCTTCATCTTTTCCTTTCTCTCAATATTCTTACAAAGTTATGGTTTCTACAGCTGAACACAGTACTCTAGGTGGCAGCATTCCCTTCTTTGACCTGCTGTTGCCACTCTGCATATGCAGTCAAGCATACTGTTAGCCTTCCCTGGTGCTTTGCTACATTCACTGGCATTCTTCAGAACATCGGAGTTGACTATTATTCCTCGTCTCTTTCTGGTTTAATAGTTGTTAGTCCTTATCCTTGTTGGTGTGAGGCTTATGAATTTCTGCTCCACAAATGCATGATTTTATGCATTTTAGCACTGATAGTATGTCTTCCAGACATTCATATAGCCCCTTTAATTTGTTTTAGGCGCAGTTTGCACAAAATTGTTAGTGCCTGCTGTTAAGGGTCTTTCCTTTAGTCATTCATCTGTCTGCACTTTTGCCTATACCCAGCATTATGACTCGGCTGACTTGCAGCAGTAAGACTGAAGAGCCAGCGGGGGGTGCCCAGCTTCCGCCAATTGAAGGTGTGGTCACACCTGCCGCATTGTTGAAGAGAATGAAGAACTAGTGTGGTTCCTACCCCTCAACAGTTGTATTTATTTATTTAAAAACTTTTATTTCATGCTTTATCCACAGATCTAGGCAGGGTCCAATAAAACATTCATAAAATCAACAAATAATATATACATTAAAACAAACAATACATAAGAGAACAAAGAACTGGTCAGAGGAGAGAGGTGGTGGGGTTGGGGGGAGAAAAGTTGGAAGAGGAGGGATAGTGAGGCAAGAAAATGGAGGGGGAAAGAATAAGGAATGGAAGAGGGAAAGTGGAAAAAGGGGTTGACTCGCATCCCCTTGCCACTCCCACACTACCTAGTTACCAATTACACATGCACACCCCACCTACTCAGTGAATTGTACCTTTATGCAGTGCTTTGAACATACATTTTTCAACTTGTTCATCCCTTCTGGCATCTCTGCTCTATTACAGGTTTTGTATTGTTTGTAAGCAGGCATCTTTTGCTTTAAATTTCTCAGTGGGGTACCTAATAAAGATATTGAAAAGCACCAGTTCCAGTACCAAATCCTGTAGGTCCCCACTGCCCCCTTTGCCTTTCGCAGAGTGGACTCTTTTTACCACTATTCTTGTGTCCTTCTGTACAGCCAGTTCCTAATTCACTTTACAACTTTTTGGCCCATTCCTATACTATCCAGTATATTTACTAGTCTTCTCTACGGAATAATGTCAGAAGCCATAGTGAAGTCGAGATAAACAACATCTACTGCACCTTTCTGTCACTGCTTTTGGTGCCCTGTTTAAAAAAATGTAATTGTCTGACAGGGATGTCACTTCAAGAAACAGGTTTTGGAAACCAGTACTGTGACAGGATTCAAGCATGCTTGGGACAGGTAATGAGGACACCGATAGGAATAGGGTTGGGAGGCTGCAAGCCAATTAAAAGCCAATAGCAGCAAAGGAAAAGAGAGATGGATAAAGGAAGCAAGTGGTATTGACGCTGCATGCCACGGTAGCCAGAGAGAAACTCTCAGACTACAGACTGATGCCAGCAGATTGGTGGTAGTTGGGTGACCATCCAGCTCTTTTTCGAAAGAGAGCGCCGGCAATCTCCCGACACAAATCGGAAGATGGCCGGCGATCTGAAACCGGTATAATCGAAAGCCGATTTTGGCCAGCTTCAACTGCTTTCTGTCGTGGAGCCGGCGAAATTTCAAGGGGGCGTGTCGGTAGGGTAGTGAGGGCGGGACGGAGGCGTGCTCACGAGATGGCCAGCTTCGCCCAATAATGGAAAAAAAGAAAGCTGGCCTTGACAAGCATTTCGCCAGCTTTACTTGGTCCCTTTTTTTTCACGACCATGCTTCAAAAAGGAGCCCCAACCGACCAAATGACCACCGGAGGGAATTGGGGATGACCTCCCCTTACTCCCCCAGTGGTCACTAACCCCCTCCCACCCCAAAAAAATCAAAGTGCTCGTCAGGGACATCCTAAATCAGAACTATTTTTGCTCGGCTTTTTCAGTAGTACAAGGGGCGTGTCGGTAGGGTAGTGAGGGCGGGACGGGGGCGTGCTGACGAGATGGCCGGCTTCGCCCAATAATGGAAAAAAGAAAGCTGGCCTTGACGAGCATTTCGCCGGTTGTACTTGGTCCCTTTTTTTTTCCCGACCATGCTTCAAAAAGGAGCCCCAACCGACCAAATGACCACCAGAGGGAATCAGGGATGACCTCCCCTTACTCCCCCAGTGGTCACTAACCCCCTCCCACCCCAAAAAAATCAAAGTGCTCGTCAGGGACATCCTAAATCAGAACTACTTTTGCTCGGCTTTTTCAGTAGTACCGGTGGGATTTGAACCGGCCACCTCTGGATTACAAGACCGCTGCTCTAACCACTTGGCCACAGCTCCACTCCATTTTGATTATGCCCCTTCAGGTCTCTCTCAGCCAATCACAGACAGGGGTCTCTCTCAGCCAATCACAGCACATTTAGCTGTTTGTGATTGGCTGAGAGAGACCTGAAAGAGCATAATCAAAAGGGAGGGACATCCAAGTAAGTGGAGCTGTGGCCAAGTGGTTAGAGCACTGGTCTTGTAATCCAGAGGTGGCCAGTTCAAATCCCACTGGTAAAAAGCTGAGCACTTCAATTTTTTTCTCACTTTTTTGAAACCAGCCATCTGTAAACCTGGCGATCTCAACATTTGACCTAAATGTTGAGATTTAGCCGGCCCCAACCATATTATCGAAAGAAAAGATGGCTGGCCATCTTTTTCGATAATACGGTTGACACCACCCCTTTGCGGAGCCGGTCCCGAAGATGGCCGGCCATATAGATGGCCGGCGCTGTTCAATATGCAGGCAGTAGCCTAACTAGCTTTGTAGTCTATTGCAAAGCTTTGTTGGTAAGACGTGAGTGGGAGGGCCTAGGGTTTTGATTAAGAATGGTAATAAGAGTAGAAAGACTTGGATAGGGAATGATGGAATGAGAGATGGTTTTAATTCCTTCCTTTTCTGGTAGTAGTTCAAGGCAAATTACTCACATCCATGGTAGATATTTTCCTGTCAGAAGAGCCCACCTAGGTCATGATCCCAAAAGCAGGTTTTGTTACTCCATTTGGGGTCCCGGCCCCCAGTTTTGAGATGCTCTGGCTTATAATTTTAAGTTCGTACCTGAGACAGTGGAGGGTGAAGTGACTTGCCCAAAATCACAAGGAGTGGTAGTGGAACTTGAAACCTGGCTTCCTTGGTTCTTAGGCCAGTGCTCTAAGCTTCTTGAATGAGGTGGTTGGTCTTTGATCTGCCTGATGCTCTATGGTTTGTTTCAAGGCAATCTTTTTTTTTTTTTTTTTTTTTCCTTTAGCAGTGTTTTCACTGCTGAAGTTAGACTGAAGTGGGGGGGGGGGGGGCTTCTTGTTACCGCTTTGTTTATGAGGACTACCTCCACCCTTTCCCTTGAAGTGGGGCCAGTGTCAACATGCTGCCAGCAGGCTGTGTCTGCTTCAGCTTCTGGCTAACTTGGAATCCCTTGGGAAATGGGAGCCCGGGCATTTGCCGTGATTGCCCCTCCCTCTATGCCATCCCTGCTTGGAACCTCCCCCATCTTCAAGTACTCTAATAGGTAGCATATCAAATATAAATTTGAAACTTGATCATTTGAAGAGAGTTTATTACTTCGGAGAAAATACAAATATAACATAAAACAGACCAAAAGACTACATTACAAAACAATAATAGGACCAAACTACAAAGACACACACAAACTCTTCAACCTTGTGAACAAACTGTTAGACACCACACCAGTTACAAACAACGGAAAAGATATACCAGATGTTGACAACCTTGCGAAATACTTCAAGGAGAAAATTATACAACTACGACTCAAAATACCCGCTAGCCCTATTGAGTACGCCACTCTTTTAGATTGTCTAGATCCAGAAGAAGGAACATACCCAGCAGACAGAACCTGGACCGAATTCGAAATACTAACAGAAGACCTCATCTCTGAAACTCTCAAAAGATATGCCAAATCCCATTGCAAACTAGACACATGCCCAAATAACCTCATGAAATCTGCTCCTCAACAATTCATAATAGACCTAACGAACCATGTAAACTTCATGCTACAAAACGGACTGTAGAAAAGGCCAGACGAATTTCCTATTTAATATAAAAAGTTTATTCACTTTTTTTGTTTACAAACTGAATACAATTAATTGTGTACTCAGGAAGCATTTCTTTTATAAGCAATATAAACAAGCTATGTACAAGAGAAATCAGAATGCTTAAGGCAAATCAAAATGCTTACTGCTCAGATCTCTCATTGGTCTTATATAGCATTTTTCTTTGGCATCTGACTATACAATATCCCTGTGCAAGTCTCTGAATACCACAACGCTATTGTGCAGAACATGCTACATCTGTTTCCCCTTATTGGCCCCCCTTCTTGCCAGACTTTCTGGAGCCGTGCCTTTGGCTGATGTGGGCCACATTCTTTTCTCATGTCCCAGGAGATTTTAGTGTTGAAACAGCTAGTTGTAATCATGGAGCCTTCCACTCCTCATCTTTCATACTTTTGTTCAACAAATCCTCCCTTTGAGGACTGATTGTTTCAGGCCTCACACATCTGTTTCAGCTCCAGTCTGTTTCTTTACCTCCCTTCTAAATCTCCTCCCCCCTTGTTCGTGGCACCCAGTCTCCGCACGCCTCTTCAATATTTTTGGCTGACATATTAAAGTTCCATTCATTCCTGACCTCAGTCACCATTGTCATTTTAAAAGCATCCTGGCACATCTTTGCAAACATGCTAATACACATGTTACACAGCATTAAACAGATTCAATTGTACTAGGGTACAAAATTTATATTTCTTTGTATACAGACAGTGAGTTTCATCAAAGGAAAGTACACTGTCATTCTTACTTTTCATATAAGAACAATTATAAGGATAATGCCCAATTGCATTAACTGATGTGGCATTAAGAATTACACAAATTAAAAGCATATTCCAAGGTTATCAACATTCATTGAATCAGTTGTTACATACCATTGAGTTAAAGTCTTATTGCAGCTTGTTTTATTGCCACACTTTTCTTTGGTGGCTGTGACATTTACAATCACTGTACTTTTTCCTATAGACCAATTACCTGTTACAACATTGTGCGTGTAATTGCACTTTATCAGGGGAATGTTTCCAGTTGTCATACTATTAATTAGACACCAAAATGATGTCTGTGGGTACTTGTCCATAAGCAAGGCTTGCTTATAAATAGTCTCATTTGTCCAATGAAGGTTTCCATCATCCCTTACACAGGTATTATTGGGATAACAGACATGATTTTATCATTGTAGTCCCATATATCATAGCTGGCAAGGACAAGGATGATGTCAGTCAGTGGGCACATATGATACAATCAGTCAAATTCAACATCTTGGCCGCTGTAACAAGTCTATATGTGTTCATTGTCCATTAACAAACAACAACAAAACAACAACAACATCCCAATACCATCATGTTTAGGGACATGATGTTTGTTTATTCTCCGTCCACTTCAATATTATTAGTTCGTCGAATATCTGATAAGTGTATCCAAGAAGTATGACCTTCCAGACGGGCAGCGGTCTGAGTAAGGGCTGTGATAGCAAAAGGTCCCACATACACAGGATCCCTCCATGTTTCATGTGCAAAGTTCTCTCGCAGTACTAGATCACCTACTTTAAAAGCACAAACATCATTAGTAGTCCCCGCCTGTGATGCCACACCTGCCCGGATCACATCACTCGCCAGGTTCAACATCGGCTGTAGCCCCTGCCAGCACCGAGCTGTGCCATCAGTACTTGCCGTCTGCACCGGGAAGAAATGACGTCCCGTCTGAACCTGGAACGGGGACAATTTTGTACGCCCATTTGGTTGGGCCCGTATTGTCATTAATGCCAATGGCAATACATCAAGCCATGTATATAATTTTCCCACCATTTCTCTATTGAGAGATTTTAGTAAAACTCTCAATTTTGTTTTTAAAATGCCACTGTAGCGCTCCACCAAACCATTGGAGGTGGGGCGATACACCGACACTTTCCCGTGTGTTAAACCCATAATCGCCTCCATTTCTTTCAAAATACTGTTATTAAAATGTGTCCCGTTATCAGAAATCATTCTAGACGGACACCCATGTCCCGGCACAATATGAGCCACCAGGCACTGCACCACCCCACGTGCTGTCCCCCCTCCACATGGAAATGCCTCCATCCACCCCGAGAAAGCATCCACCCAAACTAACAAATATCTCTCTCCCTGCACTGGAACAATCATATCAGTGAAATCAATATACCATTCCCCTGCTGGGCCCTCTGGCACTGGAAGTGTCCCAGGCGATATTCTAGGACCTCTTTTAGGTATGTTAATATCGCATACCATGCAATTCTGCACAACCTGCTGAACCAGGTTATCAATTTTTAAAGTCCAAAATCTTTGCTCAAATTGTTGTTTCATTGTTTCCCTGTTCCAATGCATGGTTGCATGCCACCCAATCAATACCTTAATCGCCTGGCTCATTGGCATACAAGGTAATCCTTCTTCTGCATTAAACCATTCACTTCCCAATTTCATACATCCTCTCTTCAACCATTTTTCACTTTCCTGTCCCTCTGGCTGCCACATTTCAATCTTATCTACATTCGTAAGTGGCCCTTCCTGTGTCTGTCTAGTATTATACAAAATCTTTTCACTTTGCTTAACCACCTCCGTTGCTGCTGCATCAGCCATTGCATTACCTTGTGCCTCAAAGGTTGGCCTTTCAGTGTGGGCCGGGGTCCACACAACTGCAGTTTTTCTACCTTCACGTTCCCTTCTTGCCAAAATTTCAAACAGCAATTTCCAATATGTGTAATGTTGTAAATTTTTACCTGCACTGGTTATCATCCCCCTACGCTGCCATTTTAATATATGATACTGTAGTGAACTTGCAACGTAACCACTATCAGTATATATAGTGACATTTTGAGTCATTTCAGTGTGTTGTAAGGCCGTAATAACGGCTAAAAGTTCAGCATGCTGTGCAGTCTGGTCAGGAGGGGTTTTATATTGTACTTGCATTATCTTTCTTAGATTCTCATCTACCTGCACGCAGGCAAAGCCTGCAACAGTCCTTTCACAAGCTTCATCTGTAAACCATATTAACCCATCAGATAAGGGTTCAAAAGTAAGACAGTGAAATGTAGGGATTTCTATAGTATCGATCTCACCCTCTTGATCGACAGGAAAAAGCAGATCTATCTTATTTCTCTGTTCTTTAGTTAATGGTATTATTCTTATATCTTGTCCTAAAAGTACTGCTTGATATTTTCCAAATCTAGTGGCTGTCAATGCCGTCTGGCTAGGGCTCAACAGCGTTTTAATCGTGTGGTTGGTATGTATTACAATAGGAACAAAAGGCATTTGTGCTCTCCATTTGCCTACTGCTGCCACAATAGCAGTCAATAACTTTGGTATTTCTTTCATTCCCTTTTCCACATGACTAAAAGAGCCTGACAAAAACGCTACTGGTGCATTTACTTCATTGTTTTGATTAATCATAGCTGCCCAACTATTTCCCATGTCTTTTACCCACAAATGCACAGGTGATTGGATATCTATTACTGCTAAGGGTCCTGGGGATAACAAATCCCTCACAATCTTAGCCAGCACTATTTTATCCTGCTCTTCCAACACAATTAGTGTATTCTTTGGTGTGGCTGCGGGCAGTTTCAAATGTTTATAAAGTCTCATTACTTTTTGTGTATAATTTGGTATCCATTGTCTGCAGTAATTTAACATTCCCAAAACAGCACGTAACTGGGTAACTGTTTGCGGTACCGGAGTCTCATTTAAAATAGATATAACTTCCGGTATAATGACCTTATGTGCTGCTGAAACATTTTGTCCTAAAAAGGTGACAGTAGACTGAGCTATAACACATTTTTCCTTGTTACATTTATATCCTAACTCTCCTAATAACAAAAATAATTTTCTAGTCCATTCTAGGCATTCTGCTTCAGTCTCAGCAGACAGTAGAATATCATCTACATAGACAAACAATGACACCGTGTCAGGCAATTGACTCCTGAAATCCTTTAAATCCATCATTAGTTGTTTTGAGAATACCGATGGACTATCAGTAAAGCCTTGCGGCATCCTAGTCCACCTGTATGCCTCATTCTGTACTATAAATGACGTCAAATCCCTAGACTCTGGATGAAGAGGTATTGAAAAGAATGCATTAGACAAGTCAATAACAGTGTTATATGCATATATATTTTGGGTATGCAAAAGAGTAGCAGGATTTGCACAAATCGGAAATTGATTTCTTGTAACCTCATTTAGCTCTCTTAAATCATGTACTATCCTTACATTGTTTTCCCCTTTTGGAACCGGAAACAATGGGGTATTGTACGGGGATACTGAAGGTTCAATAATACCACATTTCAATAATTTACCAATGTGTTCCAGGGTTTTGGATACTAATTTAGGTCGTATGGGGTAAGGGTCTTGCTTCGGCCCCTGTGCCCCTTCTATTAATTCTATCTTATGGGGTTTTGCATTTACGGCTAGTCCATATGGTGACTCACTTGTACTCCAAATATGTTGTGGTAATTCTTCCATAACCCTTACTTTATTTTCATTATTCAACTGTTGGACCATAGTGAGCAAACTTGGTATTTCTTTATTTCCAAAATCTAAACACAGTCCTAATTGAGACAACAAGTCTCTACCACACAAATTTACTGGGCAATCAGGTGCCACTAAGAAGGGTACCACAACCTCCCTTGAACCGTGCGGTTGGCATTCCAGGCGCACCAGAGTCGGTTCCGTTAGCCTTTTTCTTTGTTCTATCCCCGTAAATCCCACTGTTGTTCTATACTGATTTGAAAGCTTAACTCCCTGTGGTTTTGCACATAACACAGAGGTACTCGCCCCTGTATCTATCAAAAATCTCACAGGAGTTTCATATTTTCCAATTGTCAATGTAATAAAGGGCTCCCTTGTGTCTAACCTGAAAATCATTCCCTCCTCCTGACATGGGTCTGTTTCCAGTCAATAGCATTGGTCTGGAATATTCTGCCAAGTTGGAAAGGCATTTACAGTACCCTGTCTCTGTACTGCTGCCCCTGGTCCCTGTGACTGCGTCGCCGGCTGCTGTATTGCAGTCTGCGGGGCACTCGCAGGCATTCCTACTACTTGTGGCATTAATCCTTGCTGCGTCTGCATTTGTACTTGGGGCATTCCTGCATTCTGATAACATTCTGAAGCATAGTGACCAAATTGATTACAGCCCCAACATTGTACATGCGTCCTTCTATTAGGTGATGGTCCTGATCCTTGCATCCCTCGACCTCTACCCCTGCCTCTAACCATGCCTCGTCCCCTTGGTTGGTACGGCCGGCTATATCCCGGTTGTACATAGTAAATGACCTGTGGAGGTGAGGCAGAGGGCATTACCATTGTTTCCTGTTTTTTGTTTCTATCCTGTTCCTTATTTTCCAAATCTTTTAACTGCATAGTCATTAACTTAGAAGTTAATTTAGCCTGTTCTTTCTGTGGGGTCTCTATCAGTTTACGATGCACATTACTAAAATGCATCAACGTCTCTCTTATTTCTGGCCACGGCTTTGAGGACAGGGCAATGACAGCGTCTAAATTCTTACGCATATTATCAGGCAGTGTGGACATGAATAGGTGTAAAAATACTGCTACATTATGGTCCACATCCGCATCTTGCCCTGTTTGAGCCTTATACAAATTTATACATTTTGTCAAATGTGCCGAAAAATCAGTTTTAGGGTCCCATTTATTTGCCGTTATGGCTGAAAAATCAATTGGGGTTGGATACATCACATGCAGTGCTGCAGAAAGAGCAGCCTTATTATTCCCTGCATATACATCCCCATCCACAGTATGTGATGGCAGGCGCTGATATCCACACTGCACTGCCAGTTGAGATATACTAATACCTGACGCTGCACACAGGGCTTTAAAATCTCCAATAGTCAATTGAGTCCCTGCAGTTGCCTGTTCTATCCCATCTAACCACATACGAGCTCCTTTCACTATACTGGGAATTTTTGCAACTAAAGTTGTAACATCTACGGGGGTGTATGGTTTGTAATGGCGTACTCGATTGCCAGCTGCGTCTAAGCGCGTCATAACTGGCATGTGTAAAGCACTACTATCTAAAGCGCCGCAAATCTCCTGTTTATATTCCTCTTCCACCTCTTCTTCAGCCTGTTTTATTTTGTAAAACCAATTGTCCCAGTACTCCAACCCTGCTTTAATAAAGCCCAGGCTTCCCGCCTTGGGGCAATATTTATTTATTACTTCTGTCAAATTCTGTATGTCCTCATGTGAGGTAGGTCCTCCCTTATCACAGGGGAAAAGGAGGTTTTTAACTTCCAACAGGTTCTTAGTAACTCCCCACCATTCTTCCCCATATTTAGTTTTATCCAATCTCACAAGTTCTGCAGCTACATGGGTTTCCCTAAAAATTGCCTTTGACGGTCTGGGTGTCAATTTGGGTGGTGTTTCCCTGATTTTAGACGTGGGTGTCTGAGGATCCCTTTTAAGGGAAGGTTCAGGGGGTGGCTCAGTACATAGCCGAAGCCGTCCCTCAATTTCAAATTGAGTTGCCAGGTCATATTGTTCTGATGTAATTAGGGTTTTCAAATCAGGGTAAGTGCCTGATTCTGCACTAGATTTTCCTTTTTCTTTCTGTCTCACCCGTTTTTTCTCCTTTTTCTGTTCCCTAGTCCCCACATCACTGTCCTCATTATCCCCTCCCTTTTCACTTTCTGAATCACTGGGGGGGTCATCAAGAGCCGAATACCCAGCACATGGCACAGAGCGCTTTGGCTTTAATTCCTTCATTTTATCAGTCGCCCTTAGGGGGCACAACGTGTCCCTGCTAGATTCATACGACGGGGGATTATTTCTTTTATACATTTCTGCCTCTTGTTGTATCCTATCTACATCAGCATGAAAAAGATCTGCTGCTACAGAAAATAAATTCCAAATTGTAAGATGCTTCTCTAAGCTTTTCTTCTTTTTCTTATTCTCTTGTATATATTTCAGGAGAGATAATAATTTTGGACGATCAAAGTATGGACGATCAAAGTATGGATATACTGAGACCAGTTTGCATCATATTTGACCCATTTCTCATGTATTTTTTCAATCTGTTTTTTTTCTAACGGGAATAATTCTATGACATGCTGCAAAGGGGAGCATTTTTTTTTGACTATCTAAATCTAAATACAAAGCATATACAGGAGGCTTTTCTTTCTTATCTACCCCTTTCCCTTCCATTTTATTCTGACTATTACAATTTCTCCTATAGAGCCACAACCTACAAAAATATACTAATGCACTTAAACAAAGAAAATATACAAAAAAGAAAACTACAAAGCTAAACAAATATACCACTAATAAGTCCACAATGTAAGCTTACTCACGCGTCTTCTTATTTCTCTTTAGCAAGCCCAGGAGTCGTCACCTGTATGTCCACGTCAGTAGGTTGATCACTCCCAAATCAGTAGTACACAGAAATCAGGCTTAAACAACGCTTGCTCTCTCCTGTAAAAAACTTCGTTAACAACAAACACTTAATTTGTCATTCGTCTCGCCTTCTCTTTTCCGTGTGCGGCATAAATCTTCTCTCCCGGCTGGCTCGCCACTTTTGTAGAAAAGGCCAGACGAATTTCCTATTTAATATAAAAAGTTTATTCACTTTTTTTGTTTACAAACTGAATACAATTAATTGTGTACTCAGGAAGCATTTCTTTTATAAGCAATATAAACAAGCTATGTACAAGAGAAATCAGAATGCTTAAGGCAAATCAAAATGCTTACTGCTCAGATCTCTCATTGGTCTTATATAGCATTTTTCTTTGGCATCTGACTATACAATATCCCTGTGCAAGTCTCTGAATACCACAACGCTATTGTGCAGAACATGCTACATCTGTTTCCCCTTATTGGCCCCCCTTCTTGCCAGACTTTCTGGAGCCGTGCCTTTGGCTGATGTGGGCCACATTCTTTTCTCATGTCCCAGGAGATTTTAGTGTTGAAAGAGCTAGTTGTAATCATGGAGCCTTCCACTCCTCATCTTTCATACTTTTGTTCAACAGGACTTTTCCCAAAAGAAAAAGGAAAAATCTTACTCACCCCAATTCCTAAAGATACAAAGAAAAGCACGAGTGAACTAACCAATTACAGGCCAGTAGCATCCATACCACTAATAACCAAAATAACCGAAGGAATGGTAACTAAACAACTCACAAACTATCTAAACAAACACTCAATACTGCATGATGCCCAATCAGGATTCCGGTCGAATCATAGCACAGAAACAGTATTAGTCACCCTTATGACTAAATTTAAGCAAATAATTGCGACTGGCAACAATATACTCCTCCTACAATTTGACATGTCAAGTGCCTTCGATATGGTTGACCACGGAATCCTATTACACACACTTGAATACTTTGTCATTGGAGGAAATGTCCTGAATTGGTTCAAAGGGTTCCTAACCCAACGTTCGTATCAAGTCACATCAAATTCAACTACATCTAAAGAATGGACACCTGAATGTGGAGTACCACAAGGATCACCCCTCTCACCAACCATTTTCAACCTAATGATGATCCCTCTGGCAAAACTCCTATCAAACCACAACCTCAACCCATATATATACGCTGATGATGTGACAATATACAGCCCTTTCAAACAAGACAACGAAATCTTTAACGAAATCAATCAAAGCCTACACATCATGAACACATGGGCAGATGCATTTCGTCTGAAATTAAATGCAGAAAAAACTCAATGCTTAATACTCACCTCCCAATACAACAGAAAGGAATTTACAGCTATAAATACACCAAACCCAAACCTTCCAATCTCAGAAACGCTAAAAATCCTTGGAGTCACTATCGACCGCCACCTAACACTCGAAACTCATGCAAACAACACAACTAAAAATATGTTTTACTGCATGTGGAAATTGAAAAGGATAAGACCATTCTTCCCAAGATCCGTTTTTCGCAGCCTAGTGCAATCCCTCGTACTCAGCCATCTGGATTACTGCAACTCACTATACGCAGGTTGCAAAGAGCAAACACTGAGGAAACTTCAAACAGCCCAGAATACGGCAGCCAGACTCACCTTTGGAAAACCAAAATATGAAAGTGCAAAACCATTACGAGAGAAACTACACTGGCTTCCACTCAAGGAACGCGTCACTTTTAAAGTATGCACATTAGTCCACAAAATCATTCACGGCGAAGCCCCAGCATACATGTCTGAGTTAATAGACTTACCACCCAGAAACGCCAAGAGATCATCCCAAACTTTCCTCAACCTCCACTTCCCCAATTGCAAGGGCTTGAAATACAAGACGCTACACGCGTCAACCTTTTCTCACATGAGTACGCAGTTTTGGAATACACTGCCGCGCAACTTAAGGAACGATCCACGAGCAAGATTCCTTCCGCAGATTATTGAAGACCCATCTTTTTGAAAAAGCTTACGGAAAGAGCCAAAACACATAAAGTCCACACTTACTGTTCATTAATGCATCATACATCAACTTCTGAATTCCCATATCCCCCGTAATCTCACATCACTCATACCTTTACTCACAGAAATATTTATACCATATGTTTTTATGCCTTAATATTGCCCTCTAAGCTCCCATTGTCTCCTTCCAATGTTTCAATGTTTGTGTTCCATTGTTACATTCCTTAATGACACTTCGATTGTCTCGCATAACGCTGCACAATGTAATCCATAACCAATTTGTAACAAATTGTATTTCCATCATTCATTTCATATTGTAAGCCACACTGAGCCCGCAAAAAGGTGGGAAAATGTGGGATACAAATGCGATAAATAAAAAAATAAATAAATTATCCCAAACAGAATTCAGGTTCAATGTGGCTTACAATTCAGACAATTTAGTACATACAAATTATAGTTCTAAATCTTTTGATAAAATAAAAATGTTGAGTAAATTTTCTATATATGGCCATATGAAACTTACAAAAATTAGTTTATGAAAGTATTTTACAAAGTTGTATTGTGTAACAGACATCACAGTATAAGTACTCATTTAGTTCTTAGGGGTAGGAGATCATATTGCATTTTTGACGCTCATTTATACAAATATGTCACCTAACTCCCTTCTGTAATTGTAAATTGGGCTTGTGATATTTCATGTTTATCAGTCCTTTTCCTGTCTTAGATCCGTCACATTCCTTTTCTATAAATACTGAGCAAAAGGACTATTTTAAGATTTTTCCATTCCATTGTTCTCCTCTTCACAAATTCCAGATTCTCCTTTTATCTTACCTATTTCCCTTTCGTTTTTTGTCCTCTTTTAAAACTCTTTCTTTAGTTAAATAATCTTCTCATTTTAATGACTGACAGTTTAGACCCTTGCATTGCTTTTATTTTTGATCTAGAAGGTCCTTCTTTCATCCCAGTTGAAACCAATGCTGGCATTCCAGTTCTATGAACCTCCACTTACAACTCCACAAGGATTTCCCCCTGCTTTTAATAGACCCACCACCATCCCCCACTTCTATTCTACTTATTACATCAACAGTCTTGAGAGTATGAGCTATGCACCAGGACCCCTTCTAGGGTCCCATATCATGGACTCGATATCCAGCCACCAGATCTCACCCTTAACTATCAAGACTGTTCCCCCAGGAGCTGTGACAACTGCCTCTGCAGTATCCCAGATGTGAGAATCACACTGGAGACACTGGGTCTTTGCTCCTCTGAGCACTCTTCCTGCCTCTTGTTTTTCATAGTTCTACCTCTGCCTGTGATTTTATTTATGCTAATCTCTCTGCTCTTACAACTTGATTTACAGAGAGGGTTACAGATGCTGGGAGCTGACAGACATTTGTGCTGTTCCTCATTCCTTCTCCCCTTCCCTCGCCTGCCTCTTTTCAGTTGCTGTCTTCCTGGAGCTTATCCTCACATGAGAGTTTGTCCAACACTTTCTCCTTTCTCTGTAAAACATGCCATCCCGAACCATGCCCCCATGACCAGTAAGTTTGTACCCCCACCCCCTCCATCCCACCACACATACACATGCTATGCTGCCCTGATTTGAGCTGTTTGAGTTTAACATTAACCATTTTCCTCCTTCTCTCATCACAGCATCAGCTCTCCTATGCTTCTGATTGCCCTGGCTGTCTTCTTTGGTGCTTGCTATATCATCTACCTGAAGACTCTGCAGACCAAACTGATCCTATTCGGTAAGTGAGCGACATCTTCTGCCTAAGCAACCTGATCATCCTGGCTAGACCTTTATTGTATCTCTGCTGTGTAGCAATTCCTTTGACAGCCCAGCAGGGGGCACTGTTGGAATTAGTATCTAGGAGGACAGGGCAGCATGCATGTTTGTGTCTGTCTAAACCAGTCTGTAGGTGAGGTCATAGGCAAAATACGGGTCTTCCACTTTTCTTAGCAAAATGGATCCAAAACTAATCTACAGTTGCCAAATCTGGTAATTTTTCTTCCATTACGTTCATTCCCACTATTCCAGGACGAGTGGGTAGTTATGTCCATCGACCAGCAGGTGGAGATAGAACATACAGAAATGAGCACCACTACATAGCTCCCTGCTAGCAGCTCAGCTCCTCAGTATCTTCTATCTCCAGCAGGTGTATGGACAGACTTCCTCTGTCTCTGGTTCTGAGGCCTTGCTCCTGGTCCAGTTGGTCAACTGGTTCCCAGCTGAGCAGAGTGAACAGTTGAGCAGACATACTTGGTGGTGCTTGGGTCCCTGTCGTGCCTTCCCCCTGGGGTGTTCGCCTTTTCCCTGTTTTCCCTCTGTGTGAAAGCCTGCTCAGCAACCAGTGTGCTCAGAAGATGAGGAGTCCCAGGCAACACAGTGAGTCTGGCAGGCTGGTGCTGCTGCCGTGCCCTGCTCTGAAAGTGCGGGGTGACTGTGTTCCCGGGTAGCTTGGACACAGGGTGGTGGGTCCTTTCTGCTGTTCTTCAGGCCTTGGGACATCGATGGGAGCACTGTGTGTCGGTGCTACAAAAAAATAAAAACCATGGAGGAAGTGGAGGAGCAGTTTAATGATTAGATCAGTGGAGTGAGAACCAAGGGAGCCTGGTTGAAATCTCACAACTGCTCCTTGAGGTCTTTGGCAGATACAAACAGAATGTGATTCCTCCGAAGACAGAAAACTGCCTAATCTACCTGAATGTAAAAAAAAAAAAAAGAACATATTTTTGCTTGTTTTGTGCTCTGCTCCGGTTAAAAAAAAAAAAGCGGGGGGTTTAGCTTGGTGCGCCACATGTTTTCCCACGCAGCGGCAGTCTCTGGCCATGGCAACCCCCACTTAGTGTGTGACCTGCTGCCCGTCTTGCAGTGAGCGGTGTTCCTTCTTGGGCCGCTGCACGATGTGCAGTCCGATTCCCAAGTGGAGGAGCTGATTCAGGGCTCGCACATACAGGGCACGCTCGGTCACAGCAGTTTGTTTCTTTTGGCTCTGGTCCCCGGTGCAGGGCCTTGGTGTTTCGCCTCAGAAGGAGGTGGAAATGGCAGTCATTTTGGTTTTTTTCGGCAGAAGCCAAGCCCCTGCGCAGGCTGCTGTGTAGGTGGGGGAGCCCTGGGGGGGGGGGGGGGGGGGGGGCTCTGGGTCAGGGCCAACCCTTCGTCTGCTCCACCGGGCCTTGGGCTGGTGCTAGGAGCCTTTTCTCCAGCAGGCCTGGCAGCTCCAGGGAGAGAGAGGAGATGGGTCCCCAGGGGATCGCGACTGCTGCCCCGTGGAGACTTAGTCACAGATTTCGCTGCAGTTGGGCTGCTAGGAGGTGGCCCCCTGATTTCAGAGACACTTGCAGCACTCCCTTGGGGAGTTTCCGGAAGGTAGTCAGGTGGCTAGCTTTATGAAGAGCCTCAGGGGACCGTCCAGAGTATTTCTCCATTTACCTGGACATTCAGGTCCTGCTTGCCGCAAGGTGGAGTGCGTCTGACACAGGCCTACAGGTTGGGAGGACCGTGGCCCGTCCTTTTTCTCTTGTGCCAGAAGGAGGAGATGTTCCCTTACCTAAGTTGGACTCAGTGTGTGCAGTCATCACCTAGAGTACTACACATTCCACAGTGTACTCCCGGTGGTTGGCGGCCTTGCCTTGAGGGATCTGCTAGATAGGAGGCCGAAACAGGCTTTCCAGCACACCTTGAGGTGACTGCTTTGTAGCTGCAGGCTTCTATTTGTAGCCCTTTGGTGGCACAGACCTGTTTGCAGTGACATCAGCAGTCCTTTTTCCCGGGGCAGTCCTGGGCTGCCTGGATGGAGGCAGGCTTAGCCTGTCTGATGGCCACTGTGTATGTCAGTTTTTCAGCCACAGGCACGTCTTTGACGCTCTCTGCGAGGCGTCAGTTCTGGCTGCAGGCGTGGGTGGCCACTTCAAAGACCTGCGTGGTCAGGTTACCCTTTTGAGACACATTTCATTTTGGGAATGACCTCAGCAATTTGGTTCAGGAGCTAGGTGAGCGGGCCCCAGCGTCCTCCAGAAGACATTCCTTGTTCCTCTGCTTGCCTTGTGGGCTCAGCAGGTGGCCTGTTTCATGATTGCTCCTTGTATAGGTCTGGTCGTCAGACCTTTGGCCAGAGGGCTCAGTTTTGGGACCGGCAATCTTCCTTCCAGTGGACGGAGAGTCAGCAGGGCACCCAGAGTGAGTGGCTGCTGTCTCCCAGCAATCCCAATATAGCTAGGCCGGATGGTCCCTCCGGGCCTACAGGGAGCTGCTTCAGGCATTTCGGGACATGTGGTTTACTTTTTCCTCAGCTCTGGCGCTGGTTATTCTGGGTGATGGCGTCCAGTTGGAGTTCTCCCCTCTGGTAGCTCCTCTCTTCTTACAGTCTCCTTGTTGGGGGGCCTCTGGCAGCTCAAAGCTCAGTTGATGTGCTGCTGGCCCTTCGGGCCATTGTTCCCATCCCTCCCGCCAAGCGCGGTCTGGTCGGTTCTCCTCCTATTTTGAAGTTCCCAGGAAGATGGGAGCAGTGCAACCCAATTGGGATTCTCGAGGGGTCTGCTGGTGTCCATTTTCGGATAGTGACCCTGAGGTCTGTGCTCCTGTCTGTTCTGAGAGAGAGTTGTCTTTGCTCTTGAGACCAAGGAGGTATAATTACCTTCCCCTCTTGGAGCTGCTTCTGCAGTTCTTTTCCAATTCCGGTCCCGACCATTTGGTCTCCTCACGGGCCCGGGGACCTTTTCCTAGGTTGTGCGTGTAACAGTCTTTCTGCGGAGACGGAGGTTTTGTTTCCTCCTGAACTTGGACAGCTGGCTAATCCGAGCCTCCTCTTCCCAAGCCTGTGTAGAGGCTCCTTCAACAGTGGTTCGCCTCCTGTTTTCTTTTTTCTTTTCTGGTTTGGGTGTTCAATTTCAGTGGGGGTGGCTGGCGCCAGCACACCAACTTGGAGCATCTAGGTGTTCTTTTCGATTCCCTGTGAGCTTGAGTGTTTCTCACAGAGGAACGGTGCTTTAAGTTAGCGCACTGGATTCTTCACTTCGGCTTCATTCCCAGCTTCCAGCCTGGGATTTTGTGCAGCTCCTTGGTTCTGTGACAGCGGCCCTGGAAGTGGTACCTTACCCTCGGATGCGGCCAATTTATAGGGCCCTGTTCAGCTCCTGGTCTCCGATTTTCAGAGGGTTACAGCCTCTGGCTTCTTTGCCCCTGGCGGTCAGACAGACCTGAGGTGGTTGTAGCTTCACCAGTCGTTGACCCTAGGGAGGCCCTCCCTGCTCCTGCCTTGAGAAGTGGGGGTCTACGTTTGACAGTTTATTGGGCTGGGGGGGCCCTTTGCAGGGGGCCCCTGGCACGACTCTTGGTTTCCAGTAGAGGCGCATTGACCCTCTGGAGCTGTGAGGGGTGCACTAAGCTCTGGAGGCTTTTGCCCCGCTGTTGGGAATGCTTTGGTTTTGGCCTTTTCGGACATTGCTGTGGCACTAGCCTCTTCTACTAGCTAGGGGGGGGGGGGGGGACTCCTAGCAGTCTGCTGGCTCTGGAGCCCAGTTGGTTAATGGCCGGGGCAGAGAGACACCTGTTGTGCCTTTCGGTGGTTTTGAGAAGTCCCTCTTGTGAAGACCGACCTTCTTAGCATGGACGCTCGGACTTCCAGCGATTGGGAGCTGTCGGTTGACCCGTTACAGCTGCTGATGTGTCGATGGGGCTTGGTTCTCTTGGCCTATTCCTATGTCACTGTTCTCTAGGTCTGGACACCCTGCTACGTTTGTGTTTGAGTGAAGGACTCCTGTATGCCTTCCCCCTTGCAGAAGTTAGTTCGGGAGTGGGAGACCTTTGGTGTACAGTGCTCCTGTTCTCCAGCCTGGATTCGGCTGCAGTACTATGCAGATCTTGTGAAGCTCCTAGTTGAGGAGCTAACGCGATTCCCTCAAGTTCGAGGTTCTTCTGTTAGGGCCTGGTGGTCATGGAGGATTCTTCTCCCTTTGGTCTTAACGGCCTGGCCCTTGAGAGGGCTCGGCTGAGGAAGAAGGATTATTGGTTTCAGTCCTGGCTTCCCTGCTGCGGGCTAAGAAGCGCTCTTCTTCCTTGGCGCCTGCCAGTACTTTGCTTCCTCCCTGGGCCATTTCCTGGCATTTTTGCGGAATGGAGTGTCAAGGGCTAGCGCTGGGTTCCTTGTGGATTCCAGTGGCAGCCCTGGCTTGCTTTCAGGGTCGTTGGCAGACCTCTTTTTTAGCGGCTCTTTCGGTTGTGATTCTTTTTCAGAGAGGTGTAGGTCGCTTACGCTGCCCTTCGCGTGCCTTTTTCGAACAGGATTTTATGCTGGTACTTCGGGTGCTGCAGCACTCTCCATTTGTGCCCCATCACTAAATGATCCTGATAGTTCTCACGTAGAACTCGGTGTTATTAGGGCGCTTCCGTTGGCCTGTTGCTTCTTGCAAATTCAGGCTCCTTCTTAGGACCCTTTCTCTGTCGTTGTTTTGGAGGCGGTGTCTCGTTTCGGGCAGTACCATCCTTCTTGCCCGAGTGCTTGTTGGTTTTTTTTATTTAGTCATCTATATGCCTCTTGCAGGCTTCTGAAGTTTCACAAGGTTCTCTTCTGTTTTTTCGAGGTTCCCGATGTCTTCCGTCTTTCGTATAGACCTTTTGTGCAGTTTGGTAAACAGCAGTTGGGTCTCATGGCTTCCTTTGCCTGGGAGGCTCTTCTCTTCCTCGTTTTGGAAGACATACTCTTCTGGGCCTGTGACTACATCTCGGGCAAAGGCTTCGTTGTCTTCTCTGATGGATATTTGTAGGGCAGAGGCATGATGGTATAGCGGGGGCCACACAGGCAGCGGTTGCATTTGGGGTGTCAATTCTGCTTATGGCAGGTTCGGCTTCCCACCCTCGTAAGGATAGCTTTTGAACATCCCACTCGTCCTGGAATAGTGGGAATGAACGTAATGGAAGAAGAAATTGGGACTTACCTGATAATTTTCTTTCCATTAGTTCTTCACACTATTCCAGGAGCCCTCCCATGGTTCGACGCCCTGATTGGTGTCTCTATGCACGGTCTTTGTATCCTGTTTTCCAGGGACACCTTGTCTTCGGATGGTTCTTGGGGCTGGATGTTTTGGTTGCTGACCATGCGCCTGATTGGGCGTTCTTTCTTCCTGTCTTGAGCACTGATACTGAGGAGCTGAGCTGCTAGCAGGGAGCTATGTAGTGGTGCTCAGTTCTGTATTTTCTATCTCCACCTGCTGGTCGATGGACATAACTACCCACTCGTCCTGGAATAGTGTGAAGAACTAATGGAATGAAAATTATCAGGTAAGTCCTAATTTCTCCTTATCTCATCTAGAACGGATGTTAATTTTAACTACTTTTTTAATGTTCCTGGGTGTTTGCAACATTTTTCAAGGTTTCATTGATCAGGTTCTAGTGAAATTCTGTTTCTATATAGGATCCCATTTAGCATATGAGGTTCAGTTTGAAACGCAGCCTTTAAAAAAAGCATCCAGATTTTAGAAAAAGTACAGATAAGAGCTAGTAATCTAATAAAGGGAACACAAGGGCTTCTTTAATTGCTTTATTTTATTATTTTGTATTTCACACCTTTTCAGTAGTAACTCAAAGTGAGTAACATTCAGGTCTAGTAGGCATTTTCCTCTCCCTGGAGGGCTTATAATCTATGTTTGAATGTGAGGAAATAGAGGGTTAAATGACTTGGCCAAGATCACAAGGAGCAGCAACAAGGTTGGAACCTTGCTTTTTATGCTAAAAAATTTCTCAGAGAGGGCCAATTAACTATGATGCGATACCTTTTGTGTAATATAGCTAAGAGCACATGAAGACCAGCTCCTAGCCATAAAAACATGACCATTTGTTCCATGTTCCTCCTTTTTTTTGTGGTCTTCCTCTTTGCGTTCCTGTGGATGAGCATTCAGCTTCCCATTCTTAGTCTAATCTCCCACATGACTGAACACAAAGCTTTGTAATGATCTGAATGGCTGCAAATACTAGTGAGGCTGCTGCCTAGTCCCCTGTGGCCTTCCAGCATGGACCTGGCTGGTTTTTGGGGAGGTCTAACCTCTCAGGTTCCAGCCTGGCTATTCTGTGCGCTATGGTTTTGCTGGGTAGTGCCTCATTTTTCTGCTCTTGCTTTCTCAGAATTGCCTCTCCTTTTGCCGCTGCTCTTGAGGGAGTGAATGGTAGACTGATTGTACCATTGTGACCTTCCTGCCTTTTTCATATCCGTGTCCTCTATATCCTAAGCATGCTCGAATTCTCCCTCTGTGCTTGTTTTCACTAACTTTCGAGCATCTCCTACCCCCTCAGCAAAGGAGTATTTTCTCATGTTGGTTGTTTTTTTAACTCTTCTCCAACTTCATACCATGATTCCTTCTTGAAATTCCTTTTCTATGACAAAACGTCACCTTCCTGTTATTCACTGAAGCTGGTCACATGAATGGTAGTATGGCAGATTTGTGTTGTGTTGTGTCCTTCTTTCTTCCACTGAGTATCTATCTTTTGAGTGTCTTAAAGATTTTCTTTGTAGCTTTGCATGGCTAGCCCTGTATCATTTTATTATCTTTTTTCTAAACTGCTTCAATCTTTTCTAAAAGAGATTTAATTATACTATAGAAGTATATGAAAGGGCCCTCCAGGGATCTTAAAAAGCAGCTACAAACTAACCAAAGGAGCCCTCTCTAAGGCTAAAGGCTAGAGAATTCCATTATTCAGAGTGGTAAGATTATGTAACACTTTTTTTCCAATCAGAAGTAGGTATAGCTACTTTTTTTGCTGCTGCAGAATTGGCTAGAGATGCACAGTTTTTCACCTTCCCCTGGATTACTGCAGAGGCAGAGCTGTGAGGCAGCCAAAAGAAAGTGGATCTGCATGGACCTCTTGTCTTTTACTCAACCAGCTATTTGACTGTGTAAAACAGGGAAAGTACTGAAGAGCAGAGTATCTCCTCTGGTTCTGTATGGCTGGAAAGATGTGGACTAGTCAGTGTGGTATGAAAGAGTGAATCTGAGAACATCTTATTCAGTATTTCTGTGGTGGACTTGGGAAAAATCCACTGCTTATTTCTAGATTAAACAACATAAAATGTATTGTGCTGTTTTGGGATCTTGCTGGGTACTTGTAACCTGGATTGGCCACTGTAGGAAACAGGATGCTGGACTTGATGGACCTTCGGTCTGTCCCAGTATGGCAATACTTATGTTCTTAGGATGGTGGTTAGATTTAGATGAAAGAGTATGCCAAATAAAGGCAAGTTGCAGGAGCAGATGGGAACTTTAGACTGAAGGGAAACTGTCATAACCCAGATACACTGAGTTAGTCCATCTCAGGATCTACCTGAGGCATGTTCCACTGAAGGATTTAAAAGTAAATTAGAGGCATCCCTATCGGATAATAATCTAAGGGGGTCAAGAGATGTGTAAGGTATAGAATCACCAGGGAATGTCATTGAATTTTACACAGAAGAATGATAGTGATGGATCATATTTTCTGATGCTCGATCTCACCCAGTTGATCACTTGCTGCTGCTTCTTAAGCTATTGACTCTGGGATTTAGAGATTAGGACCAGCCCAACCATGGAGCGACAGGTTTTTTTGCACATGGTCCTGCTTTTTAGCCCCATCCTCTGTGTATCACCCCTACATGCGAGAGTGGTGAAGCTCTTAGAGACAGGTTGCTGGCTTAGATGAACTGTTTTGTGAACCAGCCTGGCATTTTTTTAATGCTTGTATTGAATATGGAAGCACAGATAACACTGACTAAGAAAGCCTTTCTACACTTAAGATTCATTAAACAGCTATGCGCAGATCTTCCTTCTACAGATCGTTTTCAGGTAATGGGCCCGATATTCAGACTGCAGGAGAAAACCCGCATAAGAACCACAATCGATGCTGACCCTGGATATTCAATGTTTCTGGGACCGGCATTGAATATCCAGGGGTATTTTGGCTGGCTTAAACTTAACCAGCTAAGTGGATATTCAGCACTGGCCGCTATTTAGGCGGTCTGATTTGGCCGCTAAATTTAGTCGGCCAGTGCTTGAATATTTGTAGATAGCCAGTTATATCACATGATATAGTTGGTTAGCCACTATCCCCTGGATTCTATATAGCGCGCCTAGAGATCCTTGCCGAAATCCAAGCATATTCTATAACAACGCGCATAACTTAATTGGTTTAACAAGCTAATTGGCATTGATAACAGCTCTTAAGCAATAATGAGCAGTAATTGGCAATAATTATAATTTACGCGCACAACTCGCTAAGCGCATTCTGTAATGCAGTGCGCTTAACTTTTAACATGCGCAAGCAAAAAGGGGTGTGGTTATGGGCAGAGAAATTAGCGTTTCATGGGTGTTCCAAAATTTACATGGGTAAGTGATAGAACATGACCCAGTGTGCCTAAATCTTCGCACTAGGATTTATGCCACGTTTTCATTGGTGTAAATGGAGGTTCATAGTTTTAGGTGCTGCGATATCAGCTAAGCATATTCTATATACCGTGCCTAAATCTAGGCGCTGCTTATAGAATACGCTTAGTCGGCATTAATTTCCACGCTGATTTTTTTTTTTTTTGGCGCCATATATAGAATCTTCCCCTATATACTAACTGTGAGTATTCAGCAGAGATATAACGTCTGTCTCCCGCTGAATATTAGCGGTTAGCCGGCTGTTCCTGGCCAGTTAAACAGCGCTAAATATCTGCTGGAATGTGTATAGAATTATGTTTCAATCATTTTTATGGTTCAATAATTTTTATTGGAGAAATCTTAAATCATCATTAACATACAAACGATTCTGCGTAATTATCTAACATTGTATACTTAATGCTTTGAACAACATAGCGCATTACCCTTCGCCCAACAACAAAAGTCTCACAGCCGTCTGGTCTACCTGATTGTTTCTCCAGTAATTTTCCAGTTTCTCCCCCTATGCTTCTCCCCCCCTCTCCTCCCTCCCCTTCCAACACCCCCCCCCCCCCCCAATTGCAACTTTTAATCACAGTCCTCACATTCTAACTGTTATAGTAGCGCTTATTGCACATCTATTTTACATGTTCATTGTGTCCTCTGGCATAGGGCGTCAGCGTAAGCCAAAACGGCGTCCAGCATTTCCAAAAAGACCTGGCGCTTATCGGCCTCCGGGTTCGTAAACTCATTCTTTCCATGCATAGGATGCAGATCATCTGCCCTCTCCACTGAGATATCGTTGGGCCCTCCGCAGATAGCCATACCGACAATATTGTTTTCTTCGCCACCATCACTGCTCGCATGGCAAAGGCTCGGCATCCCCCCGACATGGGCCTGGATATTCGCGAAAAGAAGTCGAGCATCCATCTGCCAGTTTACATTCCAAATAATGGCAACCTGCTTAGTCAAGTCCCTCCAAAACTTCCAAATCCACGGACAATTCCAAAACATATGGCCCAACGTTGCACCTTCCGCTGCACATTTGGGGCATGCCCCATCTGGCAACACTCCCATGTGGAATGCTCGTCTGGGAGGCACATATGCTCTCAGAGTAAACTTAAATTGCACTTCTCAATAATTTGCTTGGTCCATGTGTCTGTGGTTGCCAATAAGATGTTCACGCAATAGTGTGGTTGTAATTTCCATCCCCAGTTCCTCACTCCACAAGTTGGATAGTCTCTCAAAATCCGGTTCTTTTGCCATGTCTTTAAAGTGTCTATGATAGAACGTTAGTGGCACTTTGTCTAACACCCCCAAGGAGAGCGCCGAACCCAGTTCCTCTTGTACATCTTCCACTAGTGCTTCCGGCGGGAGGCTTTCTATATAGTGCTTTAGCTGGTAATAATGAAACCAATCCAACGAACTTAGGGAAAATTGGGTCTGGAGTGCTGCCCACGATTTAGGCCGGCCTTCTTCATCGATGGCCTGCAGCACATACTCCAGTCCTTTCTCCTGCCAGCGGGTAAACGTCTCGTAAAGCTGACCCGGTCGGAATTCCGGGTTGCCGCAGATTGGGAGGTATGGGGTAGTACGAGGCGAAAATCAGTGGTGTCGGCAGAGCCAGCGCCAGACTGCCTGCGCCGCCGGCAAAAGTAGCACCTTACTCAGTAGGCTAGTTTCATCTTTGCTTTTCCTGTGTAGTAGGTAACTTATGTATTTCTGTTCAGTCTCTAGTAGCTCTAAGCTGGATGGAGTAAAGTACTGCTTGCACCTCATCCAGTCATTCAAGTGTCTCAGGCCACTGGATATTGTCATATAGCGCAGGTTCAGCAACCCCAGGCCTCCAAATTCCACCGGGAGTTGCAGGTTAGACAAGGCCGTTCTATGTTTTTTCTTTTTCCACAAGAAGGTCTGTAAAATCTTGTTTAGCCACTGCTCCTCAGCTTTGGTCAGATATAATGGCAGGTTCTGAAACACATACAACCACTTGGGAACTACTACCATGTTATATAAGGCTATTCTACCCAGTAGTGATATGGGGAGGCCCTGCCACATTTGTAGGCTCACTCTTGTATCATTCAGTAACTTCCTCACATTCCAGGTGTACACTTGAGAGAGGTCTCGAGGTATTTTGACTCCTAAGTACTTGATTGCCTCTTGCTCCCACTCTATAGGTAATGGGATCCTATGCTGTATTCCATCGCCTGGCAGGATCCCCAGGGCCTTGGACTTTTGGATGTTAAATAGGTAACCCGAGTGCTCCCCATATTCCTTGATCACCTCCAGAATTCGGGGTATAGATTGTTCAGGCTCCTGAGTCACTACAAGCAAGTCATCTGCGAAGGCTAGGGCTTTGACTATCCCACCCTTCAAGGGCACCCCCCTCACCCCCCCATCCCCCTGCAAGGCGCGGAGCAATGGCTCCATCGCCAACACGAAAAGGAGGGGGGATAGTGGGCACTCCTGTCGCGTCCCCTGATGAATCTGAAAGGACTCTCCCCTTACACCATTCACTAAAACTGCTGCTTTGGAGTCCCTGTACAGTGCTGCTAATGCATCTCCAAACCAACCCCGCAACCCCATTTAGCTCAGGAGCCCAAACAGATACCCCCAGTCCACCCTATCGAACCCCTTTTCGGCGTCCAGACTAAGGATCACTGCAGCACTCTGTTCATTTTGGCACTGCGCCATTGCCAGCAAAAGGCGCCGGACATTACTGCCCACCTGTCTATTCCGAACGAATCCCACCTGCTCTTCACCTATAAGTTCCAGTAGCAGGTGCCCCAAGCGTGCAGCCATTATCCGCGCTAAGATTTTCACATCTACATTAATCAGGGAGATGGGACGGTATGAACTGAGACACACCCCATCTCTTCCTGGCTTAGGTATCAGCGTGATCAGGGCTTCGTTCGCATATAGGGGGAATCTCTTCTCCTCAACTGTTTGTTCCAGATAGCTCCCAAGCACTTCCAACCCAGCCTTAGGCAGTGATTTGTAGGACTCTCCCATGAATCCATCCGGACCCGGGGCCGAGCTTAAAGCTAGGGATTTAATTGTGTCTTGCAACTCTTTGCCGCTAATAGGTTGATTTAACATGTCTATGTGTTGCTGCTGGAGTTTCGGGAGCCCTACCTGCTCCAGATAATCTGGCAAGCTAGTCGATCCCGCTGTTTCCCTCCCCTTATAAAGTGTACTGAAGTATTCATGAAAAATCTGCCCTATTTCTTCGCTATTATTTTTGATCACACCCTGGGGGTCTTTCATTGCTGTTATCACTCTTCCAGGGCCTGCTGCTTGCACCAACCGCACTAGGAGGATGCCCGTTTTGTTACCAAATCTCTGCAGCTTACACTTATAGTATAGGAGAGATCTTTTGGTTTGACTATGGATTAGCGTATTAAGCGTCATCTGAGCTGCTAAATACTGCTCTCTACTTACAGCAGATTGGGTTTTTATATATTGCCGTTTGGCCTTCCAGAGTTGAGACTCCAAATGTAAGATCGCCCTGGCCCGCTTTTTCTTCCGTGCCTGCACAAATGCTATTATGGTTCCCCTGAGGACCGCCTTAGAGGCTATCCATTAAAGATGGGGGTGATCCGCATGCTGCCTATTGAAGCGCTCATACTCCCTCCATTGAGCTGCTATTCAATCATTTTTATTAAGTTGACATAATCAGCTGTAACATTTCACATTACACAAGTAAGTTCCATAACAGCAGTTGGCATACCTTCACATTTTGCATTTTTATTAATATTAGTAGTTTCCCCCACTAAACTAATCCCCCCCCCCTCCCCGTTCCTACCCCCCTTCCCTCCCCAAAGCCTCCGACCCCCAGCAGCGGGGATTATAAGTTCAATATCTGGCTCCGGACCATTGGGATCAAGGTTTCCCAAAAGGGTGCCCAGCTGCATTCGAATTGTTGTCGTCTTATCCGTGGCTGGTTCCGCATTGCCAGATGCTCTGTACGTAAAAGTATAAGCATTTGAGTTCGCCAATATTGCAGTGATGGTGGTCTGTACCCCAGCCACTCCAGCAGGATTGCTTTTTTTGCAACTACTGTAGCTCTTTTTACAAAGTCTGTGAATCCCTTCGGCGTTGGCTTGCTTAGCCTTGGGTGTCCAAAAAGCAACTTTGGATCATATGTCCATATTCGAGACCAGAGTTCTGTTACTTGTCGCAGTATATGTGTATAGAATTATAATATAGAGATAAAAAGGTAAATATGTGGTGATAGAATTTACGGAAGAAATTCAAAAATCAGAAGTTGATTTTGAGAAGTTGCAGGAGGACCTTAAGAGACTGGGCAACCAGACAGCAGGATGAAATTTAATGTGAGTGCAAAGTGGTGTACATAGGAAGAACATCCGAAACTATAGCTACGTGATGCTAGGTTCTATAATAGGATTCACCATTTCCCCAGGTACAAATAAGTACATGTTTGAACTATGTAAACTGCTTTGAATGTAGTTGCAAAAAACCATAGAAAGGCGGTATATCAAGTCCCATTCCCTTCCTTTCCCCTTCTCCCCCCTTATTTGAATTAGTTTTTCTGTATAAGTTTTGCTTGATTTGTCTTTATTTGAAATTTCATAACTAAAATGTGAAAACGCATCTTGTCAACAAGGGGTGGGGGTGGGGGTGGGACTAGGCGCGGACAAAGGACCCCACTGAACAGGGCCCCACAATTGCTAAGACTGTCCCTGGTACAAAGACAGGGAACATGCCATGAAGTTACTAAGTAGTACCTTTATAGCAAATTGGGCAAAATATTTTTTTTATTCAATGCATTATTAGGCTCTGGAGTTCATTGCTAGGGGATGTTAAAAACTGTTATTGTAGCTGCGTTTTAAAAAGGTTTGGATGAGATCCAGGAGAAAAAGTCAATGGACTGTTGCTAAGTTAGACCTGGGGAAAGCCACCGCATATCCTTTAAGGTGAGCAGCATGGAATGTTGGTACTTTTTGGGATCTTGCCAGGTTAGGAACCGGGATGCTGGGCCTGAATATGACAATCTTGTATTCTTAT